>NC_064544.1:1487500-1820000 GCF_023856365.1 Brienomyrus brachyistius | reverse complement strand
TACCTATAAAGTCTAAATACAAACAAACGAAAGTTGTACAAGGCACAAGTGACTGCAAATGTTTCGTATGTGCCCACTTGAATATGCAGTACAATTTCAAAAAGATCTTTGCCTGAGTTTGCCCATGAATATTTTATAATTATTAAGGTTTTGATTCAGAAGGACAGAACAAAACGTATATTTCAGAATTAAAAGAAATAAACACTCATCACAGGGAGAATTACCCATTCCTGTGCTTATATTTCTGAAATATATATTTGAAATATTGCATGTGACAGACAAAACAAAAGACGTGTAGTCTACAATGGAGTATTGCTTTCGAGAGAATTTTGTCCCCTTGCTACAGAGCAAGAAAACTTGTCATGAGAAAACTAGATCTGCGAGCTGCGTAATAAATGGCATTTTCGGTTTGGGTGGATTGCAGTTACACTTTTATATGAAACATGTTTTATTGCCTTACTTATGCATTTATTTCTATATTTGGCTAATCGTGAGGAAATTCCTTGAGAATTTCCAACCTACTTTGAAATTGCTATATTATTGGGGCAAAAATATTCTTTATATTCCTATGTTCACCTGCTGGATGAACTTGCTTATAGGCTATTTCTGTTTTAATGTGAAACAAAGAACAAAAACACATAAATGTGTTGGATATGTGGCAGTGTCTCAAATTAACGGAAGCCCACAATGATCACGATTACTGGTAAATCGTGATATTCCTTATCAAACAACAGACTCAATATAATTCTAAATAAATGAATGTAAATATATCAATATAACATCTTCCATCGAAACCTGTGCAGGATAGATGGATGGATGGATGGATTATAAACTGTCCCGAGATTACCATTAATATGTGTGTGTGTGTGTGTGTGTGTGTGTGTGTGTGTGTGTGTTTTGTTTCGGGGTAAAAGCCCGTTATTTTAGGATGTAGTTGAACTATATTGTCTACTAAAGATTAGTGACAGTTTTTGCAAACGTAAATTTCTAAATAAAGAAAAAAAATCTCCGGATGGGTCCAAATATATTCACATAATGTTAAAAATAACATCACTGGACTTGGCTTTGACGAGGAACGATAACGTTGCGTAAACAAACACAAATAAATTGATACATAATCACAGCTCGCTCTTCCATCATCGCATGCAGGATTGCAGAGTTTAAGCTGTCACGTTCTCTGGTGCGCTGTATTTATGTTTCCATTGCCGGATTTTAGGTCCGCACGACACTGCCTTGGGGCTCCCGTGTCTGCTATACTCAGCGTTTTCCTAGTGTATCGCCCAGCGAAAGCCGTCTGATGGAGGCAGGAGGCGCCAGGTTATCCCCGGGGAGCTAGAAAGTCAAGGACTGTTGGTCGAAACGCAGAATAATGTAATTCTATCTAGGTTGAATTCAACCTAATTACCACAGAAAGAACAACAGGCAGAGGGGCTTGTGAATGAAAATGGGCAGGGATGACAGGCGCATCAGCGTAATCACGATATCCTAGTGTGGGAGGCTTTGGAACAGATGTACCAAAGGGCAAGAGGCAGAATGACTTATGTCAATCCGCGCGCTTTTCTTCTAGGTTGTGTTTTTTTTAAACAATTCCGACGCTTCGGTTTCTGACAGCTTAGTCAATTAATATTATCGAAACGGCAATGTTTCATACAGTATTTCACAGGGAAAAAAACTCATGATATTTTATATATAACAGTTTAACTTGGACTTCAATGTCAAATGTATGGTAATGATGTATGATGTTAGTGATTTATTGAAAGTTTAGTGTCCATCGACTGCATTGAATTTCTTATTTCATTAACAATAAACAACATTACAAAATGAAATTTCATTTTAATATAGCCTGTATCTACGATGATATCATAAAGACCAGGAACCGGTTGTGCTGTAGCAATGACACGCGTCTTGATTATGCCGTTAATTTGCATTTATGGGCGTCATGTGGCATATTTCTTCATACACAGCATATATCGTTATTACACCATCACCCCCAACACGTATGTAACGTTTAACGTCTCTGACTGGAAGTTTTAAGCTTTACAAACTGAACCAAGTGCAACTTTCATTCATTTTCATGCATATATCAGTAAGGGGTACTCCGAACACACGGCATGATTATTTGAAAAACAGAAGTGATAGAACACAGGACTATTCAAAATATTTATATAATTGGGTAAAAAAATGGATGGCATGTTTTGAAATGCTTTGTCATCGTCCTTATCGTACTTTTAAAGCAGTGTCGACACGGACCGTTTTCTTAAGGTCTGACGGGTGACTTTCCTTTGAATGCGTCTTTATTGCAGTTTTTTGTGCAAACATATGGTGGTCGCTTCCTAATCCCTATAAGAACATTGAACACGCACGAGGGCGGCAGGTCGCACACAACTCGGGGAAAACTGTGACAAATTCCCATTGTCTCTGCTTTGCCCGTACTTTATTACCCAGAAGAGGAGCACCGCCTCGGGGTACCGATTCATCACGGGCTTCGATACACGCTGGAACCCAACTTAGACAGCGCCTCTGGGCAACCAGCTAAAGGCTTTCATATTACAAATTAACGGGAGGGATTAGGGAGGGGTGCCGCGTGGCAAAGGCGCATTACATTTATGAGAATGGGAAATAAATGAAAGTCGTGTATATCTTAATAGACGGGAAAGCGCAATTTTACGCAAAATCATAGCACACCCTCTAAAATAATATGGACAAGCCAACCACGAGAACACCACAATTTAACTGGGCATCTGAAGCCACCTGCTTCATAGAATGCACCGTGCCATTAAATATTCAGAAAAATACGCATATAAATATGATATTTATTGACTTATAACTACTTATAGCACGATTGCTAAATTAAACTGCTCTGTTGCCCTTCATTTCTATTTGTGACATTTTGTATCCGATGGCTGATGAGATAACAGTGAAGTATCACCGTCTTCGAGATTATTACAGAATATTAAACGATTTTAAAAACTAATAAACCAACTTCATTGCCTTGAGCGAACCATTGTGGAAGATGCTACGTTAGAATGCTTTATAACCATGTTTTGATCTTATATTAATTGGTTTAATTTTAACAGCAAGAGTTAATTGCGTGTAATTAAATGAAACAAGAGTTAGGTAGGCGCGAGCTGCCAGGTGCAATTCTAATATTGCTACTTAGTGCTTGAAATAATTAACATATAAACTAATTAGTTCGTAACATTTTTGCCTAATTGTTGGATTGGATTACGTCTTGGTATTGCTCTTGACAAAGACAACTCGTTAAAGAAAAAAAAACAAACAAACAATGGAATTAGAACGGAAAATTACTATATGGGCCGTTGTGTGGTCAGAGGAAGACCTTCTGATTTAAGAGAATGTGATAACTCGAGCCAAGCATAGAGACAGTGGGATGATCATTTCTATTTTCAAAACGAAAATGATTTTAATTGCTACCGATTCGTTTTTAATGGCGACCATACTTGACTTCCTTTAGTGTTCTCTTGTTGAGGTGGTAATTCAAAGATCCGTATAATTGTCCTGCGCGATTTTATTTTCATGAGTTTGATCGACTAATTTGCGGTGAGGTTCTTGAATAACATCCACATTATTTTCTGAGCGCTCACGGCTCTGTCGAGAATTAGCAGATGATAATAAATTGTTATACGAGTCCCTGTAATGAGTTAAAATACATTTTGAATCCATCCGTGAAGAATAAGGTCGCATGATTATCTGTAATTATTAAACCTTTCTGAAAACTCATCTCTTAAATACACTCTTCTTTTCCAGACCATTAATTATATCTATAATAATTTAATCTTAACTCCAGCGTTACGGGAACATATTTTAACCAAAAAAACACGGAATCAACCACCGTGTTCACATTAAGAGTGTATTTTCTTCCAAACCGGTTAAATGTAAAACACGTGAATGCTTTATACATAAATTCCCCATCAAGCTGAAATATGCGTCACCGTTCATTATTGATATAGATTTGAATACACACAATTGATTTTTACCCTTCCCCTAGCCACCCTGAGCAACTGAGAATTATTTTCATTCTCGCAAAAGCTGAAATAAGTGCGTAATAAAACGATGATATATTAAATTCGTTTTCCCCGTGTTGCGGTTTTATTATAACCCATATTTCATTTTTATTGAATTGAAACTGAGCAATCCCAAGTCTTGCTTCAGGCGGAGAAAGGTTAAATTATTTGTGCCAATCAGCATCGCTGTTAGCCATGCCACTAAGACAAATCTCATTTTTCTCTTTTATCTATAATTTTTGGTTTTGGTGATTTGTGTTAAATATTGTCAATAAATTGCAAAGTGGTTATTTAAATTTGTTATGTAATCATAGTGTTTCCCTAAACGAATCGAATGCCGGATGGTAGATTAAATGCAAAATAAAAAATGCCGATTCCAAATAAAGACTGAAGCGCTTTACTGCAACGGCACCGGCGTAAAAGAAAAAACAGTATTCTAGCAACCAAAAATAACCAATCAAAGAAAATATGAACAAATGCGTAAACGTACTGAAAAGAGCGAAGTAGTCCTATATGACGAGAAACGACTATATAGTTATTATTAATTATGCCGATATTTTACGGTAATTTTTAAAGTATGGCATTATGATTGTTGAAAAACGAGCTTAATTAGCCTACAAACTTACATGTATTTACCACACTGCACCAAACATACAAGTCCACAGTGTAATTAGGAATTACAGAATAAACATATAAAAATTAGTTTATGAACATCGAATTTATAGGATGTTATGAATAATGTTATTGACGTCTAATACTGTATTCCTGCGCTATAGAGTAAAAGTCAACTAGGTACATTCATAACACCGGGAAAAGGAGATTTTAACCCATGATATCGGAAATTCGGGTCTGATTCAAATCAGCTATCACATGCAGCTTTAGTCCTTAACGCTGAGAATCACATTCAAACATTTTTCATGGCGTCCATGACGCTATATTACGTGTTTCAACGTGTCGCACGAAATAATGAAATTTTCCGACATGTTTATACCGTTACGTGATATAAAATGAAACGATAAAGGTAATTCCTTTTTTTGTCATCACGAGACAAATCATGAGTGAGTGATCATATTAAAATGCCGCTGCGTCAATTCACGGTTACAGCCTTTTCATACAAAGACACGTTTATTAAGCGTTAACGTTTACGCGTTTACGTTATTTAGTAATCATTTAGGCCTATGGGCGAGAGAACTCATGCATCTAAAAAAACTCCGTACGCGACATGGGTATGCTAATAAAAAGCAGATCATTTCATTCTTGGGTGACAGTTCATCTATTTGATGACAGCTTTGCAAAAAAAATCGCTTGTAAAATTTAAAAATCAAAGAGAGAGGGGAAAAGAGAACTGTGTCTTTAAGAAGTGAGAGCGAATTAAGAGACCCTGCCTCTCTGGAAATTCAATAGCCAATGAATGGGTGAAACCCGGGGTTTTGGCAGCGGGAGAGTCTCACCTGCGCAAAATCACTCCGACAAGCGCTAAAGCAAAGCAATCACAGCTTTCAAAAATTCATATATACATGCTTATAACTGATATAACTGCTTTGTTTCGTATCACCGCATGATTTTCATGGAGTTGCACGACAAATGTAGTCGTTTTCCTCTGTAGCGCGGAAATAGTAGAAAATACGGCTGCATTTGGCTAGGTATTTTCACGTCAACTTGGCAACTCCTCAGTCTCAGATTTTGGTTTTTAAAAGCGTTCTTTAATCGTGAGTTGCCAGTTATTATTGTGTTTTTTTTTCCAGAAGTGCGTAGCCTGTCTCGTCTTCAGCAATGCATATAGATAATGGATATTGCTATTCCAGGGCCCCAGTTCCAGACCTCATGGCGATGGATTAATTACCGTCCTTCCGCAGAATCGCACCGTTTTCTGGACATCTCATGGACACAGGTGGGCCATTCACCATTTCCAGCTCAATAGTTTGTGGATTTTTTTTGGAAAAATTGTCTGACTTGTACAGCGCACCGAGTAAACACCTGTTTACTGTAACCCTAAGGAGGTAACAGGAAGGCAAATAAACAAACAAACAATGGAACATACTGGGATAGAAGAAGCGAACCAGACGCATCAACAGCACGAACCCATTAGTTTTGGAATAGATCAAATTCTGAACAATACGGAGCAGCCGAGTAGCTGTATGGTACCGAATCGAACCAGCGAAGCAGACTATCAGCTGGCCTCCAATGTCTACGCGAACGGCTACAACAGCGTGTACAACCCCGCATGCTCCATGGCAGCCGGACTTGCGGGCTCCTACAATGTGAACATGAACATGAACGTAAGCATGAACATGAACGTCAACGTGAACTCGGGGAATTCTGGAGGCGTAATTCGGGTTCCGGCCCACAGACCGATGCCGCCGACGCCCCATCCGCCTCCCGCGACGCATCCACCGGGCATCTCGGCGGGCATGCCCACGGTGCCCACTGTCCCCAGCATGGGGAACGTGGCGAACTTTACGTTTCCATGGATGGAGAGCAGTAGGAGATTCGCAAAAGACAGGCTGACGGGTAAGAAGGTTTCATATTTATAGATTTGGGACAGAAACGGTGATTAAGGAGCATCGCTTAGAATCACGGTCCAGATTTCAGTGGCAACAATTATCAGTTACATAAGTAGCGTGCAATTCCCGCTATAATTTGACTGCGCAAATTTAATTGTCCCGGTTATCTCACTGCTAGATTCACTAAGAATAAAGTGAATTTTAAATGGTTATTTAGCCTAAAGTCAAAATATTATAGAAACTGATTAATAAGTAGCCCTTTATCCCGCCTTTAAAAGCCACCTTTCAGAGAATCTTCCCGTGTAAATACATTTTAAATAAACAGCAACGCCTTATGATTCAGAATGTTTACCGCTTATGACATAGCAGATAGGGCTGCGAGGAAGCGCTCAAGATTAAATCAGGAGTGTACAACTCGGATTTCTCATTCTAACAAGACAGCAAGCCATTTTTTTCCAGCATCGATAGACGTGTTTGTTGTCAACTGCGTTTTCTATGCAAAAAACGCTTTTAAATCATTTTTTAGGAAAAGAAAATGAATGACGCCTCGCATTCGTGGCACATGCATGCAGTTATTGTGCCGTCGTCGACAAAATTTCGATCCAAGTTTACATTTCATTGTTTCGGAACGATCGGTTATTAGGTTCAAACGAATCGTATTAGAAAAGAATAGCGTAGATGTTGCCTTACCGTTTTTAACAAACTGCGACTGTGTTTAGTTTTTTATGTTTGCAAGGTTGTTAACAAGAAAAAGTATTAGTTGGGCCTATATTTTATTTTCTCTAGACGACTGTCCATGCTTTTTATTCAATACCATCATAAAATAAACTGCCAATCCAAAAAATGTTTTTGATGCTATTTTGTTATTTTTATAATTGCACATTTGATTTTTTTTCTTCTCCATGATACGGGTCTTAAGCATGGGCTTATGAAAGGTCCATACACGAATTAATAGAGAATCCAGAGCAAAGGTTTCCCTTGTAGGCTTGTATATTTAACAAAACGCCTTTAATGTTAGTTAAGAGGCGGTATTGCTATTAATGTCATACAGGCTGTTTAATGGACATTTTAATTCAGTTAACACACATTTTAAAAGAGCTGAACTGACATCAGATACACACACACATACACATATCTCTCATTGACACACATGTCTCGTCTTAGGCCGAGTTAATGAACAAAACAATTATACTTCATTTATTAAAACTGATAGTATAACAACTACAATAGTTAATAGTAGTTACAGTGGTTTTCGTATTATTCATGATTTTATGAAAACGTGTCATTTCGGCAGTTTAGATTCAGAAAATAATAACCGTCATATTTCTGAGCTACAGTTCAATTTTAATATAAACTAATTACTCTATTAAGATTGAAGGTAGCAGGCAAGCTTTGGATATTGAATTGCTTTGGGTATTAATTCGGACATTAAATTGCGTTCGCGAAGAAGCGTCTGTTAAGTGCAACTGTTTTTTTTTAAATTATTTTTATTTAATTCAGTTTTATTTTAACAGCACAGCGAATTAAATTTACTTTCCGTTGCGCCGGATTGTTGTTAGAGCAGGTTTTCCTCGCTCGGACATTTCCTTTGCTTTGCCTTGACCGAGCTACAAGTGTTTAATTTTGCGTTTCCAGTATTAACCTTCCTCAGGACGGTTCAAATCATCTGGAGTACTTTATTTTCTTTTTTAAATAAAAGATGTATGAACGCCCACAGATTTATTGGACGACGACAACAACAACCACAACGACAACAATAATAATAATAATAATAACAACAACAACAATAATAATAATAATAATAATAGCATAGAACTAGAGCATCTTAGGGGTTATAATATTCAGATTGTTCTTAGTATATTTAATATTTCTTATTTTACTAATTAGGCTATATGGCAGATAATAATAATAATAATAACAATAATAATAATAATTATTATTATTGTTATTATTTTAACGATACTGTTTCTTTTCCTGTATAGTGTGAGGTTGTCCGTTTCGGCTGCGTTTCCTTGACTTGCAATCTGTCTGCTGATCTTGTTATGGCTGCACGGTCATTCGTGAAAGGCCAGTCATCTAGGTACGAGCCTTGGGGAGCGAGAAGAGACCCCTGCCTCGCCGTACACCAGCGCTCAGATGTCAAACATACAGTCTGTAGCAAAATTAAAAAGGACTTTGGTGTGCGTTACTGCCTAGTGAGGCGAGGTTCTGATCTAATCTGGGCCCAGGGACACATACTGTCGGCAGACCCAGTCACCACCTTAAATCTCGTCCAAATTCAGTTGCAGATGGTGACTTATTCGTGCGATCCTCTTTAAAATACGTGCAAATGAAATCCCATGCAGGGCGGTGAGCAGACTTTCAGGTACTCGCTCTGCCTAAGAGATGCAGCGCCAGAAAGTGCAGTATGGTTCGCGTTTTCTAACGGGTCACAACCGATGGACTGCGCATTCCGAATGGGCAAATTAATCGGTTCAGTATCAGTGACGAGTCCCACGTTTGTGTGCGTTATGCAGCTCTCCCAGTGCTCAGTGTGGCCACCCCCAACCAATGTTACTCTGAAAAGGATCAGTTTTAAAGCTTCATTAATGAGATTTTAATTGCCGTTTGAATAACAAGATTTATATAATGTATCGTGACTTACCATATTCTAGGCTATTAAATGTATATTCTGTAAATTCAATGAATATTAGAAAGGATTCATCTAATAAATTACTTTTATTCATAAATTACGTTTGTTAATACTTTGGTAATATTATATACATAATTATTTCAATTCAAAGATACATTTTAAACTGTAACCATCATTACTTAAACGCGAATAGCCCATAATCATCTATAATTATGGCGCAACCAACGGCAGCACCAAGAACAATGAATACATAGTATTTCAATAAAATCAAATTAACACTAAACTGTTATCCGTTATGCGTCTTACACAAGACACGGTAACCATTTCCTTAATATTTTTTCTAATTGCATCGTAAGTTTGCCCGATATAAATTAATATTACAAACTGTCTTAAAATGATAAATTAAACAAATGCCTTTTTTTGTATAATAATAATAATAATAATAATGCAAGTTAAAACCCCACTTGGAGCTGTATGGTACTGAAAACGTGAGCTTAATAATCTATCATAATTCTCAATTAAAAACAGAAAATCAATAAAAAGTCATAATTAGTTCATGGAGACATCCGTCAGAGGGAAGCCATTTAGAGTCATTGAGATTCTTTTTGCTCTCACCTTATGAATGATCTTAAATTCACTCCGGTCTATGCAATATGAGTAAGACTTTAAACTGACGTCACACATATTTACAGAGGTAAAAACTGGGAACAGTATGGATTTCTTCTCGTTTAATATTCAGAAAACTAGGGTTCTCATTAATTATTGATAGAAGGGATTGATATGTCAGCTGAAAAAGCTCTCATGTAAATATACTTATGAAGTATATTCATAGCCACAAAGGGCCATACGTTTATCATAAATGAGCCGCTGAAATAGCATCGGTAATAGATATCAGCGGTATGGTGCACGAGCGTAACTGTATTATACAAACACTAAAGACTTTATGTTCATGATTTGTATAGTAACAAAAAAAGCTTGGAGGATGTGCGTTTCCTAACATTGTGAGATGTTTTAGCCCACTTAATGTAAATGGAATATAGACATAATTCCATCCATCCATCCTTATTTCAGCGAATTATCCTGGTCAGTGTGGCGGGGGAAATGAACACATATCACATATTAAAAGAAGATGGGAATTTTGAACAGTCCATGTCAGATACTTTAAAAATAGTGGAGAATTAAGTTAAAACAAATTCATTCTGTCGCAATTAACTGAACAACAAAATTGTTCTGGCACGGTTATAGTGAAAATAAACACACAGCTCCGAAAAGCATCGAGTAAAAAGTAAAAAAAACCCATCTCTTTCAAATGGGCTCTCCTTACATAGTAGACTGCTGTTCTGAAATTTACCGCAAATGTCACAGCACGGATAAAATCACGGATAGGGATTAACGGATGCGATAGGACAAAGGTAGGCTATTTGAACATCTTTTAGAGTGCAGAAACCAAACACCTGCTTTTCTTAGCCATTTGGACAGCTTGCAAGTTTCTGCTTCTTAAGTAATTTATTAAAGCTTGTCGTCTCATGTTAAAATAGTAAGTTCGTCTTCTCAGTCTATACGGGATAAAGACGGTTGTTAGTATTGGCTAATGAAGTGGATTAGATTTTCAGTAAATAGATAACACGATTAATTTGATTTGAATTAGAATCGGGAGGAAAATGCAGCCGACACGAATAAAGCAAACAGATCTGCAATAGCAACAGTGGCAAAAGCCCGGTAAATGAGGCCACGTTGCAGGTTAGTAGGCCTTCTGCGTACATTTCAATTGTTAGAAAAAAAAACACTAAATAAAAAACAGAAAATCAACATAAAATTAATTTAGGCGAGGAATTTACGCAGACAGACAGAAACACAACTAATCTACATATAAGTCAAGATACCTATAATATAAGTCCCAATCGTCTGTTGTAGCTATATTGCGGCACTAAATACTGCACTTTACCAAGAGAACGACGGAACAATCAGATTTAGGCGACATGCTGCAAACAAACCGGTTTTGTTGATCTCTGCCCCAGCACAGAACGTTAATACATCCAGCAATTATCTGGATCATTTCAGTGATTATTCAGTATCTGCATCTTGTAAGCCATGTAACCCACTCTTTACATCCATTTCCGCTCTATAAACTCTGCTTGGCCAAAAACGTTATAAAAATCGCCTAGATAAAAATCACAGAGCAGCCTACATCAAACTTTCTTTCCAAGCCATTTCGTAAAATCGAGGGGGGGGAAGAGAAATAATCTTTAAAGGAATATTACGGAGGGCTGAAAAAACGAGAAAAATCTTCTTCCCGAATGTTTTATTATCCGTTTAATATTACATTTCATATTTCCTAGCCCAGCATGAATAAAACTGAAATTATGGCCACAAATACCAGAAGCGATGTAGGCCTTTTACCTCGCTTACATCCGAACATAAATCCAGTTCTCATGGAAATTAAATTGCAAGACTATTGTTGTCATATAAACATGTTAAAGACAAACGGCAAGACTGTTCAATTGTAACCCGGAGAATTATTCGGTTATTCGCCCCCTAAACGCTGTAATAATGTCTAAATATTTCCTAATTCATGGGTTTGTCAGTAGCATTCGTTAAATGCATCATATATAATAACGCAGAACTGCGTACAAGCTTTCAAAGATTTTTCTTTTGGGTTGGGATTAATATCGATGCATTCAGTAGGTCTAACCCAGTGCTTTCCACGCGCTTTCCAGAAAGACTCAATGCCGAAAGCATTCGGAAATAGAATTCGCCCTGTTAAACATGCATGGAAAAACGCTTTATCAGCTGGCAACTAAATGTGACGATGATCAATGCTTACATATACAGTTAGCTTTTGACCAAGTAGATGTGTCTTATGTTATTTTTGAGTGAAGTTTTTGGGGAAATCAATAGCAATTACGGGTCAGTTTATTTAAACAATGCACTTTGTACAGTTTATATCGCTTAAGGACTCAGTGTAGGTCCTGTGTAAGCGTGCCTGTTGGCATTAGTGTGTGGAACACTGCAGCACTCACTGCAAAAGCAATATTGGAAATATCCCTCCCAGTGCAGGGAATTAAAGAGGAGTAGGCCATCTTCCTTTGTTGTTATTAGTGGTAATGGTACTAACAGGGTCTCCCAGCTCTGCTTTCTGAGTCTGGAGGATCTCAGCACTCTGGAAGGTGGCCCGGAGGACTGGCGAGCAGCCTGCAGGGTCATGGAGCCCAGGCGAGCCTCGACACGCTGCAGTTCGGCTGAAAATGCCCTGTGAAAGTCGACAGGCTTCGTGATGGGCCCACGTTGTCCGTGTAATGGCAGACACACTGCCGTGGGACAGCCGCGTAACATGCCAGGTGGTGATATTACTTTACAAGCAGGCTCTTAGCTGGCATAAAATGCTGCATTTCTGGGAATACTGGGGAGTCTGACAATAATGCCTCTACCCCCCACCCCCCAGCCCACTCTAGTAAACGTGGATTGATACAAGTTAGGTGTGTAAAAGGACAGTGACAATGATTTTAGTGAACGGCAATTGTGTCCGGCTTCTGAACATGGAAGAGAAACTGTTTATTTTCCCAAGAAGTGGATTATTATTATTTTATTTATTTTATATATATATAAATATATATATATATATTTTGTGCTCCAGCACCCGTAGTCACTGCAGAAAAGGATATAGCGCGGGAGCATTAAACTGCTTTTCCAGGAGGTGTAATAAATAGGAACAGATGTCGCTGGTAGATTTCAATATTATCTTTTGAATCTTTCACAGTTATATTTATTGGATTGTCGCAAAGGTAATATTCACAGTGGGGAGAGACCGTGTCACAGAAGGTGTTATTAAGTAGGAATGATCTTGTTACAGGCTGCAATTTCTCAGTGCCAGCATTTATATATTTTTTTATGCTAAATTTTATTACTCACACGAATTGCCGGCTCTAGCGACACAGTTCAGGAAGAGGAGCTTTATTTCTTGCCTAACACATTTCGGCAGCGCTAACGAGCATTTGGGCCAGAAACAGTTGAGCGTTAGTGTGGGATTTATCTACAGGATTGCATTCTGTGTCCTGACTAGTGGATGCAGGACACGTTTCGGCGAGTCGTCGATTATGACAGGCTTTTGGTGAGATAATCTTGAAAAGGTGTATAAGTAGAGTAGTTTTTCCCCAGTTTTACTAGGTAGTGTTAAAACCAACATGTGATGTTGCATGATCTGTCCAAAGAGCGAGAAATCCATCCACAGGCAAGGGGTCTCCTGAATTACAGCTTGTAAATTAATATACTTATGTGGCTTATGTGGCACGGTCAGTTTATTAAAGAAACCCTAGGAAGAATGTTGTTGACCTTAAAGGTGTGATATTGAGTCTTCAAATTACTCAGTGTTTGTTTATAAGTTTTACATGGGGGGTTTGTTTGACTGTTATAAAATACTGCGGTTTAAAATTACTCTCGTTTTTTTGTCGAAGAAATTATAGGCATTTTTTTTTTTTTAGGAAACGTAACACCCAATGATTCTGGGTATATTCCTCCTTAATTAGTTTAATTAGACATCTCATTTTAACATCGGCCACAGGAGATTAATGCTGTGGCATCTGGGACGACATTGTAACGATGTCATTTAGGCGGGGAGAGAAGCGCTTTATTTCCCATCAACCCCTCAAGTGTCTTGGGCAGCGTTGACGTTGATGGGCCCAGGCTGAGTGCAGCCTGTTAATCTGTCAGCATATTGCCTCATTGCTTATGGTGCCCACCACAGATGCGCTTAGAGATCCGCGGTGGTCTCCTCGGCAACCAAAACAAAAAAAAAAAAACAGCGGCCCCCGCCAGGAGCGCTGTAAAATGCACATCTTCCCCATTGTTTTGGTTCCCAGAGATAGCGACTGGTGTACAATGGATAAGCGCATTCAGAGGCACTTCAAAGCTTCTAGTTAATGTTTCAGAGGGTCTCTTCAAAACAGCTTTGAAAATGTCAGGTGCCCTCAAGCACAATGACTCACGATATTAAAAAATTATCAGCTCTAATGTGCCTTTTGACAGAGTAAAATACCACTTAAAAATTAGGTGTCCTGCCCAAAGGCCTGATTTGAATGACTTCTTTAGGACCTCATCAGGCTACATTGTTGATATGAGTGGCTAGTATATTATCAAATATTTCGCTTTTTATTTGCGTGTGTATATTTGAACGTGTATTTATAAGAGGCTTTTTAATTACAGTAAAATGAATTCGCTATATTTTCCGTATTACGTACATTTTATGTAGTTTCTGGCATTGCATTAAGAAATACATAAAAAAAAAAAAAAAACAAATAAAACGCATGAGTAGCTTTTTCCGAAGCTCCTCTAGATGGCGAATTCTCCCTGGGTGGCGACTCCCCCCTGACCCACCTCAGCACCCCTGGGACCGGAACCCTGACCGTCTCTCCCTCTGTCGTTCTTCAGCGGAGCAGGCAGTGGACGGACAAGCAGGAGGCCCAGGAGGGAGCCTCCACCCTGAGCCCGAGGGCGAGATCAGCAGAGCCTCTACCTGGGGCTCTGTGGAAGCTTTAGCCAAACAGTATTACCCTGATCTCGCCGTGCTGCGAGATGCTAGTCCGCTCCTGGACTACCCCTTTCTCAAGGGCGTTTGCCCAGGTGAGTTAACCCCAGAGGACCGGGGGTGGTAGTAACCCTAAAAGCCCCCCACCGTTGGAAAGTTATAAGTATTTTTCATTTTGAAGTGCATAATCATTCCTTTTTGACAAATCACTTCAGTATCCAGTCCAGGGAAAGTTATTTAAAACAAACTGGCAGCTTGATGCCACTTGCCAGTGCATGAGTGACCTCGTCATATCGAGGGTGGATTGATCTCTCCTCGTTTTCGAATGATGTTACAGCGTAGCTATGATTGTAGCACAGCCTCGCGAAGAACATTGTTACCAACAACGTCAGAGATTTATTTATTTTTTTTTGTTAAACAAAACAAAATGTGCAGTGGATGGGGGGTGCGATCCAACACCTGTAGCTATTTTGTGTTGTTACTTTTTAAGAAGTGTAGTTCATTACTGTAGAGTTACGAGTCGAAGAAATTGCGATTTCTTTTCAATGATCAAATAAACAACGGAATCAGGCAAGACTGAATATATGCATGAGTCAGAGCAGTGGGAATAGCCATGTTATTAGATGTCAACCTGCGAGACCAAGTGTTTTTCAGTTATGTACAGTGTGTGCACTGTACATAACACACCTTGTACATAACACACCTTGTACATAACACACCTTGTACATAACACACCTTGTACATAACAGTACAGTGTTTCTGTTCCTCTTGCTGTGTAACACATGAGGTCAATCCCACACTTTTGAACTGATGTGACCAGACTGCAGTTTTCATGGAATTTTTAGATAGCTAATAGTAAGAATCATAAAATGCGGATAATTTAATAAAAGTCCAGTGGATTCCCATAATGGGCAATGACATTAGAGTTTTACGATGTATATTGATCTATACCAGGAAATTTAGAACTTCAGTAATTTACATTATTGCTTACTACATTCACAACTCTATTTTTTGAGAATTGTTTTTAGTATGTCTCATGCTGTTGTAACTGAAGGGAGACATGAGATTTATCAAAACATCAGAAACTATGAATACGGTCGACCTGTTACACAAATATTATATAATAACACGCCAAGAGGCTTTGATTTGCCGTGGTTTTCTTGACTACACTTTTTTTGCTACCTAACTTAATTAGCGTATCATGCTTTACCCGAAGCAGAAATGTTCACGTTCAAAACAAAACGTCCAAAATTGATAATCATGCAGAATGTTTTCGTTTACAGAGCGCCGGCGGGTCACCAGACAGGCCGACGCTGAGCGTTTAACCCTCTTCCTCTTCCTCCTCCCGACAGCGGCCCTCTCGCCGTTCTCCGTGACCCGAAGGATTGGCCACCCCTATCAGAACCGGACGCCCCCCAAGAGGAAAAAGCCTCGCACCTCCTTCAGCCGCGTGCAGATCTGTGAGCTGGAGAAGCGCTTCCACCGGCAGAAATACCTGGCATCCGCCGAGCGCGCCACACTGGCCAAAGCTCTCAAGATGACCGACGCCCAGGTGAAGACCTGGTTCCAGAACAGGAGGACAAAATGGCGGTAGGTGTGCGTCCTTTCAACGGCCCGATAACAGCATCAGAATTTTTTAATATGTCAATAAAAGAGGATTATTTGTATTTGATCTCCTTTTGGGGCTTATGAATGAAGGATATTGAGGTTAAAGGTGGCGAGGGTCGTCTGTAATGTCTGCCTTATGGCACGAATCTCAGCTATTCCCGGCATGTTTCCATGTGATACGTAGATATAAACGTGTCGAAGGCTTTAATTGAGGAGCAGTATGGTACTGGGTTGCAATTCAGCGTATTGCGTCGGGTTTAAAGCTGACCATGCATGATGCCGAATGCCTTTAAAAGCTTTTAGGTATCAGAGACGTCCGCTGCTCCCGTATCTGATCGTTATCGAGGCTTTTTGCAGGGCATTTAGCTGGAGCTCCTGTTCGCCGACTTCATTCAGGGTTTTGACCAGCTACAACATGCTCTCCCATCTAAAGTAGATCATATAAAAATGGGATAATTTTATATGAATTGCTATTTAGTTCATAGAATCCCACGCTGATTTGTTTTTTAATAATAATTCAAATATGTGATGCAATCATTATTGAATACACGGTGGATTCAAAACAATGGTAGAAGTATAACATTTTAATCATTTGTGATAAAAAGGTATAGTTTCATCGTTAATATCAATATACAGTATGTATGCATTCAGTTTATTATGAACGCCTACTTGCTAATGCTAACCGCCTGCTCCTTCAGATAGCTGCAAAGGGTCAAGAGGTTCAGTTACCGCTCAGCTACGTATTAGAACAGCCAAGACACTTGATCTAAGTGATTTTGAACGTGGTATTGTTGTTGCTGAAAGACACGGTGGTTCCAGCAGTACAGAAAGAGTCACCCTCCTTCGATTTTCACACATTACGCTGTCTAGAGTTTACAGAGAATGCGTGATGAACAAAATTCAATCAGTTGTTTTTGGCGTATGACACAAGTCATGCATAGCAGTGGAGGTTTTTGTTTTTCAAAGCCAGTACGTTTGCTTAAATGCTGCGTTACATTCCAATGCTCCAGGATCTGTTTATAATCAAAACAAGACTAAATCTATGATATTTATGTGTCAGCAGCTTTGAGTATCCTTGTTTTTTTAACCAGCCCTGCTATTCGTAAGGTCTTTTTTTCCCATTTAAACTGCATCACTTGTTTTTAAGCTTACATTCGTTTTTTTTTGTTTAGGTTTCGATGGCACTTCTGTGGACAAAAACCACTTATTAATGAGGGAGGGTAAGGGAGAATGACCAGACTCGTTAAAGCTAACAGGGAGGCCGTATAATAGCTCAGTACTGAAGGGGTGTGCAGGAAGGCTTCTGTGAACAGTGAACTCATCAAGCCTTGAACTACAAAATGAGCCCGCAAACAAACAAATAAAAACAAACAAACAAAGAAACAAAGAAAAACAAACAAGCAAACAAACAAAGAAAAACAAACAAACAAAGAAAAACAAACAAGCAAACAAACAAACGAAAAACAAACAAACAAAGGAAAACAAACGAAAAACAAACAAACAAAGAAAAACAAACAAGCAAACAAACATGCAGCGATTGCAGTGAATCAGGGCCTGAAAAAACCTTGGGAACATTCATTATATTTGGATGAGATTTTAATCAAAATCAATGGTTTTGTTAATTACGAATGTATAATAGATGACAATAACTAAGTAATACACTTACAATAATTATTGGGTTATTAGTCAAGATGTGCAGAATCTCGGTTGTTCACTTCCCACAGCTGGGGAGGTTTTAGTTGCTGAGATCCCAAATACTGCTTACAGAGACAAGAGCAAGATTAGATTATCCCCCTTAAAAATTCACCGAGGGCCTAATGGTCATGAAACAATAATATTGTTTGCTTGGCTCTTTTTTTAATATATATAAAAAAAAATCTTGACCCAGCGAAAAATGTTCCAGCTCTTAAAAGGTTTCCTCGGCCTTGCTGTCCAAAGCAATACTGATGCAGGGGTTTGAATAATGGAACACACTGATGACCAAAGAAACGTAACCCTAATACACTCAGCCGACCATCCTTTTAAAATCAAGGGCCAGACAATTGAATTATAATGAGGCTTTTATTCCATCGGATTTACAAGCAAGGCTCTGCGTGGAAAAAGCTTGTTTTTGTTTGTTTTCTTCGACGAAGGGGGTGTCGGGCTTAAATGTCTGACCTCACGCTATTTGTTTGTTTGTTTTGTTCTTTGTCCAGATGTAGGAATATCTGCTGTTTCGTTCATTTTCATCCAAAATGCAGCTGGGCGTTCCGATAACATGCTACATCGTATGTATTTAAAACTTCCTCTGAATAATGCCGTTCGGAATTCAGCTTGGAAAGGAAATGACAATTATTAAATTACCAAACAACTGAAGGTGAAAGACGTTTGGTGTAGGGACACAAATCATGCACAGCAGGAGAGGTTGTCATTTTTCAAGGTCGGTGCGTGTGCTTAAGTTCCACACGAAATTCAAGTGTTCCAGGATTTGCTTATGATCAAAGCAAGATTAAATATGTAACATATATCCATTATAATATACATCCGTTATATATAATTGTATCATAAGCTGTGAATATTTTTTTTAACCAGCTCTCGTACTTTTTACACTTTTTTGTCCATTTAAAATACATTGTTTTTACGTTTACATTCAGTTTTTCTGCTTAGGCTTGCCGTTTCATCCCTTTTAAACTGCAGAAGTACAAGTACAACGTGCCATAATGGCATTTCTATACGTTATTTTCTATACGTTATTTTCTATACGTTATTTTCTATACGTTATTTTTTTAAGAAACAACAAAGTCACTTTTTTTTTGTTCCTCCCTTTACCACTAGGAGGCAGACAGCAGAAGAACGGGAGGCAGAGAGGCAGCAGGCTAATCGGCTGATGCTGCAGCTCCAGCAGGAAGCATTCCAGAAAACCTTGAGCCAGCCCTTGCAGCAGGACCCTCTGTGCCTGCACAACTCATCCCTCTACGCCCTGCAGAACCTACAGCCCTGGGCGGAGGACAACAAGGTGACCTCCGTCACCTCTGTCGCGTCGGTGGTCTAACCCAGGCGGCAGCAGGGAGGGGGACACACCAAGTGGGGGGGGCGGGGGGGGGGGAGTCTTTTTTTGGCAGAAACGGTAGGGCGTCAGAAGCGAACGCTCACTGGCGCATGCAGGAGAGACCCTTGTGACGACGTGCTTTGGATGGGGGGGGTCTCATTCCCTCCGCGTCGTTTTCCCGCTGCTTCAGAGACGTAACTGGACTGGAGCTAACATAACGCCACGTGTCACATGTTCATTTGGAGGGGGGAGGGGGCTTATTCTGCCGCGTTAGGGTTAAAAAGGGGTGCTGACGTTTATAGATGGACGACACGTTCCCATTTAATCGTCTGTGTATTCCCTGCGATGCCTGTTCCTTTTTTTTCGTTTTGTGAAGTGTGTGGCGGATCTGGACGTGAAATCTTGTGCCGTTTCGGGTTCCATTAAAGCGGATGTAGCAGGGAAAGTCTCCTAGTGGAAGCTCTGTGTTTACACCGGGGTGATTTTCCACACCTGAATCTGCCGACTGTATTGACACATGACCTTGACACGACATTTTTACTTTTCCTTCAGCGGTCTGTCTAGCCGAGGGAGGAGCTTTGTCCTCATCACCAGGGAAATTTGACACGTCCGATAGATGCTCGTCACCAAGCCCCGCCTCCCTGTCAGTCAACACTTGCCAGAAGACTGAAATACTAACTCTGGCCCACTGCAAAGTGTTCCGTTTGTTTCCTTGAGCATTAGTTTTGTTACTTTGTTATTTTTTTTTGGAGGCGTGTACAATGCATGATATTATTTTGTGTGAGCTTGGAACTGCCAGTAAAGTCGATGGCCGTGTGGACGTAGTCATCATTGAAACCTTTGTGCGGTTTACAGACATTGGCTTTTTCTACAGTCACCTCAGATTCACCGTGACAAACCGTCTAAGGTTTTTTTTTTATATCCAAAACTTTGAGATTCTATCCAAGCCTTATTGTATTCACTTTCTTATGTCTTTGTTGTTCCCCCAGAAGAAAGATATTATAGGTGTTTCCTACCCACCCACACACTGTCGTAAGCTGATGCAACAGTTTAAAAAAAAAAAACACTCCAGTCTTGTTTGTGTAAAACACTCTGTACGTCTCCTTATATACAAACACAAAGTTATCGAGGTAGATCGGACCTTTATCGGAAAGTCGCGTTGATGTCTTTGACCCATTTTGGCCAGCAGGGATTTGTTAAAATGAAAAAAAAAACGTAGTTCCTGGAGACTCGTACCACTGTACATCACCATGCTGACTAGCTGTACTACTCTGTAAGCTGCAGGAGCTCGATGGGAAGGGAAGGAGGTGCTCTGATGTTGTTTACAAAGAGGAGTTTCCCGGTGCCACACGTTAGAGAGCGTAAACACCTTATTGTCCCAGCTTAACGTAAGGGCCATCACGGTTAGTCATAACAGAAACGCCATAGCTGAATGTCGGAAAACATCTTTATCTGGGCTAATCTCTCGGGGGGGCGGGGTGAAGGGCGCACAGTGCTTGTTCATCAGCAGTGCGTGCAGAAGCTTTCAAGCAACGAAATGAGGCTTCACGCTCATCAGCACTAATCAGCGACGCATGGCAGACGCCGGTAGGAAGTACGACGGTTTAGGTCTGAAAATAAACAACGGGGCCAGCCAATCAGTGGCCCTTTCTCCTAGCTGAGGGTCCCCATTTGCTCTCGGAGGGATGGTCTCCATATCAGTAACGTGTATTTTCTAACGTGAACACAGTGATTAAATATCTTGTGCAAGTTAATCGAACATTTTCTTTTCGTGATATCCAGCACTTCCTCAAAGGCCACTGATGTTCAACAGACTATTGAAATCTGGGGGAAAAAAATTGACATTTTATACTTTCAGTTGACTTCCAAAACAACTGTTTATCATGTTTTTGCATTTTCACTTACCTAGGACTTCCGCATATAAAAAGGAAAATATTTATTCACTTTTAAATAAAGATTAATATATGGACTTTGAAATCCCTCATCACACTAGCATGCCTTACTAATTAATTTTAATTTTTGATTATTGTTTTTTGTATTTTTAAATTTATATTATGTTCCACTGGATCGTTTTATGTTGAATATAACCTCGTGGCAAGTCTGCTGTTCTCAACGATCATTGTATCTTACTCAGAAGAACAGGCCTGCCATGTTTTATGATTTATAAATAAAGGAGATGGCTTCTCCTGTGCTTTCTTGTGGTTTTAAGGCAGCATATCGGTAGTATTGCGGCACACATATGTCATTAACTGGTAACTAACTGAACAAAACCACAGGTTTATATTTCAAGTTTTGCTGTTTACGACTGACACACCCTTGGAATTTGGGCGCGAACAGGACACCGAGCAAAAGAGGTCATTGTTATTTTCTTGAAAAACGTGAAATCAGAGCTAACAAATAAATTAGTTACAGTCCATCCTGGCACTTCTGCCATAATGACAACACGCGAGCAAAGAATAAATAACAAAGAAAATGTCACAACAGTAAACAAGCAAAAAAAAGGGGATCGAGAAGATGTTCGCGAAAACATGACAGGCTGGGGCTGAAAACTAATTTGTGGCTTAAAATCTTCAGCACGCACAGGATTAAAATCCCTTTTCTCATTCCTTCCTTTCTGCAGTCTTTGCTACGGGATATGAGGCTTGAATCAAAGGCAGTTGCTTGGTTGCTCTTTATAAGTATAACCCTCGTTCTATCAATTTGGAGTTTCCATGGTTACAAGTTATTAAAAGTGCATCAGATAAATTATAGTTGCCGTGAGCAACAAAAAAAAAAGTATTGATTAATGCATTCGGTGGAAAGACAGAAGTTCGGTATCTGCAAGGTAATGGTTGTAACAGAATACATATTGTGACATATGGCTGCATATGGAAGTGAACCATCAATCTATCTTAAAACCGTGACAGCTTCTAAATGGCTTACAGACCGAGGAATGATTTCAGCGGGAGGCGCACAGGGAAGGTGGTGGACTAGTGGCCGGGGAAAGGTTCCTGCCACCCGTCACAGTTATTCAGAACTGCTCGGCCACGGAGTCACTCAGAGTGGCGTACTGGACAGGAGTGATCAATCTCCACCATCTGGGTGTGATAGAGATCTATGATGATACTGGGCGCAGTTACAATGTTTGTAAAGGGTAATCTACCTCGTTATATATCACATAATTATTTTAAATGATAAAGAATTACCAGCAGCGGACCAAAAAGGGGGGGGGGGGGGGGGGGGACGTGACAAGCTAACTCTTACTGTGTGATTCTGAAAGTCCCCAAAGATCGTTCATTTCCTCTGCGCTATTAGACTGGATAGTCGTCTTAGCAAAAGCCCGTCTGAATCATTCAGCACTCGCTCTCTAGCGCAGCTGTCTCGAAACCAACAGACCAGACAGTTTTCTTCATCAAATGAAGGGCGTGAAGCCAGAATACGTTTTTCCATCTATATCCTGGGTGCGCCATAGTGGGGTCACAGGTAGACAAGTTTAATAAAACACATCGAAAAGGTAAGTAAATCAATATTACCAATATACCTGTTTTGAAGATGAACAGAGAAGCTCGGACAAACAGCTAACTTTCATTTTTGACATTATCTGTTGTGATTTTTTTTCTTGTCGTGTTAAAAATCACGTACAACAAATCTTTGATTACACTGCCAAGTTTCAGGAATTCACAGTGTTCAAAACATAGTAATAATTTTTTCCCCCTGAATATTATACTTATTCAGTATAAGTCTTTGCATGTTAGTTGAGTTCCCTTCAAATTGTCCTTAAAATTCCAGATATACTTCAGATTCATGGTCTTCTGAGCAGCTTGCATTATCCATGGCTTCTTGCCACTGGATATTGAACATCTAGCCAAGAATTGCTGTTGTAAACAGCGCAGCTCTCTCAGCTCAGCGAGTGTGTTTTTCCCCATCGACTGGGGTGTTGCGGCTGGCTGGGATCCTTTCAGTGCCGGGCAGGGCTCCAGATGACGCCCACCTCTGCCCCCATTTCCTCCAGCAGCTATCAGCCATCGCTCATCCGCCTCTCTCAGCCGCCGTGCCGACGTGACCTGGCCCGTTTCAACAGAATTCCTCCTTAGCCTTGTTTACAAAACGGTGCTTTGTGCTTTGCTACAGGTGCTTTAAGATCTGTTTGGTGGTGTCCATTAATCGTATTCTTCAGAAGAAAAAAAAAGAGAAAAAACTCCTATCTAGAGAAATTCCACCACACAGGAAGTACGAACGTAAATGTGATCCACTTGTTAAACAAAAGGTACATTTGAATTTACAGTACTAATGTTGCTTAGTAATGTTGCTTTCCCCGACTTGTCCCATTTTTTGGACCTAAAAATGTCTGAAATGAACGGAATGTCACTCCTTCCTGTTGACAATTGTTTTCAACAGTCAGGATTGTTTCTGAGCGCGCATTTGTGTTCCTTTAACACTGCTCTTCGAGTCCTGCTGTTGGTGTCACCGTTTCGGCAAAACAAAATCTGGTCGCCCTACTCAACCCGCACTGCAACCCGCACTGCACAGTAATATGTCAGCTTGGGATGGTTCGAGTCTTTGCATTGCAACTGAGCAATTTAAATAAGTCAGATGCAAAGGAATATATACAAACACACACACACAAACACACACATGCTGTATGTATGAGATATATAAAATCAGTGCATTTTAAAGGTTATTACGAACACTCATTTCTTTCTTACCTACATTATTAATGATAACGATGATTGAATGATACCAATGTATTATTTAAATACATATTTTAAATGTACAATGTATCCTCGAAAGATTGTACATAGACATAGATCAAAGTCATTTGACTAAGATATGGGCAAATTAGACACTGGTGAATATGTCCAAGTTTTAAATTCTGCATTATCAGCTCCAATCATTTACAATGCAACAACCCAAAACACAGAATACACGCTATAGGCTATGTGTGGGTATACTAAAGTCTAATGACCCGTCTGTCCGGTCTCAACACAGCGCAATATGGGTTAATTATTTAATGTTTGTAGACTGAAAAAGGCCGATGAGCAGCCTAACAACTATCCTACCAACGTTTCGAAGTCGGTCAATTAAACACCATCCTTTAGTTTTGGATATGCAACTGCAAGTGGCAGAAATGAATCAATGACTTTCACCGAGCGGCTCCCCTGCCACCCTTCCCACGCTGACGGCCCGGTGACGGGGAGCGGCTCAGGTTATTGCCCGCACCAAAGGCAGGAAAGCTGTAGCGGTAAATATAAAAGCTTTAAGGCCGTCACGCTGCCTGCCTGCTCCTCTGGACATTTCTTAACACCAGCATGTGCTTTGCTAAGCATCATCGGCGGATGTGGGTCGTCCTGGTTTTAAAGCGCCGCTTTTATTTTGCGTTGGGTTTTTAAAGCAAGGGACGCTCACTTACCGTAGACCTGCATGCAGATTATCAGCCCAAATCATTACTCACATAAAACAGTGTTTCACACCGTCTTAGTCAACGTGAAAAAGTAACACGGGAGTATATTGATACATAGCATAAACAATCGTGGAAATAAAACAAAGAATATAAAGCTTCAAAGGAGTCTATATGAAGAGCATTATAGTTGCATTTAAAATGTTTCACTTTGACCATAGTTTTTTTTCGTGTCTGAGAAAATAGTATATAACAGGAAAAATAAGTTAGAACAGGTTCCTAAACTAGGTTTGGAGAAACACGATGAATTATTAACAACGCAATTGTGCTGCTTTTGGTATCACGTTATTTGCTCTTCGTATAAATTCGTACAAAGCCTGGTTTTACAGGTTTTAGTGCTTGTCTTTAAAGGTTAGAGGCATTTAACACGATTTAAACATACAATGCTTAATATATATAGTTTTAAATCAGCAAATTCTTTTTCATTTAGTCATATAATCAAACGGCGCTAATTTAACTGAGTTGTTCAGTGTAACACATCTCACAGACATGGATTGCGTGTATAAACAGGTATATTTCACAATACATTGGTTAGGCAACTAGTCACACTGCTTTTCTCCTTTAGCAAAATTTCTGGGGAAAAAAATCGGGGAAAAAATTGTCAAGTGGCTCCATCTGTTGGACAACTTTATATTACCAGGTGCAATAATATTTCATTTGTCTGATGGGAAAACTACAGGCATTTAAATATGCATACATAAACAAATGAGTAAAAAAATACACCGAATGACTAAAGTTGGATGTATTCCGATTTTATACTAATTACAATTAGGTCCAAATCTACATCTGCTCGCTGTAAAGGCTACAGCTCTGACTATCAGGGAAAAGTCAGAGGTCGATGTTCATACATTCAGGCCTGGTTATGGTCCAGCCATTCTCCACGAAGGCAATCTTTGTTACGCTACTAAAATGAGACCAGCTAAAGTACTTTTGTAGTGAAAATCTGTTTTATTTATTAACGTAGGCAGTTCAGAACGGGGGTGTGAGAAGTGCTGACTGGAAATTCCCCCCCCCCCCCCACCTTCAGAATCATCAGCAACGCACCAGTCGGCTTGGCATTCCCACATATTCGGTTGCTGTAATGAAATACTGGGGAAAAAAACTGCGAAGATTGCGTGGTTACAGCCGTTCCTGTATGTTAAATTGCTCTCTCCCCTACAGTGCTACAGTATCACATTTCCAATAAAAACAGAAAAATAATAATAAAAAATATCCCCGATACATTGAGGGGGAAATGATTAGCTATGTTTCTGTTAGCTGCTGGGACTTCAAAATGAGAACTCTTATCTTTTTTCGTCAAAAATGTGGGTGTACAGATTGCGGAAGGCCCCTGATATGTACCATAATGGAATAACATGAACATGATTCATTATTAGGCAAATCAAACATGTTATCCCTCAAAGGAAGTAACTTCCTTTACTACTTTAATAAATCAACCTTATTAAACAATTTATCTTCGTGTTATGTACAGTACTTCCACTTTTAGCATGTATCAGATTTATAATTTTGAATACATTACACGTGCACGCAATTGATGTTACGATTAACTTTTTTATGTTTTTAAAAATATTTGTAAACAGCATAACATCCATGTTGCATTGCAGGGCTTTGCAATAGTGCACAACAGTTAAATGCAATCGGATGCAACACAGAAGGTGCGAAAACACGCACCATCTGCGCACCGCATCGCTACCGGACCCTTTCCCGGCCTCGCGCACTTTCACCGCCATTAAAATATCGCGTAGCGAATATAATTGGATTAATTTCATTGTCTCTCAATGCAAAGCAGCGCGTTGGCCTCAGACCCCGGCTTCCCCTTCCGCCTGCCCGTGCTCCGGCTTCATAGGGCCGCGCTGCCGTCGTAATCCCCGTCTGCACGCCGTCATTCGCAGGCTGGCCTGTCATTCTGCCCCGGTACCAGATGCGCTTTCTGGAGAAGCTCCCTCCCCTCCCCCTCAGCAGCTCGGCGCCCATGCTGCGAACATGGCGGAGGACGGCAGCGCGGACATTTCCAGACCGCAGATGTATCTGTTCGGTGAGGAAAGCTGCGAAATGCGTGCGCGCTTTTTGGTCGTTAAATGAAAGATGAAGGGTTGCGGCATCGGTGCCATCCTTCCATCCATCCATCCACCTTTCTGCTTCACATCCTACCGAAGCAATATGGCTGAATAAGGAAAACGACACCATCACGCCTATATGTTACCGATTAGATGCAACATCCGCATCTTTATATTCGTATCTGCGTGCAAGTGATGACCGGCTGGTGAAATTAACATATATATTTACATAATAATCTAATATCATGCATTTATGATGCATTATCCAACACCTCCAAAAGCTGTAACGACATGACGTGATATGTTTCTGTTATTAGTGTATTATTAATATTAGGCGAATTATAATTGTAACATTTAACGTCCATTTTTGTTGCAATTAGGCATTTTTTCGTTTCTCTTCAAAGATCTTGTCCTGAAGTTCATGGTTTGTTAGTTGTATTGAATGGCAGCTGAAAGATTTGAGATTAACCCCTGTCGAGTACTGGGGTATCCTGGTAACTGGAGTCTCATCAAAGGTGCATTTTATGGTATTAACAGAATATGAGATTAAAAACATGTGTCAAATTCTTTACATTTCAGTTTTCAGTATTTTTATAAACCCATGTATTGTTTCTGAAATTCTATTCCCCGTGTTGGAGCACAGTGAACTGAAGAGATGTATAATAATTGCTAGGCTGAGTGGCTCTGTTCTCAAACTTGCGGTCTCGCTCAGGTTGTGAGCTGAAGTCAGACAAGAAGGAGTACAAGATCGAAGCGGACGACGATGAGGAGACTGAGCACCAGCTGTCCCTCAAAACGGTGGGGCTGAAATTCCTGGGGAACTGCTGCGGGGCCTGTGTCACTGTTTTTACCTTAAGAATACGCTTACCGGATGTGTGTGTTTCTTTACCCTTGCTCACTGTGCACTGGGGTCCATAGCTGGTGTTTTGAAGTGTGTGGGATTCTCTGTGCAGGATCTGTAGTCCTTGATGTCATTATGTCTAAAGTCCAACCTCACCGGATTGCTTTTGTATTGTTTTTTTTGTGACGAATTAGTTTAGCGATTATTAAAATTGCCATTCTCAGGCTTCTTGTCCTTCGTTAGTCGAATAATCCTCCATATGGCCCTGAACGACAGTGGTACCTCCCCGGCTGGTGCTGATGTCAGGACTCTCCCTGTGTCTCGAGGCCTGCAGGTATGTTTGGGAGCGCAGGCAGAGGATCGCTTCAACATGGTAGAGATGGAAGGCATGACCTTCGATGGGAAAATGACCAAAGTGCAGCTGGCTGTCCTGAAGCCGTCCGTCCTTCCTTCTGTGAGTGCTAACCACCACCTCTGACCCAACACCCTACAGCATCATCACATTGGAGGGCGCTTTCAGTCCAGTTGATCACCTTCTAGATCTTTCCCATGGTGAACTGAAAGCTCCTCTGAATGTCACCCATGTTGATCCCCTCCATGGGCTACAAGCTACCTCAGGCCGTGTTGTTGGGTGGAAGGGGGGGGTTTTCTTAATTTCACACATAGCCCCTTTGCTGTAGCGGCCAACTATAGTCCCGTTGTTGTGGATAATCGTAATTTGTCGGATTGGGTTGAGGCAGTTGTTTTATGGAAAGGTCTGTGTAGCAGGGCCTGGCCTGTTGTGGGCTCGTTCTAGGAGTGAAGGTGGATGGTGGTTGACCTGTGTCACCATGGTAACCAGCTGGCCAGCCGGACCACCACCTGACGACATTGTCTTTTTTTAACCGGCGTGGCAGAGGTTACTGACCTCAGGAGATGGTGGACTGTAAGAAGCCCAGTTTAATTTCTGACAGTGTCAGTGATTCTGATTCCACGGTGGGGGGGGGGGGAGGGGGTGGGTGAGTGTTATCCCCCATGATGGGGCATAAAAATATAGTAATTATCTTTTTAATAAACTGCAGACTGGCATGAAATTGGATAGAGCCTTAAGATGCATGCGTTCATTATTCCACGCACTGCGTGTTAAGCACAGGGTAGGGGCGTCCAGGGTGAAATGGTTATTTTGTCATCGGGAGCAAACCCTAAATTGTAAGGAACTTGTGCTTCACAAATGCTGTTACTCCTTGCAAGGTGTGTGTTGGCATTTTTCATGTCTGTCTGTTCGGAGGATATCTTAGTCTCCCATGATACCTATAAGGCTGAATTTTGGGTGCTTTGCTATCCTTCATGCATTCATTACTCCCATCCATCCATCCATCCATCCATCCATCCATCCACCTACCTTGATCACCCCTGGTTCGGTTTTCAGGATGTGTGCCTGGTTGACCTTCAGATGTCCGGATTGTTCCGCGGCCGTCACTTGGGATGCTGATGTCGTTCACTTGCTGCTCTGTTCAAACTGACCTGAGCTAATGCGAGTCTCCCCTTCTCCTCCTGCATACGTTCAGCTGAATTTGGGGGGGTTCGAGGTCACACCCCCCGTCACGTTTCGGCTCAAGTCTGGCCCGGGCCCGGTCTACATCAGCGGCCAGCACTTTGTCAGTAAGTTAATGTTATTTTGCTAGTTCTGGTTAATCTCTTACAATGGATACGTCCTTTCCGGCACATTATCGATTTTGCTGTTCCCTGCTGCAGTATGATACCCAGTGTAATAGCCGGTGCCATCGTCTAGTAATATTTAAAATGCAAAGAATAAGAAAAGACCTTATGTATGTGTGTCAGGTTTTACTGGCTAGGAAGGTTTTGTATTGTTTGTTCGCGTTGCTTTCAGGAAGTAGCACCACAGCGTAATTTCTCGCCAAGTTTCTGTAAACTTCAAGAAGTGTTCTGGCCCGGAAATGGCTGCATTAAAGCCAAATGAAGGGGAGCCGGAGGAATGAAACTGAGTGACGCTCCCAAGCCCAAAGCGTTCCTCCTCTGCATGTTTATTGCACCGTAAATCCCAGCTGCCTTTGTCCTCCGGGGCGCTGGTGGCGGGATGCGTGTGATTTAATTCTGTTCATTCGAAATGTAAGGTGTGAAGGAATCTGATGATGAAGAGGATGAAGACGAAGAGGAGGAAGAAAATAACACGTCGCCGATGAAGAGGCCTTCAAGTTCGGGAAAGGTTCCCATGCCAGTAAGCTCACGTCCTGGTCCTGGCTAAATCTCACTGGCTAAATCTCACTGGCTAAATTTCACGTGAGCACAGTCATTGTAGCCTCGGTTCCGTTATTAATATGGCACCACTGCGGTTGCAGTTGTACCATCCAGGAGATAAACTGCTTGTCTGCTCACATAAGCATCCGTTTCCTCGGTGTCTGTGATTTAACGGCCACGTTCCACATGCTTTGTGGCCCTGTAATCTTTCGGCTGCGTTTCCCGCTAAGCCCGCCATATCGGCCGTGCTGGAGAGGAACCGGTGTGAACCTCAACTGCGTCCCGCCACCGAGCTCTGTGATTCCTCCCCCCACAGAAAAAAATAAAGTTGGATGATGAAGATGAAGACGATGACGACGACGACGAAGATGATGAGTACGGCTTTTGACGAATGTTCAGACTGTTCTGATGGATGGATGGATGGATGGATGCTTTTACTGTACATTTACCGTAGTGTACATTTACCGTAGTGTACATTCATGAGGGTTAGGGGCAGGAAATCCCAGCAAATGGAAAAATTCACGAAGTAATTCTTGTATGAAAAATGCAAAATTAACAGTAATGTGAAGTTTAAAAGTTCCTGCAAGAAATGTGAGATTTGATGGTCACATTTAACACGAGTGAGGCTGATTGCCAAGGCAACGATGTGTGGCGTACCCAAGCCAAGATGAGTAAATCAGTTTTTCTTTTTTTTAATATAGAAATAACTGAAGATATAGCAGGCTCTTAAGAAATATTATAGCGCTAATTTTTATATATGATTTTCCGTATTGTTTATATAGCTATTTCTGGCTCGTGCGTCACTGAGTTTGTTTTGGTCTTCAATGTTCGCGGCCAACTTTCAAATAACCAAAACCACCAATGTCAGTTTCACAGATCTGGACGGGTGATAATCTGTGCATTTTAGGTTTTGCTTTTCAAACTCCGGAAGGTCATTTAATTCTTGAAAATGACATGAACTCTTCCTCAGCGATGATGACGACGATGACGATGAAGAGGATGAGATGCCTGAGAAAAAGTTGAAAAATACATCAGTTAAAACTCCACATGTGGTAATTGTCTCAATGCTCATCTTTACTCACGATACTTGTGTGTGTGTGTGTGTGCGCGCGCGTTTGTGTAATTAGGTTTTTTTTATGTGTATATATAGTTTCATTATATTATTATACACTTAACGTCTACTTGCTTTTCCTTTGACAGCCACTAGGTGTCAGGGTTTAGCTACCAATCTTGATGCCATGCAGGTTTTGAAGGCGATTGGCAGAAACGGATAGTGGCATGGTGTTGACCCCCCCCCCTCCAGTCTGTTCATATCCATCATATCACCCTGGGTTTATGTCCAAACCAAGCATTTCTAAGTGATTTTATGGTTTTTTTTAATTTATTTTATTTTTTCTTTCCGGTACATTGAACTTGCAGTGGCCTCTAATCCCCCAAAATATTCACGCAAAGCCATCTCTAAATCAGTCCCCTTATTGTAGAACACACACAAGTTTCACTGTTTTCCTGGTATTTAAAAGGCCCCCGCCGCCACTGGACATGCGCCTGTGAAGGCCAGACCGCCTTATGTTTTTCCGCTGCGGCACCCACCTGGTTTCTTACGGCTAAAACACAGGCTCCCGGGTGTAATGACTGAGTTTCTGCTCTGTAATCTGGCTGCTTGCTGTCGTACCGACTCTGCAGTGGGGCCAGAAGTATGTCCCAGCCGTCAGTAAATGCTCTTCAGGCACGGAGTGTAGAAAAAGCACCCAGCTCTGCCCCGCCCCCCGTCCCCCTTAAGCTCTCCCACCCTCGTCTTGTTTCCCGTTCTCTGCCAGAGAGGTTTCAGCCAGCACCTGTGTGTGTGTGTGTGTGTGGGTGTGTGTGTGTGTGCGTGGGCGTGTGTGCATGCTGTAGAGGTGCACAGTATGTGTGTGTGCGTGCGTGCATGTGTGTGTTCTGGAGAGGTGCACAGTGTATGTGCGTGCATGTGTGCTGGAGAGGTGCACAGTGTGTGTGCGTGCGTGCGTGCATGTGTGTGCTGGAGAGGTGCATAGTGTGTGTGCGTGCATGTGTGTGTGCTGGAGAGGTGCACAGCGTGTATGTGTGCGCATGCTGGAGAGGCGTGTGTGTGTGTTTGCGTGTTCATGCTCAAAGCACGGACTATGCTGACTGCATCCATGCTGGAAATGCGGCAGGCGGAGATCGCAGTTGGGCTCTGGCCATACCTGCCTGTTTTATTGTTGATTCTCGCTTAGGGGAGAAATAACAGCTGAGTATTTGTGTCATGTGTTGATTAATCCTTTAGCCTTGTCCCCCCCCCTCACATCCCACTCCCCCGTCCGCTCTCTCCTGTCTCCATTTTCTGACCTTGCTGATCTTCCCACCCCACCATTGTTCCTGGAGCCCAGGGGGTTCAAACAGTCCTGAATCGAGTCCACAAGTCAATGCCGATCAGTCATTTTTTACATTTTATGATTGTTCTATAGTCGAGGAGAGAGTCAGCAGCTGCGGTTCTGAGACCCTTGAGGAGAATCTGAGCCTAGAAATGTGTGTGTGTGTGTGTGTGTGTGTGTGTGTGTGTACATTCAGTGTGGGGTAGATTGTCACCTGCTCCAGTTCCTATATGTACAACTGAAAATTTGAAGTGTGGTTTATGTAAATTTGTGATGCAGACACACCTCAGATCGATTTGTCCCCTCTCAGACACACAGAGCTCTAGTGAAATGGGGCACAGTGATACTGTACCACCTCCAGAACCAGCCGTGGAGGATTTCCAGAACATGGTTATTTTGGGTTCTTCAGTGAGGCCTCCGATGGAAGCAGCCTGAATCTCTCCCACATGTACCTCACAGGGTGCAGATGCCCAGGGTAAGAAAGCCAAGACAGCGTCGAGGCCCAATGGCTCTCCGGACAAGTCTTCTGGCCCAGCAGGGAAGCCACAAGCTAAGGTAGGCCGGTCCCTCCCGCATTCGTGCCAATGCCAAACTCACCTGCTTTGCTTCCACTGACCAGCAGGGGGCAGATTTTCAGATCGCTGTATCTTCCTTGTAGGACGCATTTCCACTGCACTAGGTACCGTGCTTCAGACGTAGTACTTTTGATGCTTTTTAGACTAACAGTCAAGTAGCAGAACCAAAAGTTCTAGTGCCATTAGTGCCCAAGCAGCTGAGGTACTTTTTGCTACTTCGGTAGTTTGGGGTGGGACTTGCAGACGTGCTCGTCGTTGATTGGTTGTGCAAGTAGCCTGCGACTTTTTTTGAAAAAGTAATGTACGTGTTGACGAATGAGGAGACCTAAGCTTTGACTGCTGTCTTGGTGGAAGAATCAGAAGATCTGGATGGCATGACAGGAAATAAATTTGCTATAATGTGCTACGGCTGCATGGTATTGGGGAAAAATTCAAATATTGCGAAGTGATTTTGTTGTAATAAATATTGGGATATTTTTAAAGTAAAAAAAAAAAGTTGGTAAAATAAAGACATTTAGGTCACCCGTCTGAGTGATTCAAATTGCAAAGGTGCATGCAGGGCTCATGCAAAAGGAGCGGCGGCGCATTTTTAAATGATTTTTTCGAACTCATACAATTCGCAAGAATTTAACCCTGCATGCTGTAGTGTCTGTATAGTATGAAAATGCCTGACTATCTCGATTCTTGCGATGTAAGAATTGCGTGTGCATAACATGCAATGTTAGTATTAATACTGCACATCACCAAGCCTTATAATATACTATGGTCATCTTTCGAATTCAGTACAAATACTCTCATTGTGTTGTCATTCAGCACTGGTACCAGTTTTTATGCCAGTGGAAAACCAGCACCTATGAAGTATTTTTGTGAAATTCCAAAAGTTTGGTGCCTGGTGCAGTGGAAAAGCACGCATGATGATGAAGAGTGACCAGCTTTTTCCTTAGCAGTTTCTGCGCAGTCATTATTATACGTCGGGGAGTGGGTGGAAATGTCTGTCACGTCGTCAGTGGGTAACCCCCTTGAGATACAGCTTTCGAGCTGAGTCTTCCTCGTGGGATTAGGCTCTCGGAGAATAACCACGCAAGACAGCTTCATAATCTGCAGTCGTGTAGCTGCTATTTTGTAAAAACAACGTTATTAACCTAATGGTCATGTCGCCATGTAATTTCAGTTTAAGCATCGATATTCATTATTTTTTAAAGCGTCGTAACAGATTGGAACGTAAAGCTGCTCATCTTACGGGGGTTGATCGGAAGCCATGATGACGCCATATTGGTGCCTAAAATGCTAAACTTGACATTAGCATGTTTTGTTTTTCTTTTTGTCTTCATTGATTAGCCTTTGTCAATACGTATGTCCTGGTGTCAGGTTTTTGCGTCAAGGACAAGGTACAGGGTTTCACATTCATTCCAGTGACACCCCCTCCCAGCTAATTGCAGTGCTAAGTTGATGCAAGGTTGATATTCTGGTGTTCCTCCCCCGTTCTTTGATCTGCCCTGTTTCTTTGTACAGTTAGCAGTCGCTAAAATCCTTGAACGTAGCAGTTCAGAAAACGAGTGCAGCTGGTCTGGGTTCCACAGTCGAAAACCGTTCTCTTTCGGGATCCGCCGTTACTCAGAAACGGCAGCACTCGTAGGCATTGGCTGTGAGGGGTGGCGGTGGGGAGGGGGGGGGCCGAGATTTGGGTGGGGGCCAAGGCGGGGGCCTGAGCGAGACGGAACTGGGATCCAGAGAGCCGGAGTGCGCGGCGGGAGCTCAGATGTTAGCAGTGGTCATTCCGTAAATCACAATCATCGCCCTCGTTAGTGTCCTGGAACCTCTTGCTTTTATGGGGGGGGGGGGGTGCTGATGCATCGGCGTGGCCCCCATTTCATTGGGGCTCGCTGTGTCTGAAGTGGGTTAAATTGAGCATGCGTCCAGTTTTATGGTGGCTTTTCGTTTGTCAGACATTGGGGGGGGGGGGGGGGGGTCCTGTCCTTTTTCGTTGCCTTTAAGATGGTGGTGGTGGTGGGGGGGGTTAAATGTTAAATTCCTCTGGGTTTATCTGATTCTCCACAGAAAGGCTGTCCGCAGTTCTTACAGCTGGATTACTCATATCATTAGGGAGCGCATTTTAAATTCACGGTTTTTTACTTATTTTAACCTAAAATTGAAAAATACAGTCTGTCTGGATGAAGGCTGGTGGGTAATTGGGTGAGAGAAGATCATATGGATCCTGTTCTGGATTTCAGTACTATTTTTTTATTTATTTCAGGTTTACAAGTGCCTTCCCACAATGCGGTTCGAGATGAGCCTTGAAACTTGTTGACGGTCTGAATAATCCCCGTGTTTCCTTAACCAGAAGGCACGCTGTTCACGGCTTGAGGTTCCTGGAGACGCGGCATGTTTTTCACTCTGTCCACTGACACCGATGGTAGAGAACAGACCCTTTTAAATTGGAATCCATAAATTTTGATTCTATAGCCAGCAATTAGCTGATAACCGCTCAGGTGAAATGGGAACCACTTACAGTGCCGCCTCCTCCTGCCCCTAACAAACAACCCTGACCGCTGAGACCTCCGCTCCTGAACCGGTGACCTCCTCCCCCTGCGTTTCTGGCCTGTCCCTTTGATTGTGGCTCACTCCCAGCAGCCTCCCTGAATTCCCACAGTCCTCTGCTTCCCCATGAGAGAGTAATCAGCTGGGGCTGTGTGCCCTGGAGCTGCTCAGAGGGGATTAATTGAGTGGAGAACTGAATCCCCCCCCCCCCCCCGCAGCGGTGTTTACTTCCACTCAAACTGCACATTTGTTTGGGGCCCCTGAGGTTTGGGAGCCACCTTTTGGCCAAAAACAGTCACTACACTGGGGGTGGGTTTCCCCAAAGTGACCTTTTGAGTGGGGTCTCAGAGATGGCCCCCCCCATCCGTCACCACCTGGGCTGAAGCTTGAGTCCGATTCCGGGATTTCAGTCTGGGTTCATCTGGACCTGTGTGCGTAAACAGGACTGGGAGGTGAAAAATTAATTAATATTCAATTATATCTAATTACGTCCGTTGCTGTTTAATCATCTCTGAGTGCAGGTGAAGGGGTGCAGTTAAAATGCAGCTGGTAATTAAATCCAGATCTTTCAGAAATCTGAATTGTACTCCTGCAGATTTAAGATTTGTTTATTTTTAATAAATGTTTATTTCTCCACCTGGACCTTTGTTGTCGAGCTGCTCAACTGTAGCGAGTCTATGTCCCATGAGGTAACCCCCCCCCCCCCCCCCCCCCCCCGGAATTTGCCTAAGAGATGCTTCCACTGTGCACCTACCTCACCACAGACCAATGGGGTGGCGAGTTGTGTTGCTACAGTAGACGCATCCCGGGCAATTCTGATGTCTTTAACCAGCGTCTGACAGTTTTATACGAATCTGTAACTGCAATTATTATTATTTTTTTTTTTTAAATCCGAAAGTCTTGTATTTTGTTTGATTACTTATAGTTAAGGTTAGGGCTGGGTGGGGGTTAAGGTTCTCATTTGGGATTAAGGATTTGCCCATAGAAATGAATGGTCGGTCCCCACAAAGATATGAGTACAGCTCTGTGTGTGTGTGTGTGTGTGTGTGTGTGTGTGTGTGTGTCCATCTTTAACAAACACGCGGGCCGGACACCTGTGACGGGGGTGTGACTGTGTATGTGCTGCTGTGTTTTCTCCCTCTAATTTGTGATTTGCACCGTCAACATCTCTCTCTCTCTCTCTCTCTCTCTCTCTCTCTCTCTCTCTCTCTCTCTCTCTTTCCTGCTCAAAGCAACAGTCACGTTTTTTTTTTTTTTTTTGCGGGAAGAGAAGAGGCGGCATCCTTCAAACATCTGCGTCCTCTTACATCCCGGCCCGTATGGTTAGCGCTCTGACGTAATGTGTTTTGTCTCTGACTGCCGCTACCTGAGGCCTCGTGTCACAGTTAGTCAGTGGGCTCGATGGCGTCGACATTCAGACGTTAATGTGCCTGTCAGATTCGTGTTTATATGATGCAGTTATGTAGCTGAGACATTTATTACTTCAGTCAATGAAACCAGCTTGACTAGCATGGTTGGTCACTAACTGAGAAATCGGTTGAGTTGGGGCCCAATAGGGTTATGGGCAGATTCGGGGGGGGCAGCACTTTACAGGGGCCCTTGAATACATAAAATTATTAACTGGGCTTGGAGGCCCAAGGTGACATTTTTAAGGGGGTCAGAATCCCTTCTTCCCATACAGTAGCTAATCTCATCTTTGAAGGCCATTTTAAAAGCAGCATCGTCATGAGTTCACAACGGCTCCTTCTGAACTATGGTTGGTCATAGAGGGTTAAACCCTTTTTGTAGTTGGCCAATTCGGTCCCGCCCAGTTAAAAGGGCCTTTCTGGCTGTGGAAGCCTGCAATCATGGCAGATTACAAGCTGGCCTTCAAGTACAAACAGTTGTGTGTTAGCGCCCGCGTGTTTGCGTCTGTATGTTTTGTGTCTGTCTTGGCCCCGTGACCCAAGATGTCTTCGCCTCAGGGTGCGGGCCGACGTCTGATGCGACTCACGGCAGTGCTGAAACGTTAGGGAAACATCGCGGTAGCGTTTGTGTGGCCACTGAGTCACTGAAAGTTCCACGAGAGGCATCGACGTAAGGAACGTGGCGAACATCTGCGATCGGTAGGCCGAGATTACCCAGCATGCACTCCGTTGACATTCTCCTCTGCCGAGCTTGTTCGAAGCAGATGGTCTCTTGCCTCATTCCCTCCTAACCTCGGCCTGCGCTGAGCTTCTCCCCTTCAAAGATCCAGGTGTCCTTTTGCTCTGGCGGAAAGCTGAGGACCGCCTCTGAAGCTGGGAATAATAAAATGATCATTTGTGCCTTGACGCTTTTGTTAAGGGAGGTGTAATTGGGGGAGAAATTGATGCCCCCTGGTTTAATCCCTCGCCAGCTGTTTACTCAGGGCTGATTGGAGCACCTGGAGTAAGCAGGCAAAAGGAACTTAGAGGAGAACCGCTTAACGTCTAGAAGATGAATATCGGACTTTATTTTGTTGGGCAGTGCAGCTGTTGCTTTGGTAACGCTTACGGAGGTGTTTTTTTTAACTCCTGCTTTGTTTTCCCGACTTTTGACTTAACAATGTGCTGGAGATGTGCACTTTGCTCATAACGGGTAACTCCTTGGTGCTCATCAGCCCATATTCCTTAGCTGCAAATTACTGTCATGGGGTTTTGGTTGGGTGCTGTGTCTGGATGGAGTTTTGAAAATCCTGGTCCGTGTTCTTCTCAGTCCGTGAAACTGATCTGTGGGCCCTTATTTCAGGAGGCCATGACCAGCCTCCGGGCTTTTCCACCCCCAGCTTTGGGCTGATGCTTTCGCTTAACTTCTACCTCCTCTGCTGTGGCTCCGATTTCAGTTTTCGATGGCTGTTAGTTCTGGGCCGGTGACTTTATTCTTTGGGCGATGGCTAACACAGGCAGCATAACCGGTATAAGCTGCATATCCCCTGGACAACATGGTGGAGTTGGTACATAAACTGGACTAAGATACAAAATTTTCTTCGGGTTACATCAAAGCGCCTTTCTTATCCATAAGGTAGCAGCTATGTTTTCGCTTGATCTTTTGGGCTCCTGTTCAGGGTTTGCGCACAGTGCATTGCTGCAGGTCTTGTGTTTCCCCTTTTTGTGAGTCTTCCCTTAATAAATATGTGCACATCTCTCACTATTCGGTTGACCACCTGCATTGCGTCATGCATCCTTGCACGTTAAAACGTGCGTCACGTGTGACCGGAATCTCACAGAAGGATTCTGCTTCCTGCTTTCAGAGCCCCAAAGGAGGTAAAGAGAATCCGGCAGCAGGGACCCCCGAAAACGCTGTCTGTGAGCGACGTGAAAAACAAACTGACCACCGTCGTCAAAGAAGTAAAGAGAACCTCTTCAGCTTCGTCATTATGAGAGAACCTTATCGTAAATGTGGGAATTAAATTGGGTGCAAACAGCAGCATAGAAATCATTCAGAAATATTAGATTCATTTATTATGTCGAGCACCAAGGGTATTTAATTTAATATTTCTTTTGAATTTATTAGATTTTTATTGCGTTGTCAAATACTGCACACACTATCAGTTTTTTATGAATATGTGTTTTAATATTTAAACTATCCCAAATGCACTTTTGAATCTGACTAGGAAGATTTAGAATGTCTTGTAATTGACGTTTAGTGTTATATATGAGGCGGAGAGTAAAGCAATATGGTAAATTCCGTGAAATGAAATGTACTGGCACTCTGGCAGTTACTTTTGTTCAAGGTAACGCCCCTTTTGTAGTTGGCTTTTGTAGTATAAGGCAATACACAGGGTCTGAGAAGCTTACTTAATTACCAGTTGTTACGATCCTTTTCACTGCTGCTGATGAGCTTGTCCTGTTAGGCGTGACTCTGTGCTTCTCTGTGATTCTTTCTCCTCCACCAGCGGAAGCCTCTGCCAAAGACTGAGCAGAAATTTGAAAATTTTGCCCGGAGCTGTTTTAAGATCTCAGATAAAAATGTAAGTCTCCCTCCGTACTTTATGACCTCAGGAAGAACACGTACTCTCAATGATCCCCGTCAGAGCCAGGCCCTGTTGATTTTATGTCCTCGTAGATACTTTGCTCGCGATACAGCTGCTATATAATGCGTTCTTTGACATGGAGCGTACACATAAACGGCCCATGCTCTGGGGGGATGTTGAAGATCCGTGTTCATCTTGATGATTCTGTAATTTTATTTTTGAATAAAATTACCAGTGACATTCTTCAGTAAAGTTTGGAAGAATAGTCATGAATTCACTCTACGTAATTCACTCTATATACATACACACACACACACACACACACACACATATATATATAAATATATAAAAAAATGTCTGTCTTTCTTAGTGATTTACTGGCCATTTTAACAAGCGCGTCTCTTATAGTCTAATAAAATGCGTGGTGCTGGTATGCAGGACGTACCAGGATCTCGCTGTAGTTCAAGGTCACTTGTGAAGTCTGTGAGGTTTCAGAGAGTCCATCCCTGGGACAAACGTACCCCCCCCCCCCCCCCGCCCCCAACAGAAACCTTTGATCTGTGAAGATTTATAAAGATTATTATAGGTATCACTGCTCGATGGAGTGTGGTGATGAATATTTTGAATTCTCCTCTATAAAAAGGTACTATGTATTACCTACTCGGGGAGAAATAAAATTACAAGTATGATTTCACCGGGAATAGTTTGATTATGTAAAATATACATACACATGAGAGGACAGTCAGCTGAAGGCCCAGAATTCTAGAAGATGATGGAATTCAAAGGAGCTATAACTAATTGCAAAAGTTTTAAAGGTTTTTTTTTTTTTTTTTTTTTTTTAACTTAACTGTTTTACTCCCCCCCCCCACAATGCAATTAACGGATGTGCAGGTGCCGCATTCGTTAAGTGCGGCTTGTCACATAACTTTTTTTCCTCCTCGCATTGTTTGCAAATGAAAACCACCTTGAAAGTAACACTTGAGCTGTTTTTTTTTGTTGTTGTTACAATGTGCTTTGGTTCAAACGCTGAGTTAAGGTGTCACGGTTCTGTGGGTCATGCTGTTGGTATGTAACCCCCGGCCCCCTCCCATGTAATGTGTTCATTGTTCCCCCGCCCGTGTGTAGTAACACACTTTTTTTTTGCTGCGCACCCGAGTCCTGCTTCACAGCTACACAGCTAGTCATTAAGATTGCTTTATAATTAGTCTCTCTCTCTTCCTCTTCCTGCTTCCCTCTCATGTAGGTAATCAAAGAACTTTGGACGTTTGTACAGACACTGAAGTCTGAGAAGAAATAATGAAACTGTAGCACTTCGAGTGACAATGTTATGTCATCCTGTTTTTTTGTTTTAATTCCTTTATTTTTTACTACCCCATGAGTCAGACATAGACTGGTTAGTCACCTGTGAGATTAATAAGCCCCTTGACGTTCGATTTATGTTGCATCTTATGGAAATTCTGTTCTCCGAAAGTGTAGTTGACAAGCAGTAAGCTAAGGATACGATTTAAAAATAGTTTATCCCAGGTCCTGGTTTAAACTTCATACTGCTGATGGAGTGGGTGCATGTTTTTCCATTCATGATCAGCTTTATTGTAAACTGAGCATTCAGACTCACAAATTCAGGTTGAAGACTATTGCCGATAGTCCTTTGTGTTCGAGCTGTGTTTGAATTTCAGCAGTATGGCCCCTGTTAGCTGTTTAAAATGCTTTTTGTGACTAACTTTCTGTCATTTGTAACCCTGAGTTAGTCAGTGTTGCGAAGGCAGTTCAGCACTGGGAGCTGATGGGTTTTTGCATATTTTTTGAGGGCATTCGGCAGAACTCTGTTGCTTAATTTCTTGTCTCTTGTCCTTTTGCAATTGCTTTTTGCTTTTACTATTTGACTTAAATGCAATACTAATAGGTGTCCTTTGCTATATTTCAAAGTCATTGTTTTTATGGTCCAACCCAGAAACCTACACTTCTTAGAACCTTATGTTTTACTGATCGGTGTTTCCTGTCTATCTGACATTTCCTCCTTTTAGTTTATAGACAAAAGGTGTGTGAATAGCTGTAAGAAAATGCTGAAACATTTTGAACATCAGTGAGCAGATTGTCCCGATTGTGACCCTTGAAAATTCATTGTTCAGATCACTGGAAAACTTGCTTCTCAGTGAAATGCATCTCTTTTAGTTCTGGGGGCTAAAGCCTTAATTAAGATTGTAATTTTCATTTTAGATAAGGATTTTTATTTTTATTTTTTTTTAGTCCATTGACCGAGAACGGTGTTTGAGTCAAATTTCCATGGATGTCACTGTATTACTGATCTATGAATCACCGTAAATCATATTTGTGTTGATTTAAGGAACATGGGAAAGAAAAGAAAATAAGTCCATCCATTTTTTTTAAGATCTCCGTTAAAATAAACGTAATAAAATGTATTTTGACCCTTGTTTTGCTTTCCTGCCTGTTGTGTTCTCCGCACACAATAAAAATAGACGCGCCCCCTCCCCAGCTTAAGAACTTACGGACAACTCGCACTCACCAATGGACTGCCATAAAGTCTATTATGTAAAAAAGAATCAGTTTAACACAATGGTTTGTAATGAATGCAGATGCTACTTTGTGACACTCATGAAAGCATTTGTGGCTTTAGCCCTTCGTCTCGAGGTGCAGTACAGCATGCAGTTACATTTTTATTGTTACTATATAGCTCTTATCATTATTATGTCCTGTGTTATTTTCCCGCTTGCCTACAAATTCGACTTCGAGAGACTTAGGCAATGGATCTTGTTTGTAACCTGGGCACTGCCTGTACTGCAGGGGTGGAGTCAAGTGAACATACAGAATCTAACAAATAATAACCCACAACTGAGATGACCAGTCACAAACTCCCTTGAACGTAGGATCTGTTTGTATATCCATTATTCACCTCACTTGCGACATAAATTAGCCTTGTGTATACGTTCGCAGAGCTGACATCAGGTATTTCCCACGTCTATTTACTCGATGATGCAAATTAAACATTCGCCGTGTAATTTTAGGGTTCTGGATTCTCTAGCGATGCCACTGCCACTTTTCAAATTGTAGGGGTAGCTTAGTTTGGCTGAGGGGATGTAAACAGGTCTCCGGAGCCTTGGGACGTATAATTTCGTTGTCATTCGAAGATGGGTGACAGTGCATTTGGCGCTACAACAACAAGCACGTGATTGTGAGAGAAGAGAGATTTTAATGGGATGTGATATATACTGCCGTGTTAAGGAATCCCAGCAGGTGATTGGAGCAAAAAAATAACCGAGACTCGTTCGCTTCCCCACGAGGCGATCGTGAGAATTCAGGGGAGTGGTTCCTTCGTTCAGAACGTGCTTCTGGATGTGGAGGAGGAGGGAATATTTATTTCTCAGCTTTCCGTTGCACACCTGTGACGGTGGCACTATGGGGTCATGGTGATAAGTGATAGTTATCATGAAAACACCATGTTAGTACAGAGGACTCATGTAAAGAACCAAAACTGATCTGCGAGTTAATCCTGCAGGTGGTGGATTGCCTAGAACGTGGGAGGATATGGTTTCACTTAGAATTAACAAGATAATATGGAATATGAAATGTCTAACTAACATGCTGTAATGCTTCTTAAATGATGTATGTGTTGTATATTACGTAGCCTGTGGCACAGATTTTATCAGTTGAATCGAGCTTGAGGCAAATGAGGAAGTTTTATTTCTGCAGGAAAATTGTCAGGTGACACTGAACAATTTTTAACACCTTTTTGAATAAGTATTCCCTAATAAACCTAGCAATTTTTAAAGCTCAGTTTCATTAAACTTACTAATTGGCCACTGGGTGGCAGTAATAATCAACTCATCTTGAAGAAAATCCTCTGGGATCAAACTCTAGCAAGCCGACGGTGCTGCCTTGACGTTACTGTTGTCCCTTCGTGGCATTGTTGTGAGTTTGTGAGTAAGGCAATGCACTCCAACGTGCTCTGTCCACCTGTAAGAAAAGCTCAGAGTTTAATCGTTTATGACAATTCGATTTGTGATTTTTGAAACGCGGAGAGTCGAGCTTGGGGGCATGCAGAAGGGGGACAGTTTCCTCAGCTCTCCTATCCATTAGCCTGGTGTTTTTGGGAGAAATATACAAGGAATCCAGGAAAAAATGAACTCTTTTTGTCAGTCGTGATAACCAGCCTGTTTTTCTGGCAACCCCCCCTCCTCCACTTAGAGGGAACACCCCAGGAGTGGAGTGAATCACACAAGTTAAAGCCAGCCCTTAAAAAAAACACAGAGAGCTGAAGTGCTGTGGAGCCTGTGCGAGAATCTCCAGAGTTCCAAGCCTACGTCTGGACTGAGAACTAAATGCACCATCGTAATTTCATCAAATCATAGGTGTCGTGCAAATATCACTTACGGGGACGATATATATTTATCGTCGTATGACTATTGTTTATCTGGCTAGCCAGCGCCCTTATCAAGGCTGCCTTATGGTCTTAACAATTTTACGTCACACATACTCCAACTGCGCCCTGTGCAGCTCATTACGCAGATCCAGATAAATACCTTTCCCAGCATGCAGTTCTGCTTTCGACCGGCTAGCTCATCAGAGGGGCAGCCTGAGTGGCTGCGGGGGCTGTCAGCGCTCCAGGAGACACCCCTCCGCCCAGCAGGGTAGGTGTTCACACAACCAGGGCCATTGTACCCCACCTGAATGAGATTTAACCGCAGGCACAGAAAATGACAGCGTATGGGTTTGTGGAAATTCACGTTTATGTACGGTTCTTGTGTGTCCAAACATCTCGTGTAAGTCACCGGGCTAAAGATAAATGAAAAGCCGAATGGGTGTAAAGCACACACACGAATATCCTTGACCTCCCTTTGCTATTTTTTTTCCTTTTTTTTTTTAACTCTCCCTGATGGAACGGATAGCATCCTGCAGACTTCTTAAGTGTCTCTGTAAAATGTGCCTTGAACATTCCTGCGAGCCCCTGTTCTTTCACAGAGGCTGAAGCAGCTGTGGTCTTCGTCCCTCTTAAATTCCTATCGTGTCTTTGCAGAATAATCACTATATTAGTCATGTGCATGGGAGTCTGTTTTTTTCCGCTTGTGAGCGGGAGACTGTGCCATCTCTTGCTCCGTGGCCCCTAGATGAAAAACGGGAATTTTCGGTGCAGATGGGACCACATGCAACAGAGAGGGGTAAAGCCTGGACAAAATGTTCCTCACTTTTCTCGCAGCCCGGACGCCATTCTCAAATATCACCGTCTTACGAGAATGCGGGGCATTTTTTCTCTTCTTCCGTGTACTTGTTCTCTTGTCAGGGGCATTCCGGGGGCTGTTGCTTTATCCAGGTAAATGCTTCAGAATAAGCGGCACACTGTTGCCGCGGCGGGTCAAGTTTCGAGTCTAATTTGTCACGTTCGAGCTGTACACAAGGTGCGCTCGTCACGAGGAAATGCCTCCCCTCTCTGAATGATTCGAATGCAAAATGAAGAAGAAATATCATGGAAATGTGAACAGGAATACAAATAAATAGCTAGCTATTCAGTGGAAAAGCTAATGCAAGAAGAGAGAATTGTCACAATTATCGTAATCATAATAAAGAATACTTTTAAGGTAATATAATTTGAAAAACTGGATAGAGACACTCGACGGAGGCCAGTCACATGCAGTTTGATAACTACACTTTTGCTGCAGTGTTTGTGCAGTGGTAGCTAAAGCAAGAACCATATAGTTGGGTGTTTATTGTCCATCGTTGACTACTGTGATCGTATTTGGGTCAAAACTGTCTCCAAACCCAGCAGTCCAGGCCCTGACATCCCCGAGTGTCCCGCACCACATGTATCACTAGCTGACGGACAGCAGCGTCTCCTGCGGTCCCATGGGCTCTCCGCCAGTGCCGCTTTTCAGAGACGATTTTCATAGTTTCCCCCAGTAGCTGTTGGAAAACAAAGGCTGTCCTGGCCTTCGTCACGAAGCCTCTCGCAGTGACGGACTCGGCGAGACGAGTCGCTTTATCATGAGCTGGCCAATGGCAGCCGTGTTTTATCGTCCGGGGAAACAAGCCGACGTTGCCCATATACAGTCAGATTCCCCAAATCGACGTGTCATTTCAGGCATTTACGGAAAGTCTCGGAAACGGTCGGCACCAATAAGCTTGCCTGGGGGAAAATAGCGATCATATTGGTATGTTTGTTTTACATATAGAGGAAGCCAAGATTTGTCAGCAAATTACTCACAGGTAACAGCCTTATTAATGCCTTGCATTTTTTCCCCCCCCATCAGATTCATTGAGCATATTTGGTCTTTAAAGCAATCCTCCTTTTTAAAGGACTTTATAAACGATTTAAGGAACTTTATTATTCCCAGAATGAAAGGCCGGGACTTTTTGCGGCGGGAAGAGAAATGAGAGGGAATTTTTTTTTTAATAGCCTCACTAGGCAGACATTCGATAGGAGAGCTCAGTTGAGAAAGGGTTAGTCATCCCTTCTCGTAAGCATCCCGAACCGGTAAATAGGAGAGAGGCAGTACTGAGGACCAGCGGCGGTAGTAGTGAAGAAGCAGGAGGGGCGCCCCCACAGACATGCGGCGACATGCGGGGCCCATTACCTTCCTGGCTAGCTATGGCAAGGATGAACGGCGCATACCTCCACCCACAAACAAATTCTTCCCAATGCTGGGGTTTCGTGTTCAGGTGAGAGGTGTCACAGGAGCCAGCAATTTGCGCCCGTGCACTGTTATTACCATTCAGTTATCATTTCAAGGCTGCTGTCGGCCAGACGCGGCCAGCGAGTCTATAACCGTAGAGACGTTTCACTCCGTGGCACAAATCTACCTCAACATCTGTCTATAAACACTCTGTGTCACCTGTGATCATTGTTTGTCATTTTCTGTGATCATTGTTTGTCGTTTACACTCATTACGCACTTACGAACGTTCTTGTTAGCTAAAGACAGCTGGGGGTTAAGTGTCAATGATCTGTAAGCAAACAGACAAACGTAGGACAATCGGTAGTGTCAAGGTTAGGCATCTAGACTGGATCCCTACGGTTGTACATTTGAAACACAAGAGTTAATATGGCTGTTCTGTCTATAGGTATTCATGGTTCATGTTGCCAAGCATGGCCGGGTTATTGGAAATACCCGTCAAGACAGCCTGGGTCCCCCCCCCCCCCCCAAAACAGCAGTGTCCTTTGATCTGGCAAATTTAGTCTTGTGAGTCCAACAAAGCCACGTCTATAAATCTGAGTTTGCCACAGTGTAAGAGCTGCAAGAATGGCAAAGAAAAGGTGGCTTGCAGAGTGAGTATGACTGTGCTGTTGGACTGTGTTGGAGCGGGCTTGGCAGAGTGAGTATGACTGTGCTGTTAGACTGTGTTGGAGCGGGCTTGGCAGAGTGAGTATGACTGTGCTGTTAGACTGTGTTGGAGCGGGCTTGGCAGAGTGAGTATGACTGTGCTGTTGGACTGTGTTGGAGCGGGCTTGGCAGGGTGAGTATGACTGTGCTGTTGGACTGTGTTGGAGCGGGCTTGGCAGGGTGAGTATGACTGTGCTGTTGGACTGTGTTGGAGCGGGCTTGGCAGGGTGAGTATGACTGTGCTGTTGGACTGTGTTGGAGCGGGCTTGGCAGAGTGAGTATGACTGTGCTGTTGGACTGTGTTGGAGCGGGCTTGGCAGAGTGAGTATGACTGTGCTGTTGGACTGTGTTGGAGCGGGCTTGGCAGAGTGAGTATGACTGTGCTGTTGGACTGTGTTGGAGCGGGCTTGGCAGAGTGAGTATGACTGTGCTGTTGGACTGTGTTGGAGCGGGCTTGGCAGGGTGAGTATGACTGTGCTGTTAGACTGTGTTGGAGCGGGCTTGGCAGAGTGAGTATGACTGTGCTGTTAGACTGTGTTGGAGCGGGCTTGGCAGAGTGAGTATGACTGTGCTGTTAGACTGTGTTGGAGCGGGCTTGGCAGAGTGAGTATGACTGTGCTGTTGGACTGTGTTGGAGCGGGCTTGGCAGAGTGAGTATGACTGTGCTGTTAGACTGTGTTGGAGCGGGCTTGGCTGACGCGCTTCCCCGACCCACTGGTCCTGCACTGACCTGCTGATCCTTTGGTCTGTGTTTTCCTCCTCAAACTGACCCCTAACTTCCCACCCCCATCAGCTCAGAAAAATGTCAGTTGTGTCTCCCCCACACTCTAGCTCAGTATTTCCCACTCAATTCCTCCGGGACCCACAGACAGTCCATGTTTTTGCTCCCTCCCAGCTCCCTACTGGCAGGGCGGTTCTGGGGGGTGGGGGGCAGGGGGGGCCAGTGCCCCCGTGACAACATGCATGGCTCCCCTTCTGCCCCCCTAAATACATATGCGACTTGGGTCTGAAATAAATGCATTATTATTATTACTATTATTATTATTATTACTATTATTATTTACATGTATATATGTGGGCTAAAACTTGTGCGCTGTGAACAGGTGAAACAAATATAAGCACATTTTCTGACAGACTCTTAATGTGGGTGTGCTGAGTGGTCAGGTCGTTTGACTTGGTGAAAAGCAAAGTTAATGGCAGAAAATAATCAAGCTTCTGGAAGCAACAAGAAATCAGAGTGAGATACATATTTGTAAAAACTATAAAATGCGAGTGCAAAGCGTTGAATGAATAACCTCGGTTTTCAAAATTGGCTTTTGCTTCTTAATGCTTAATCTACTGTATGTAATACTTGGAGGACATTAAAGCCAAATGCATCTGCCCCCTAACAGAACAACTGGTCCCAGTTTGCCCCCCGGTAAAATGGTCTAGAACCACCCACTACCTACCAGGAGCTGGAAGGGAGCAAAATTGTGAACCTGCTCTAGGTCCCCCACAGCGGACTGGGAAACATTGTTCAAGCTGACCACAGATCTGAGATCAGTGTCACCGCAGGAGCATCTGCTCTCCTAATAGGTCCCTGGTCCTGGTAGGTAGGCAATGCAGGGCCATCTCTCTCGGCGGAGTGTTTAATGGGTGGTGTGTATTGTCATGTTAATAGTGCTGATGGTGTTAGCTCATTAAAGCGTAACTATCTGGATTAACGCTGAGGAGGCAGGAAGTTCTGTTCTGACCTGGTTCGACAGTGGAGTACACAGATACTATCCTAAACTGATATCATTTTGTCAGTAGACCCAGATTATGGAATTTACCTCTGTGGCTTGCATTTAACTTTTGGTGTGGCTTGTGCCTTAGTTGGTTGGAACGCTTTGCCTGTAATCCGAACATTACCAGGTTAAATCCCATGGCCGACCGAGTGACATCGTTGTCGGGCCCCTGAGCAGGGCCCTTAATGCCAATTGCCCCAGGGAGACTCTGGGCCCGTTTTCTTGATTGTATGTTGCTTTGAACAAAAGCATCTGGTAAATGTAACAATGCAGTTCAAACTCCTAATGAAGTCGGTTCTCTCAATCAGGGCGACCTTGGCAATTTTTTAGTCAATTGAGAGGTTTTTTCTTCGCCACAGTTCAGTGCAGGCAGTGGAAACAATTTCACTCTCGCTCCCAAAGGAGAACGGTGACGTTTCCAGTCATTTCTACACTCAAGCAACCTTCTCTGCCTACGTCCTACGCTGCTGACTGTCAAATAAGTCCAGTCTTAAATCACAGAGTGCAAAGGATAAGACATATCAACTAAGGGTATCTAAATGGGCGATAAAAAAATGTCTTTCTCGATTTTAACTGAACGCAAATGCAACACTTACATCAGTGTTGATGGACACTGCTTATGTATAGATCTTCATTTGCAAAGTGTATCAAACATATAAGGAATTTGTGATCTTAGTGAGTGTGTCCCAGGATAACACACAACATGCAAGAAAATTTCAAGACAATTTGCAAGTATGTATGCATGAAAAATATTACACATCCTTTTTACACTGGACTGTAGTAAAATATTTTCATGTAAATTAAATGCATGGATACGGATATTTTTTGCAGTTTCTGCATTCCTTAAACGCGCCTTCGTCAGCAAGGCATCCTGAGAGCTGCTGCCTGGAAAACCGAGCAGATGCATGCCGTTAACGGGGACATAATGCACCTCGAAGCCGGCGTCCCTAACAAACTCATTACAGCCCCATAACTGATTGACTGTTGCAGGGCAGAGGATCAGGTAGCTTTCTGTGGCTCACCTTCTGTCATGTGGCTTCACTTCACACACACCCCCCCTCCCCTTCTTCACCCCCCCCACCCCAACACACCCCCTACATGCTCCCCCCAAGGCAGGAGCCGTACAGGGCTCCACACACTCGTCATTAGGTTGGCCGTTTTGATCCACGTGACAAAGACAGGAGAGGCTGCTGTTTACCGCGTCGCCCCTTTTGTTAGACAGCCCGAGGAAATACCCGGGTGTGATCCCACGCAACTGTTCAGGGGGGGGGACAGGACATGTTCAATTTGCGTAGTCCGGACTCCAACGTGCTGGAGGGCAATTAGTGGCTAAAGCACATGACCAGCCAGCCAATTAACAGCTAAAATAAACAGTGCTTTTTAGCCAATGCCCTTGGAGCGCTGTGCTTCTCGCTGATTTGTTTTTTTTTTCCATCATATCCGAAAAAGAAAGGAAAAATTAAACGGAGAAGCGGGGCGAAAGACGTGCACGGGCAACCGGAACATTTTACTGCGCGAGGATGTTCCAGAGCGTTCCGTTTTCAGGCTTCAATTTGGCCTCCATCTGGAGTCTGCACAAAGGTGGGGTGGGGGGCGGAGGGGGGGGGGGGGGGGGGGGGAGCAGTGGAATAATAACATCTGTAGCTAAAAAGCCAGACAGGTAGTTAAGAAGCAGATTGGTCATGAATGGATTTTTTTTCACTCTCTCTCTCCCTCTCTCTCTCTCTCCTCCTTAAAAAGCCCAGGGGTTAGTATTTCACTGATTACAGGGTCCCTGTGTGAATGGCCGTTTGAGTATTGTCAGAACAAAGGGCCGGGCTTCCTCTAAAGAGGTGTTAGACAAGGCAATGGATTGGACTCAACCATTAGGCTGAGTGGAGCTGCAGGTTGAGGCAACTCCAGGGCCACGGGAAGCAAGGAGCCCCCCACCCAATGCTGTAGCGGTCGGTCCTGCAATCTATCTCAGCCGTGCCGTGTCAAAAAAAAAGGGGGGGGGGGTGAGGTGGACTGGCTGATTACCTTGGAAGGGTTGGCACATCAAACTCAGGCACCTTCATAGCCGCCCAAATATTTTGTCCATGAGACTGGGGTCCTCATTCTCAACATCCGCCACTTTATTCATCAGGGTCTCTTATTTAAGGCATGTAAGCTTCATCGTGTCACTCAACATTTCAAGCAAAAAATGCAAAATATAAAACCTGCTGGTTGACTCCACGTGCACGTAGTTTGATTCACGTTTCACGTAATGTCCTTAAATGTACATCACGGCCTGCACAGGTCCGATTCACCCGCTGTTTTAGTCTCAGGTGATATCAGATTCCAAGAAGAAGAGAAAAAAAGCATCACTGAGCTGGGGTCGGGGGGGCAGGGGGGTGCTAAGCACTGAATGTGGAGCTATTTAAGAATTACGAAAAAACTCACAAAGAAAACAAACCTTCATTTACTCCTGGAACAATTTTCTGCCACATTTAAAACAAATACGTTGCTTATTTTCTAATTACCGCAATCAAACGAACTGGAATTAAGCTAGTGTTTCTAATGTACCACTATGTGAAGACGACAGCTTAAGCGATTGCATCATGTGATCTCTGGTACCTGCAGGCTCAAGCAGCTCCACCAGGAATCAGCCTGGGAACACGCTGCTCCCATTTGTCATCACTGACCTTAAGAGGTAAATTAGTGCGAGTGATTTTCTTCTGACTCTTAGGGAAAATCCTGACACAGATCCAAGATCTGCCAGGAAGGCTAGAAATTTGCATTTTCTATGAAATTTTATTGATTATTATCAATTTAACTTCAGTGTAATGGCTTCCAATGGCTGAGTTTTATTAACATATGAACATCTCGTCATTTAGTGTGCCATAAAAGATAGAAGTCAAGTAATCCACTGAAAGCTATATCATGCGATGCACGGATTAATGAAAACGTTACACATGGTTATTTGTCGAAAAAAGTTGTATGATTCGAAAAGATACAACAAGCAAACCCCCACAGGACTCTAGCTACAAGTTGTCCCGTGCGATACATGAGTTTGTTGCTGTATGAATTGTTACACGTGTTTATTCGGAGTAGGATGATGAGTCGTCTCTCACACCCCGCAGCCTCTCAAAACCTCCAGGTGGCCTCGATTAAGGTTAAATGACTCCAAGAAATCTACACTTGACGTGTAAAAATTAGCGTCACTCCTGGCTTGGGGGTTAGCATCAAGGCTGTTTGCCACGACACACCTCTGCGCACTCTCTCCGTCACCCTCTTCGTGAGTGCCATCACGACCTCGGTGTGACCCCGCCCTGATCATCTGACACTAGGGCTGGGCGTGGCGGCACTGGGGGAGGGGGGGGCTGGAGGGGGCTGCCCGTACAAATGGGGTGGGGTGTGACGCCTGTTACCCGAGGAGGTGGTCCCGGCACCTTCGGTCGGCCCGCTGCGGTTCCCATGCGCCACTCGCCAACCCCTTGCCCGCCCCACACCTAGTGCCACGAATAAAAAGCAGATTCCCCACCTTCCTGCTTGATGTGTCCACATCGAAGATGAAAGTAGAAGCTGGTGTGTTAGGGAGTGTGGGGTGGGGTGGGCGCTGACTTTCCTTAAGCAACTGCTAAGTACTTTTGTCAGGTTTAAAAGCCTTATAAGCCTTTGAACAACTGCGTGATTGCCTCTGGATGGAGAGGTCATTGTTAAGTTGCAGGGTTGGGCTCCTCTACACATTCCTGCGACTCTGCCTGCATCAATCACCCCCTGATTCCTTCGCCGTTCCGGTAGCAAGTGGCAATTCCGCCAGCTGTTCGCCGTTGCAGGTAAAACCCCATAACCTGCAAGCTATGAAGCACCACCCCCAAAAACACTCCTCTACAGCACTTTCTAACCGCCCATGGTTTGTAATGCTCATTGGCAAGCAGCGCGACGACATACAAACATATCTTTTAATATGATATATTTGATCTATTTTTAAATGTTTAAAGTACTTTTTTAGCAAATGCTTTTACCTAAAGCAGGGTCAGCCAGTCCCTGGAACAACTGGAACTTAAGGGCCACGCTCAAGGGCCCAATGATGACATCATTTTATCGGCTCTGGGAATTGAACTAACAACTTGCTGATCGATACATATAATAACTGATACTTTATTGATCCCCATGGGGCAATTCTCTTTACGCCTCCCCCAGCTTCCTAGATGAGAGCAAACTGGTGGCGAAGGGGCAACCATCTGTTGGGTGGGTCTTAGAAGAGGGGGCTAACCTGCTGTGCCACGATCCGACCCCCAGATTTTAATCTCTTTCAGCACTCAGGTGGTTCCCGCCCGCTTCCATTCCTGCCAGTCTTTCATACATTTTAGCGGGACCCCCGAAAGCGGCTGTCAAATCGGACCTTGAGGTTTTCCATTAGCAGGCATTAGCAGCACCGCGGCGGGAAGCTTTAATGCTAACAGCGGAACGCCGCCACTCCTGGGCATGGAAGGTGACCTTTCCCGCCACTTGGGACTCCGTCGAAGCGCTGAACCTGGAGGCTCCCCCTGGCATGCTGAGGGAGCCCCAGAGGAAGAGCCGCCCCACCAGACCCGCTCTGATCAGGGTGCTTTATAAATGATGCTTTGCCTCATTAGGTACCCGCTAGAACAGCCAATGGTCAGCATTCAAGGAGAGACCAATTAATTTGCAGTGGCCCTTGAATATGCTCCGGATCCGCCCATTCCCTGACAAAGAGATACAATGCCAAGGCAGTGTATCCCAACCCGATCCTCGAGGACGGTCCATGTTTTTGCTCCCTCCCAGATAGTCCACATTTTTGCTCCCGTGCAGGTCTCGGTAGGGAAGAAGCAAAAAGGTGGTCTGTCTGCCCGGATTGGGAAACACTATGCTAGGGCTTTGTGCCGCTGAGGGTCTGGGCTTAGTGCAATCAGTAATTTGGCTGTGAAATCATTTCCTTCACATCTATACAGCTACCAGCAGTTAAAACCATCTTCTCTGCTGTGTATGATGGCTTTCGCTGGTTGGACAGCCAGTACATCACAGTCGTTTTGGTTAAATAATATTCTGTGGATGAGGAACAAAATGAAATATCATCTATGAATTAATATTGTTTTTGAGCACTAACTGAAGAATTGGTTTTGCCTCTTGTCCAAAGCTGGTGAAGAGTTTCCCACAATGAAGAGGGTGGATGCATCAAAGTATTTTCATTTCCTCCTCTGTCACAGGTATTGTTTCATATTTCGTCACATTTCAGTGCTTTGAAAGTGAAGACTGACATCACAGTGCTGACTATCATCAATGTTATAATTGCCGTTCATGATGCATGAATGCGTCTCGTTTTGCGTTCGACTTTTCACATTTGGCGTTCCGCGCTGCGTTCCCTACAAACGTAATTATTTATTTGTATGTGTGAAATAGTAACCTCCCCGTAATTAAAGGGTAAATTCATAGCGCTAGTTGCAAGGATCATTGCGCATGTGTGCTGCCACTATATCTGTCAATAGCCATTTCGCCGACATAAACAAACAAATAAATAAATCGTAGTTTTGGGCCAATTAACGTGATAATCCTGGGGGATCCCGTGAAGCGGCATATAGGTTTAGTTTTAGTTAAAATCCTAAAGGTTTCACTAGTTTTATCTATACTATCTATACCTTTCGATAGCCCAACATACGTTTCCTGAATATTTTGTTTTAATTTGGTCAAACAAGAAAAACAACTATTACAATCTGAATTGGACTACAAACGTAAATCACACAATGGCACAAAGTGGTGGGTGGTATCTACGGCCATTACACTGCGAGTTCAGAGGGTCTTGTAAACACTTTCACACCCCCCCCCCCCCCCCCCCCCCCCGTTCATTTAAATGCGGAATCAGTTATAGCACATTATTGAAAAATCAAGGCTGACAACAACCTGCATTTCAATACTGTCTGGGAAGCTCGAGTCGAATCCACAAACGTAGCGGATTCCAGCGGGGAGTTTGCCAAAGTATAGGAATTTAGGGCAAGTTTTGTGAAAAAATTAAAAAGCATGTGTTTTGACGGTATTCCAGTCTCCGTAGCAATCGAAACAGAATAAAGTCTCGCGTTTGGAATAATAATAATAATATTAATATATGTAAAAAATAAAAAGTACTGCTCACTTTTATATAACTAAAATCGCGCAGTTACTTTTACCTCAACCATGTCTTAGAAAGATTATCCACATTCAGAAATTAGCCCGAATGCATTTGATGTAGAACAAATCCCTCAATTTGTAACCACCTCGCTTACCTCCTCCCATCGCGTAATCACCCCGACAAGGGGGGAAAAAATCTTCAAACCCGATGGTCTTTCATAGATTACCCTATCAGGTGCAAACCGCTGACAAGTTTCCACCCACCAACAACCAAAAAAAAAAAAAAAAAAAAAACCTCTCAGTGCCCAAATCGAAAGCCGCAGACACTCCACTGACAAGCATTACTGCATCTCCCGTGCACGGAGGACCGGGCTACAACTTTTAATGCACGTTTTTATATTTGCGTTTCTTGGATAACAGTCAAGTTGCATCCCAGAGCGAGGTATTTGCGCCATCCTCTATTCGCCAGTCATGTTCTGCTGTACACTTCTCTTGTGTTTTTGTGTCTGAACAATAGACCCGAAGATTATAAAATGATCTACGCAAGGTGTACATTTTAGACGTCCCCCGCAGGTATATACTCGGGATTGAAGTTCCTGTGATCTTTGGAGCAGCACACTTCCAGCCTGCCCCCACTGGGTTTTTTTTTTTAAATAAGGGTAAACCTACAAAGCACTCCTTACAAATTAAATACTTCCTAAGCTCATCCTCGTCAATTCACGGTAACCGGAGTGAGAAGACTGGGAGGAAGATTTTTTTTCTCCTTCTCTCTGACAATTAAAAAAAAATTATAATAATCTCAAGGAAGCGACTAATGTTGCAAACGGTGGTGCAGAGTGACTCCATTAATCTATCATCACGGTGGGACCGCAGGTTTCCTGCGGGACACTTTCTGTAAGGACGCCGGCTGTTTCCTTTTCCACGCACCTCCCTGTGGTTTTTAAAAACTGTGGAAACAGGTGTATTAGGACGACTGAAGATGTGTCTTCTCCCTTCAAGGTTCACCTACGTGTAAGGTTTCCATTTTTTTATTCCTTTGCATTTGCCCGGTGCGTACATTCTTGCCTATAGAAGTCGCTAAAACCTAGGCTTTAGTTGCCGCCCAGGTACATACTTTTCCCCTGTGGTGATTTATTTTCTGCTTTTCTCTCCCCCCAGGTGTTTACAATTCCTGGTCCTCTATTTCCCGCTGCAGGTAGGGATATTAATGTGTATAATGTTATTCTTCAGCCTACGTTTCACACGCTTGAGCTGAGAATAAATATTTGTGGCGGAAATAAAACAAAAATCCAACGATCTAGTGGCGTAGCAACAATAAACAGTTAATTATTACTGTGTAAATTGTGTTCGTGCTTAAGGTGTTATTTCACAGTTTTCTGCTGTCTTAACATAAGTTGCCCGTGGCTCCCCGCAGTTCCCCCGGTGAAGTAAAAATGAGTTTCTAAGAGTCATTTCGACAGGACCTATTTTTTTTTCTTACAATCACCATTAAACTACATCAATGCTGCTAATTTATATAGCACGCGTTTTAAAATGCTATGGAAAACAAATCTTTGCATATGGGAAAAACTTTTTTTGTGAATTTTATTTCAAGGCATGAGTGGATATGCATGAGACATATATGCGCGTCATGTACATTTAGATATGTAGAAATGATGACACGATTGCAAGATTTTCATTTTCGATGCTCATTGCTGTTTTCTGCATTATGGCAGGAATAGTAATGCAAAAAATTTATGTAGTAACGTGTGTCTTTTTCTCGCTTTCTGATAGCGTAGGACCGGCACATGGGCACGTTTGACGATCGCAGCCCACATGTAACAGGACATGTGCGCTGTAATGTAACTAGATCTGTGACCGCAAAGAGATTCTTAGGTAAAGATCATTTATTAGGATAATCAAGGAAACGCTAAATTTGGCGCAGATTAATGATGGCATAGTATCCTACTTGTAAAAAGTGCTTTTCCGAAACTATTCTTTTCGTTTCTTTTTACTGCTATACAGATAATGTGAGTTAAAAACATAACGAAAAGTGGCGCCTAAATACAACGAGATCTGTGGTTTCGGCGCAGCTGCGAAACTAAACTTTCCGTGGGAGCTGCTCGCGTTCAGGTTGCGCAACTCTTTGTTTTGTGGACTATAGTTTAAAGTAGCGAGTATAAAGCACTTTTAATAATGCGTAGTTTTTTTCAATTAAACTTTTGAGAGGAAAGGGGTCGTTAGTAATTTTCTTGTCGTGGTATGTTTTTAAGTTTTATTTTTATGGTCGGCAGGTTTTTAACACTGAATCTAAGATTATTTCTATTGTGGTGATTATACTATATATGATGGATATTATACGGTTATACATTAATGCGTGTAATGCACGGCAAAAAAATATGTGAAAAGGCCAAAATTTTATTTATAAGCGAATATTTAATTTTACTCATGATCACTTCAGGAATATGAAATACATATCTGGGATTCCTGCTGTCCACACTGTAAATAAATCTATTATCCTGACGTAAACTATTGTGATATTCTTGGCTATATTACTGGGCTGTCTTTAGGCCTATATGTAGACCATACCAGAATTTTTAATTACCGGCACATAAGCGTGGAAGGTTAACTGTTTGCGCTGCCACGGGATATTAAATACTTTAGCACCCTTCGGCTAGATATTGTGTGAGGTACCGAGCAGTGCAGCATTTCATGAGGAAAATCCCCGGCCTCTTAAATGCTGAATTTGCGGAAGAGTGTGTAGCATACGTGCTTGTTTGAAGTTCTTCAAAGAGAAATGAAAAGAACAGGTTTATAAATATCCGAACAAGCTCCAACGTTTATACATTGCTATTTTTATAAGGTAGTTTAACTAGTGACGCACTGAAACGGTGCGTAATTCGCGGAGACACGCTGTAAAATGAGACGCGCTATGCTTCTGTTACATATGGACTAATTGGTCAAACGGACATGGTTGCTGGGCCGTAATAACTAGGTGAGTAAAGCTACCCAGACCGATAATAAAAACAAGACAAAACAATGTTATATAAGTGCGTGTACTTTAATTTTTCAAAAAAACTCATAATTAACAACACATGGTTAGTCTGGTTTGGATCTCTTTGCCAGTAATTAAAACACTAAAGTTTGAGCTCGTTTACGTTGTTCCCATCTCATATATACACACAATATTTATGTGTACACTATAGTATTTTACATAACAATTTTTACCTTTTCAATGCCACAATGGAAGGGCATCTAGAATACCGGAAAGTTCTGGAAGTAAACATTTTTGGCCCAAAGTAAGCTCCCCCCCCCACACATAAATTTTGATGTGAAGTAAAATCCGGTAGGTTGTTTTTTTTAATCTCCTGAGATGGCTGAGGTGAAGGTCACCTCACGTTCCCCTGTGGGCTATGCAGTTCAGTACATGTTGCATGATTTCAAATCTGAGAAAACATGCAAATGATATGCTGTTATTGACATGGAGTAAATTACACACATGAAACATGCACATTACACACGTGTGTTTCTGCTTATAAAACTGCATTGCAACTAAATTGGATGGCTGACTTTTCTTAGAGATTTTTGAAAGATGCAGTATTTATTCTAACCATTTAATTTTTGTCTTTTATGTATAACGGAAGTCTATAACTTAACTTTAACAGGGTCCTGCATATTTCATTGTTTGCCTTACCTTTCATCCACAGTTGAGCAGTATTTCCATCTCAGTTCGCTAAGACCTTTTTTGCGAGTGCGAGTATACTTTGTCTCCTATTTGGTAAACGTCATTAATTTGCTGAACTTAAAATAACATGGATTCTGAGTGCGTAACGTGTATTTAATTAGCCACTTGAGAGCAGCGGTATAAAATGCCATTACCAAGCAATTACTGAGCAGTAAAGCAGGGGAACAAGAGATGCCTGGCTTGTGCTTGAGGTTCCAGAAGGTGAAAAAGGCACATTTCTCTATGTTCCCTGCACAAGGCTCAGCCGGCCAATATGCCGATGCTGGAAGGCGACTCTCCCTTGGTATCGTGTTAAGTTCCCAGCCACTCTACTGGCGTCCCACGCAAGTGCGCAGAGAAAGCAATCGATCTGTAGACGAGCGCAAGGTGGATTAATGAGGAATTCTTTCGGACGGCGATGTTTCATTGGGCTGGATTTTACGGCTAGTGGTTCCCAGCCACCGCGTCCGCAGAGTGTCTGCCTGATTTATGGGTTGTATCGAGCCGTGTCGCTTGGTGTTAACCTCAGGCTGATACTCTGTTTAACTGCACTATTATAGGTCTGGTTGCTTCAAGTGTGTGCTAGGGGGTTGTGGGGGGAGGGGTTGGCAGAGCTTGCGTGACCCTTTTGTCACAATTCGGTAGCTTTAGGGAATACTGCCAGATGGAGATTTAAGTTTGTCTATCAGAATCAGAGGGACAGTGATTTAGATGGGCTGGAGAACCTTCTAGGCCGAACGGGATACTTATATACTCACATTGAAATGTTCTTGGGCCACGATTGTACACATTCATGGTTCCTGTCTGACGTCACCTCATAGGAGTCTCAGCAGAGCACGGCTGACTTCCGGGTCTACATCGAGAACCACACCAGGAACCCGGACGACCTGAGTCGCAAGCAGATACGAATCTACCAGCTCTACAGCCGCACCACGGGGAAGCATGTGCAGATCCTGGGGAAGAAAGTCAACGCCAACGGGGACGATGGGGGCAAGTATGGTACGCAAGTGTTCCTGTGCGCTAAGAAACTCTGCAGGGACCTTGTGCTTCCGAAAACTCATTTACACTTGACCAACCAGGACGATCCTGGACGGAGATGGAGCTCCTAGGTACTAGGAGTACTGGGTACGAGACGTGATGAGCACTACCAATCAGAAGCTTCTGCACAGACTGAGATTCGCATGTTACTCACTTAACATTTACTGAAAATACACTCGATATTCTTTGCTAACAAATAAATGTCTTCATCGTTTGAGTATTTTATTAGAAAGAAAATGTCATATCTTCCATTCACCAAAGTAATCTTCTCTAGCAGTTTTAATGGCGGGAAAATTCGAGGCATCCTTTCTACAAGGGCCATTAAGTACTGCTCTGTATCATGGGATGAAGCAGTTAACTAGTGCATTTAAAGTTAAAGGACAGCCTATAATCGGACTACGCCATCACCATGCAAGCAGTTAACAGGGTGTCAGACATGCGCTGTTACATACTCTTTCCATGTTATAAAGGAATCTTGTTTTATTTTCTTAAATAAATGTTCGATGAAGCTAACATTATTAGCTTAATAGGCTTTTACATAGTTAGTGTTTTCGATGTTGGGTATATAACCTTCTAAGATAAACTTTTCTCACGCAAGTGATTTTCTTATAATTCTGCATTAATTTATTGCCCTGAAGTGATAGGATATCTTTATTTCTGGGACATTCCTGACATTGGACTCAGCGATTTTTGGAGTCCCGGGTGTACGGGTTACTGAAGGTGTGTAATTTCGGCTGCTGCCGATGTGATTTCGGGAGGCAGGAGTCACAGGTACATTGGCTAATGTGCTCAGAACAGCCAGGACCTGACAGAGCTGCGAGTCCAAGTCGTGCGTGTGACTTTTTGCCGGATTCTGGACTGTTCAGGGGAGCCAGGTGTCACAGGTGCTTGGGGTGTTAGGGTGTTCAGTGGCGCCAGGTGTTACGGGCTCGCGGGCCGCCGGTGTGTTCAGCAGAGTGGCACAGAAGGGTGGGCTGTCTCCCCCGCGTGCTTGTTAGGGCTTGAGTTGAAGCAGAGTCAGACATTCCCATAACTCCTGCCAACAGCGCCCACCTCCTGCACCAGCGCTCATTAACATACGGCTCCTCTTCTCGCTCCGATTATGCAGCTTCGGAGCCAGCGCAGCGAGGCAGCCAGGGAAGTTCGTAGAAGTTACAACCGGTTTGAACCTCCCTGTTCCCACTAATGATTCCGGAAAACCCATTTTCCGGATCTGTAGCGAAGTGTATCACTGCAACAAGTCAGTATTAAACTTGCCAGTATTGAACTGTTAACCTTGTAATTCTTAAAGAAGGATCTATTTTAGGTTATAAAATGGGATTAGCAGGCAATGAGGTGATAACAGTTTAGGTTTCTGGGGAAGTTATTTTCTAGTGACCTTAGTAAGGTATTTAAGTCAAATTGATTAAGTGAAAATTTGTTGTGTATAATTATTTGGGGGGGGGGCAGATATGTATGAAAAGAAGTAATAACTTTATATGAATAAAATCTAATTTAATTTACATCTTGAAGATGACGTTTCTTCAGCCATGACTGATCTACAGGCATTATGACATCGCAAAGATAAAGATCCGGAAATACCAGCAGAAGTATGACTGAGATTGACGTAGATCTCTGATGGAGGGCTGTCGCCATATTTGTCGCGGAACAGGAGGTCGGAGACGGTGTGAATGTACATGTCCGTCCCTTTCATGCTTTCCAGACCACGCACTCTGCCAAGACTTGGGGATCTAACTGAGGCTGACTCAGTCAATTCATATTATGTTTTTTTTCTTCCCCCGGCTGTATTGCGGTTTCCGTTTAACTGCTTAACGGCTCTCCTCCGTTTAAATACCGCCTTGTTCTGTGTGTGTCATCTATGGAGACACGTGCCCCTTAAACCACAGAGAACTTTAGTGGGCACCAGGAAACTGGAGCACGAGCTGTCTCAGAGTTTGAGCCCATTTTTTTGTCTGTGTGTGTCTGTGTGTGTGGGGGGGGAAGACCCTCAGGGTATGTTTGAGAATGGACGACAGTCATGTCCCCTATCGCCACTGAATTCCCCCAACTCATCAATTTGTCTGCATTGTTTCATACGTAGCGTCTTCTACTCTGCTTGAGTGTCCTCAACAGTGCTGACACATTGTGTAAAAAATAGTATTGGTTCATGCCAGTAAAAATCCAAACGCACCATTTGGTTTTGGGTGTCTGAACTGCAACTCCCAGTCGCAGTTCTCATAGTGAAGCAGCCTGTGTTCTGATAGCTTAGCTCTTTTTTTGTCACGCGTGTCGCGTTAAGTAAGACTTCTTTCCTGTCACGTTCCAGCCCTCCTCGTGGTCGAGACGGAAACATTTGGGAGCCACATTCGGATAAAAGGAAAGGAGAGTGAACATTACATCTGTATGAAGAAGAACGGCAAGATTGTCGGAAAGGTGCGTGTCGTCCGATCCCTGCCGCCAGGACGTCGCAGGGGGTGCCCCGGCGCTTCATAGAGGAACCGTGTTTTTATTTAGCGAAATCCCATCTGACCCGTACAGAGATCAGACACCAGCTACATGCATGAAATTTGTCCCCGCGTAAATATTTTGAGGTTTTACCGAGACGTAGCGCAGATGTGTGATATAAACTCAGGATTATTAGACATTGTAAAGGGGCAGTTGGATATTTCAGCACCAAAAGAGAAGAGTATCACTGCACAAAACATCGATAGCATCAGAATGTTATTATTATTCTAACATTTCTGGTGCTTTAAAACTATCCACTACAACTCAGACACCGAGCATTTGATGTAAAGTGGTTTTCGGGCAAGACACCAAAATACTTTTCAGTTTCGTGTAAAACCTATTCAAAGATTCTTAGTAAAAAAAAAACGGAACAACCCTGCAAAATGACTCCTGAAATATTCAGTGAAACGTGCCTCAGTTTCAATAAGCACTAGTTTAAGGTCAACTACTATTAATTATCCTGAGACTGCCGAAGTCCGGTCACATTGCATGTACCCCAATGCACATTTCGTGATGACACTTAAGACTGGAATTCACAAATTTATACAAGCTGTCATAGTTTTCCAAAAGGATGCACCGCAGACAAACCTGTACATTTTTGTTCCAGTTGGAACAACGAGGATCGGTTATGTAATCTGCGAAACATGTGTTTACATTTCAAGACAGAACCGTAAGAATTATGCAAAGTCAGGTCACAGAACCACGAAATTGCTCCAGGATTTTGTGGAGAGCATTGATATGGTGGAGACTTATACAAATAAAGAAAATATTTTTGGTTTACTTTGCTGTTAAAATGACTGTCAGTGGTAAAAAGTAACTAAAATGTCAAACCTGCAAAAATCTCCCTGCTATAAAATGCTATGATTATTAAGACCCTTATTTTATCCTTCCACTGAATATATGGGGATTAACGACAAAATGCACTAGCTAGCATAGTGTTTATTTATAGCCTGAGAACTTGTCAGTGAAGGACCATTGCAGTTATACCGCTCACACACCAGGTGGCGCCATCTGAAGGAGTTTATTACACTTTTTCTAACTGATAAATCATTAGCACGCAATATACTGCATTTATTTTACCAACTAAATACAGTGTTTTGGTGAAGCTTGGGTGCATAAACAATAGACTAAGTACAAGTCAGTAAGAAAATAAATGAATGTAGCTGAGATATATTTAGGCTAACGTCAATTAAAGATGATAGATTTCAAAATTAGGAGCTTATGCTCCAGCCAAATAGTCTCAAGGTGACATGTTTTATGTTTCCATCTCGGTAGCTAAGCCAGCCATAAACATTCTGAACAGAAGAGAATAGCAACCATTTCATCCTCCGTTGAAAGACACATTCCATCGTTTTCCTGGCCTGTTTGACACAGACAGAAGTATCAAGAGCAACTTAAAATTTTAATGGTTGGGGTGGAAGGTACGTTACTCAAAAGCTTCCTCAATAGGCTCTTCTTTTGGAATCAAGGATTCAAAAGGATTCAAAAGCTGTTCTGTCATTTCTGTCAGAAATGCAGTACTTGCTTACGTAGACCCCTACAGATATACAATGATAAATATCAATAAATAACAAATAACCAAAGTGAGGACCAATGACACACATATGATATACAAAATACATATAACATACAATAACATAATATATACAATATTCAATAAGAGGCGAGTACTTCTGCGAACAGTCTTGATTCCGTTATTAGTAGTTTTACCAGAAGATGGACTTGGATGAATTATGTTCAGACGTATGTGAAACTGGTCGGTCATTTGCATCTTGACCTCCATAGGTTTTTATTTGTCTCAATGCTGCTGAAATCCTTTAATGGTCAGGGTGGGGCTACGCTGCAGTACCTAAACTGTCGGTGCCTGCGCGCTGCCCCCCCCCCCGCGTGCATTAGCTGCGGGCAGAACGCGTGGGAGAACCGGCACCAAGTGCTGCATGTCTGACAAGTCCGTGTCTCGTCTGCAGCTCAATGGGAGGAACCAGGAGTGCGTCTTCGTGGAGGAGTTCCTGGAAAACAACTACACCGCGCTGGTATCTGCCAAGTACAAGGGGTGGTACCTAGGATTTAACCGGAAGGGAAGACCCAAGAAAGGCTCACAGACCACACAGACCCAGCAGGAGGTGCATTTCATGAAACGGCACCCGAATCGCAGGTTCGACCCCCTGGAGGAGTTCCGCTTCACCACGGTGACCAAACGGACACGCAGGGCACGCCGGTTAAAGCCCATCTCCAGTACCAGCTGAGGGACCATCGGGACCACGTGTTCTCCCTAGCGATTCCCATCTTCTCGCCTTATGCCCTAAAGACAACCATAAACTTTAAAGAAAAAGATGTTTTATTTTTATACTGGAGAAGCCTTATATCTCCCAACTGCTGGATGTTTCTGGGTTAATATAAATATAATTATTTGTCGAATTTTATTTATACTGGATAGACTGAGGAGGAAACCACGCAACGATGTTTTTCTACTTTGACTTCATCGTAGTAACAGGAAACGAGTTTTCTTGTGATGGAGAAGAAGCGAGGGACTCACGCAGTCAGAAATTCACTAGAAATCCTTCCAGATTCACACGCCAACCCCCTAGGAGGACGGATTCTATGTTTTCCACAGCACGGTTGAACATTTCAGACACCAAAATGGACCAAAATAAAATGGCATGTGACAATGACATGTTAGGTAACTCCTTAGCTTTAAGTGCAATACTTCATACTACGACTCTGCATTCCAAAATGGCCGCCATTATCTTTGTTCTGACAAGTGGCCATTCCTGGATGGAGTGTGATAAGCTGTGCGCTGTCCGCTTTCTGTCCCAGTGCTGGATATGTGATAGTCTCCATTAAGTAGATTTCTGGATCTGAAGCGAGCAAGTATTTCTACCTGCTGGAATAGTGGACTGACCTTAAGACTCTTGGAAACCCAAAAAGGCCTGTTTGTTGGTGGCAAGAAAAAGATCTCCATAACCAGGACTGGAACGCGATCTCAACCATCTCCATGTTTCCCCAAATCCTGCTAAATCCTTTGTTTGATGCAATTATGACCTCATACATATGGGGTAGTTCTTAAACCACCAATATACACCCGTAATTGTCCCAACAGAATTTACGTAGTTCTGTTTTGGTTCCTGCTAACTCTTTCAGTTCCCCCCGCAGTTCAGAAAAAAGCCCCATACATATATAAATATATATTAGCTAAACCAGCATACAAACGTGTGTCGTAATGATTCAATGGGTCAGATTTGTTTCATGGTACATTCCCTTAGAAGCTGAACTTCATGAACATAAAAACAGCCCTTACCTCATATGTACGTAGGTACCCAAAGACAGGACTTGTTGGTGGCACCTGAATTTTCTTACTACTTCAGTGACATACAAGAAATAGTTTCTTACATTTGACGGCCACTTTCGTGTTTAGGAAGGACACTTAAACAGTGAGGGAATCCACAACAGATGGGTCACGTCTGAGATTAGAAAGACCCTCGAAATATGTGTTGATGAAATTATTTCATGTGTCACCCCAACAGAACATTCTAAGTTATATTTAACGCCACAGAATATTATAAATTAGTTTTATGTGAGGCCAGTTCCGGTGTTTTTTGTTCTCCTCAAGGATAAACGTACCAGAACTGGTTATTGCAGAAGATTGTGGAGCTATTGGCCCCAGAGAAGGTTTGAGTCTTGGCAGCCATTGTTCCGGTGGTTGATGGTTAATATTCTGGGTTATTACTCCCCTGCCCTGAGGCAGGTCTCTGTCGTGTACAAGATACTACTAACAATATGTCACATTTATGATTTTTAAATGTATGCGGAAATAATTTTTATGACTATTATAAAATATTTATTGCCTTTCTTTGTAAATACAGCCCGATGAATTTGTTTGGCCTCTGTTAATAAAGTGAGGACTATATTTAAAAAATATTTTTTCTGCCTATTTCTGCCATTTATATCAATAATGTTTCCTTTGGTTGGAAGGACATTAGTGCTTCAGGCAAAGAGGGCAGAGTGCCCATGATAGCAAAGACGCAACAAAATCAAATGTGTTTATTTAAATCTCTGCTAAAATTAATTTATACAAGGCTTTCCGGCGAGGGAAAACAAACTGAAACACGATGGATCTTAATCATTAATAATAATGACACTTTATTATTTACACTTTGGGGGGGGGGGGATTCTCTTTTCACCTAAACCCTCTTGCTCTCTGTGACACACAGGCACACATGTAGGTGACAGGAAGCCGCAGTGGCACCCATGGGGCCAAGGGCCTCGCTGAAGGGCCCACAGATGTGATTTGGTGGAAATTTCAGATTTAGTTCTAGTCAACCAGTTCAGTACTTTGTGACTATGACTTTATGCCCAATCGGTTGGTTGAAACGGAAATCTTGGTCCGGATTTGTACTCTGATCCTGAACTTTCCATCTCTGCTGCCAATATACGGCAAGGGTCAGTGAAGAGTCTGACTCTGCAGGGACGAAAGGCGTATTGATGTGTCAGTTGTTACTATAAAAATCCCAGACCGGGTCTCTTGGTTGCCATTGCTGTGCTGCATTGCAGCTAGAAAGCGTTTCCTCCAAAGCTGTTGTATCTGTTTACTGCAAGCAAACACAGACAATGTGAGTGTTTGCTTTGTTAAGTCTTTCTGACTCAATATGTCTATTGCCAGCGTGCCATGATAGGAGGAGAACATTCCTCCTTAAGGCCTCATCAGTCTGTTTCATGTCAATAATAGTTATGTGGTGGGTGATAATCATATTTTTATTCATGAAGCTTGCAAAGATGAAAGGTTGCAGTGTCATTTTTTATAATTTCTTTGTACTGATGATTTATCCGCAGCCCTTTTACTGTTTTAAGGTTTTACTCTGTAGCGCATTTGCTCATGTATGACATTATGTTTCATGTGGTTTCTTTTTTTAAATCTTTTAAGCATGTAAACGCCTTTTTAAATGTGATTCTTCATTTGACGTAGAAGGTGAAGGTCCTAGCGAGAGCTAACACATCTCGGGCGGCGGTTCCAAGAAGTGCAGCCCCTTTTGAGGAAGACTCTGAAGGGCCTAGAGAGAGAACCTCAGCAGTGAAAGGGGAAACCCCATCGCAGGGGAGGGGGTTTTCCCACCTCGGTGTAAGAACAATCCGGCACAGGCACCGCAGGGACACCCGGCCTTCTCCGCCTGAGGACCCCTCGGAGACGGCGTGCAGCAGCCCACATGGGGGAGAAATGGGAGTCCGTTATGAAACAGCCTCTGTTATAGAAATCAGTGACTCGCTGGCTGGCGGCCAAGCCGCATGGAACGCTGAAGCTGAGGAGCCCCAATGTTACTCTAGACACGCACAAGGTGCGAAGAAAGGCTTCAAAATGCTTCATGTTCCTCATTTCATTTGTGGAACCCAAACGTTCACCAGTGGAATCTACCTCATCACAATTCATGCTCATGGGAGTTTTAATTACATTAAAATGTTGTGAGGGCAGGAAAAAAAATGACTGGTCCAGAGAGATAACCAATCAGATTATAAAGGAGGTGGGTCCAAGCAATTAGAGGAGGACCAATGAATCAGATGTCTTGCTTTGATAGTTTGCTTGGACACTGATTGGTTATCCTTCTCATTTGGGGAGAACATAACTAATACCTCAGAACTGTTAAAATCGTATCTAGCTCTGATTTAAAGGAACCCTGGGTTTCAGCTTGCGCTACACTAGCAGGAAGACTATTCCATACTCTAACTACACGCTTTGTAAAGAAGTGCTTCCTCAAATTAATTTTAAAATGTTCTCCTGCAAATTTCTACTTATGGCCTCGAGTTCTAGTATTTGAACTAATATTAAAGTAGCCATTTGGCTGAACACCATTGAGACCTCTTATAATCTTATATACCTGGATCATGTTATTTCAGTGGAACCCATAAAATATCTGTACTTTATATTTCTGCTCCCTGCATGGATTACCTTACATTTATCTATGTTAAATTTCATCTACCAGGTATCAGCCCAGTTGCTAATTAAATCAAGATCCTGTTGTAGCCTCTGTGCTGCTAGATCAGTATCTGCTACACCACCCACTTTGATGTTGTCTGCAAATTTAACCAGTTTACTGTATGTACTGGTGTCAATATCATTAATGTAAATTAGGAACAATAATGGTCCTAAAATTGAACCCTGCGGGACCCCACTATGAACGCAGGCCCACTGTGACATTGTACCTCTAATAAATACTCGCTGCTTCCTGTCTGTTAACCAGTTTTCAATCCAAGCTGCTACAGTTCCTAAAATCTATGCAGCTTTGAGCTTAAGCAAAAGCCGTTTCTGGGGGACGACATCAAAGGCCTTCTGGAAATCTAATTAGATCCCATCGTAGGTCTTTTTGTGATCAATTTCTCTTGTAGCTTCCTCAAAGAATTCAAGTAGATTAGTTAAACAGGACTTAGATTACTCAATTCGCAATTAACCTGAGCTTCAATAAGAATGTGCTACACACAATGGGCAATTATCTACTGACAGAGTACGCAAAATTTACTCAGAATGCAAAAGTCAAGAGCTTAGACATAGACATTATTTTAAGAGCTATTGAGAACTGCACGCAAGCATTGTTCCAAACTGCTGTTTAAATTTAAAACAGCCCAAGTTCTAAAACAAATCATCTTAAAACGTCTTAGCCAATATCATATTTACCGGTACTACGTTTACCTCTAAGATGACACAGTTCTCTTGTAACACCTGAACTATTTAATGAGAATCACTCGATTTTATTATTAAAGCAGAAATATTTCATATGACCAGTGGAAAATTGTTTTTATTTTTGTTCTTTTATGAAAAATAATGCACTTAGTAAGTAATGCATGCAGCAGGATTGGTTAGAACAGTCTGCATTGAACCATAAGTGAGCACTGGCCTTCGGCACACGGAGCTTGGCTGGTGTCAGTATGGCACATCGTCCCACATGAGCATCCTGTAGGGGGACCCAGCCGGGTCGCCATTGAGGAGAGGTGGTAGCCTGTTCCCAGAACCGTGTCCTTACTGCACCTGCCGCACACCCTCTGTGACCCCGGGGCCCGAGGCCCCCGAGAGCCCCCCTCTCTCGCACAATGGCCGGCATGCGGGTGCTCTCTCTCACCGAGGGGGAGGCAACGCGCTTTTTCAAAGTGTCAACAGGGGGAAAGGCAGAAAAAAAAGTCATATCAGAGGAATCCACTTCCAAAATTCCTACTCTGCAGCCTCTTAGCGCTGTTCCTGGTCTTTGAAGAGTTCAGACAAAACCCGCTCTTCCCTTCTCGGTTTCTTTTTGAAAAAATGAATGTTTCGGCGTGCGAGCCTCCTTTTGACAAACGTTTATTTAAAAATCTTTTCCTGGCTCATTAAAAAAGCGAGAAGATGAGGGATGTTTTGCTGCATTCCAAGGCCTCTTGGACGGGCATAACGCTGCTCTGCACGAGGATGGTGTTTACATGAGCCGTCAGGCAGAAAGATGGCAGTTTTTGGGAAAAAAAGTGCCTTTTGTTTAACTTGCCGCTGATACTATCAGACACCCTACAGCGTAACTACCTACGCTGCACTACAGCCTGTCGTCGTGTTTAAAAGTCACAACCTGACAGCATTTTAGAGCATAAAAGAATGTGCGTCAGGTGACACATAGGTTAACGGCGGCATTATATCTGAAACTGAATTCTCAGCCTAAAATATAAAGCAACGACGAAGGTCCCGCTCTTCCGCCATGTTCATCGGTTTCAGCCTTTGACCCATCCATTGTGGCATTTTAATCCAGCATTTTTAATGCACAAATAAATGAAAAGTCTCCTCTGCTGCATTCCAGTAAATTCAGCGCTTACGTTCAAGAAAATGCTGACTGGCATAAAGGGCGAAAAATCCCCTCGTAAATTTTTTGAGAAATGCGCGTTTTAAAAACCGCACACATTTGTACCGTTATAGTCCAACAAGTTCACTACTTTGATATTGTGAAGCCGATGTTTTCATTGTCTTCTCTCTCTCACACTTCACACCCCAAATGAATTATCACGGTGACACAATAACAAAATAAGAGAAATATTGCTGCTGAGAAAGTCTCCACTACAATAACAGTCAGTGTCGCCACACACGGACTGGGGTCAGATAGACCCAGAGATATCTGCCTAACTCGCTGACCTGGCTGGGAAGACTGTAGCACAACATTTACCTAAGAGTGAATGACATTGTTTTTTAATGTTACATAATGCTCTTTCCAGACTAGTCTTTCTATATGTGTGTCACTGTGTAACATTCATTCAGATGGTTAACATTTAACATGTCTAAGTCAGTAAACAAAAAATATCAAAATGAAACATGTCAGACTCACTTTGTAACCATAGCTGTTTTCAAACACTGATAGACTTTGCCAAGCTTAATGAAAAGTGACCAGTTCTGTATTACAGTTTTTCTTTATTATGGATGGACTGTTGTCATGCTATTAGAAATGTTCTAACTCAATTTAAGCATGCTTATTAAGCAATTTAAAACCAAAAGCAGCCACAATTCAATTAAGCTAAATATGTGGTTAGTATGACCAAAATTGTCCATGTTAGAGATATCACCCATGACGTTTTTGTGCAGTGAAAATTGCAAACTATTCCAAAATTAATAATGTCCTTGACTACGGCAATTTGCCCAATTAATTCTGGGCCACGTTGCAAACATGCTAGTTTTCTTTAGCTAATGCTAATTGAAGCTCTGTTCTGAACGAATGGACATTAGTAAATCGATGCAAGACGATCGTACTTGTGGTCTTTGCTAGACCAGCCTTGCTAACTTGCCTCCCAAGAACGACCACGGGGTGCAAAGAATCTTGGGATTGGTCTCGTTTGGCAAGGATGTGACCGATGTATCCTTGACGTTTGGGGGCGGAGCAAGAACAAACATCCAGAGATTTTTTTTTTACCATTCTCCATACTTCTGTCTTTGAATATTGAAACTGTTTGGCAGTGGAAGATGGCGTAAAACGGTGCGCTAGAACACAAGTACGATAAAGTACGCAAATTGAGAAACACCCCTAGGCAATGGGAAGCGTTTTTGTTACCAGAATGATGACCACGTTTCACTCCAAACTAAAGGGGAAACAACATGCTCTGTATACAGTGCTTCAAGTCCCCATGACGCAGTGGGGACTAAAGATATATTAATCAACCGTGACGTCCAATTGGTTGTGACACAAATATTGTCAGCATATGCCTCATACAGTCTACATTACATAGGGCAGGTATAATTTCAGAAATAAACTTATAGTTCACATTATAATTTCATGGCATGAGTACGATTACCAGGATGGTGTTGAAGTGGAGAATTTTCAAATGCGTCCAGTCCTCAGCCGCTGTTGCCCTTGGAAACATTTGCAGATGTCGGTAAATTGGAAAAACCGGCAGTGAAGCTTTTTTCTTCTGTTAATTAGTCCACTCTGCTTCCAACAGCGTTCCATGTCTATTTATAACAACACCTTAATATGCTTGAACTCCTGGCAAATAGCAGTTCCTCCGAAAACCCAAACAGAAGAAACCATGCAGCACGCCACTAACCCCTTGCTAATTATACAGCCTTGGTTCTGCAAATGCACCTGTTTCCTGGCAAGCCCGCCTTTACCAGCAGAACCCGTTTGGCCTCGGCCTCCTGCTAGGCCTTTCTCTGCCCTGACCTTTGATCACCAGCGAATCGTCCTGGAACCGAACCAATAATTTTCAGATGAAACACTTCAAATCCTTTTTTTTTTTTTTTTTTTTTGGCAAATCACACAGTCGTCGTGGCACTCTCTATAGAGGAGCACCTCTGAATTGCAGGCTACTTTTCTACACCTCCGAAAGTAGCATTGCATTCTATAAACTTTTAATTCACCCAGCGAATCATTTTCTGAATTCTGTTCCCACATTTGTTAACTGACATGTAAGTTGTTTTTTTTTTTCTTTCTATTAAACTAGGGGGAAAAATATCCCAGAGAGTCAAGAAACCATAGCGATCTTTTATAACGGTATGGGGGGGAAAGAAAGCTAAAAATATATATATATATATATATATATATATATATATATATATATATGAAGTGAGCAAAAAGGCATCTATTGCATTGGCCAGCATTAGAGGTGTCACATGAGTTAAGCACATGAGAAAAAAAAAATCACAGTTCTGGAAATGCAAACGTCAGCCACCACACACTTAATAAGCAGCCGTATCAACAGAAAACTCCGCGTCACACTGGGTGAAATGTAGCACAGTGTTTGTCTGTCTAAATGACACTTGCCTCAGATTTTTTTTTGTGGTTAACCAGAGTGGACCATGAAATAATATTTTTGTACTCAGTTGTTCGTTGAATTCTGTTTGGTCTGCTACATTTATAGAAGACGCTGGAAATAACGGCATAGTTGTAAAATAAACACACAGCCTACAGCTATTATTTCCAACGAAGATGTAGGCCATCTACGTGACCGTGGTTTCTATCCTGTAATTTGGGAACAAAACACACACGTATGTAATTCTGTTAAGTATACGAGGTCACCTGGCATTCTTCCATCTGCGACGGATATTTGTCCTGTGCGCTTCTTGTGTTCTTCTGTTTGATCTTTGTGACAAAGTCATGTCTAGCTCTGCTTCAGACACTGCGGAAGCATCGTAGAAAATATAATATGTATGTCAATCGATGATGAAATGGGTAACATTTAATAGTTCTGTTTCGTACCATACATGATGAGAATTATTTGTGCATGATGAGAATAATTCCTTTGCAGTGATAACAGCACATTTTCATAATTATTATTAGTATTATTATCATTAATTATACCATACACTAATAAAAATGTTAAACTATTGAGGACAAATTGAATATGGAAAACAACCATTAACCAGAAAGTTATAAACAGTCAGCAGGTTTTCTTGCTATGCCATTAAAGTGGGATTATTCAAGGAGAAACAGCTCCATGCTGGCACTGACTGTTCATTCGTTCTTAACTTGTAGACTATCTGCTCCTAGTTTGAAACAGTGTTGTCTTCCTGTTATTTTCTTGTCATTAAGCCTAGGAGGCGCCGGTGATGAGGACCATATCAAAAAGGCTTTCTGGAGCTGCTCCGCATTGCTCGGAAGAATTGTAATACGGCGACCATGAGAACTTTCTTGATAAGGTCAGAGTGTCGAATGTTAGAGAACAATGCTTTGCCGTGAATTGTTACATTTTTATTCTGATGCTTAACTCAGAAGACTGGAGCAAAAAGCACCTTTGATTAACTTAGAAAAAGCTACTTAAAAGCAAATATTTATGACTTATAGTCTATTCTATTTTTTTTTATTTTGTAGTTTTAGTGTACATCTAATTCATAAACAAATTCAGTTAGCTAGGAATGTATTAGTAACTGTTTTTTTATGGACGTTTCTGGAACAGGGGATCATCCATATTAATTTTATTGTCATAACAAAGTGTAATATGTGTAGTATGTGTATTTTAAATTTCTCTTATATTGTATTTTAATTGTATTTGTAACTTGTAATATGCTGGTGTACTGCTGCTGGAAACTAGAATTTCCCAGAGGAACCTTCCCAGGGGATTAATAAAGTTCTATCTATCTATCTATCTATCTAAGTGGGAAACATAAAGGGATCTCATTTTTTTTTTCAGTTTCAGAATTACTAGTCTTTCAAGAGGTGCTATTTTAAAATCAAACTTCCAAGATCACCAGAGAATCATTTAGCGACAGAATTACAGGTTTGTTACTCTTGTAGACTCAACTGTGCACGTAGAATATTCCGGAATGACTGAAGTGGACTGAAAGGTTAATGACAAAATGAAATGCAGAGAAATTCATTAGCACGTGCCACAGGACACAAATCAATGCAAGATGTGTCGCGTTAGCATTTCGGATGTAACTGGGGGAGAGTACAAACACTGAATGTTCAGTGACAATGACAGATATGGACTGACACCATTTTATTGCTAAAACCTTCCACAAGGCTAGATTGTAGGTGCAGCTACAAGATCCCTACCTGCATACTTAGGTGCTGGAGAGTATTTTACTTTTTGCTCAGAAACACGACAGGTATCATAAGTTATTAACTTGAGATCCCAAAGTGAGCAGACTTGATTTATTTAAAGTCTTGATTTATCCCATTTAGAGAAAACAAACCCATAATGTTGTGGTGTATTCACGCAACTGTTCTATATTTGGCTAACCACTCGTGCGACCACCATATCTACTTGGACAGTGTCCAACGAGGAAAGTTTTTATGTCAAAGTTTTGCACAAAAAAAAAAAATTTAAAATTATAGCCACAATGCATTTTTCCAGTGGAGGAACACAACTAGGTATCAGCAAAGGTAAAGTGCAACAGTACTTTCTGTGTCCTTTTTTGAAAATCCTTCTTTCCGCCCTTTTGTTTCCGGACGTTTTGGCCGAGATGGGGGGGGAGCTATCCAGATTTGGGCTGTCATGCGTATCTTTTCACAGGCTTGGCACGGCCCGCTGTGCTCCTCCACAGAAACCGGCCGGTGAAACTTCAGCAGTCCTCAACAATCCTTCGCCGCCAGCTGCCAGGTGACACACCTCATTAGTTCCCTTTCTCTCTTTCTCTCAGACCCTCATTGTCTTGAGATATGAGATGAGCCTTTGTTGGAAGTTTTGCCTCTTCCCCCCCCAGGCAGGGCCCATAATTAGTGCATTGCACAGGGCGTATTTTCTCACAGGACCACGACACAATTAATCAGCATTTTCCCACCGATGCTAAAGGCCCCCTTGACTCTTTCAAGGCCAAAATTTTCCCTTCAAAGAAGCGACGGTGCCCAGAGTTTTAAAGAAGCATTGAGTCGTCACCGCGCTCGAGAGCCTGACTGGGGGGCATCGCCCCCTCTGATTACTCTGTCGGAAAGGGCCGCGGCCGAATGGGGGGTAGAAGCGCAAACGCAGTCTTTCATTTGACTACAGCGCAGGACCGTGGAAGAGGATCAGGGCAAGCAGCAGAAACTCCCAACACAGTCTGGCGAGCAGCTCTCTTTGTGCCAAAAAGCAGTCTTTAAAAACAGGCATTTCGGCAGTGAATGGAGGGGTAACTTTTTGTATCAGCGGAACACGTTTAGAAATATTTTGATACATTTTATGAGGGACAATGAACTGACATTATATTATTGTAATACTTAAAATAAGTATTTCGATTCATTAAAAAAAAACCTACTACTACAATAATAATAATAATAATAATAATAATAAATAATAATAATACATTAAACCTTACTATATAGCTGTATGGATCAGGGTTTAAATATGAGTTTATGAACCAGAAATTCATTCATGCGTCTTTATGTTGTAACACAAGCCCTGCAACCCACCCTCTATAAGATTATACCTACTTTGATGACATCTTGAGGGGTCTGTATCATTACTTTCCAGTAATTACCAGAATCGACACTCATGTAGCTCACGCATTGAACATGTGACAGGTAACCATATGAGTACTAGAAGTGTAAAGCTACAGTAGCTGCAGAATTATATCCATCAGCATAGTGCACCTGCTCTTCTATACTCTCCTACTATACTCTCCTACTATACTCTTCTATATTTGTAATATTACTGAACACTGGATTTTTAAAAACCACATGTTCGGAATTTGAAATAAGGGAAAGGATGTGTTCATTCTTCTGTTTTTGACTTAATCTCTATTTTTTAGACAACATAGCAGTTCAATACACATTAAGTACATAAGTACACTAACCCGAGAAACCTGTAGGGCAGAAGATGACCAAGTTTTATTGTGTAATTTACATGTTTTGTTGAATAGATATATCAGGTATAGAGTCTCTGGTCAACCGTGTACTGGATAAACTGCTATGGAAGGTGGATCGATATTTTTTTTTACTTTTCATTACTTATGCTTTTGCTAGTAAACTTAAGATTCAGTAGTTAATGTGCTTCTTTGTTAGTCTCCCCTATACATCAAATCTAGATATTTCTGAGAATGCAGAGCAGCAGGTCAGCTGACAATGAGTTAGCATGTAGCTCATGTACCACATGCTATACAGAGGGAGGCACCTTTTTGGGTGAGTCACCTGTTTCCGGTAACCGATTACTGAAGATTCTTACAGCTGTTCTCTATCCTGCAAGAATCTGCCATTTGTATTGGCAGGAAGCAGAGCAGTAAGTTCTGTCTAATTCATGAATATTGTTTCGAGGTCACTGGATGCCCTAAAACAAGCAAAGAATCCGCCAGAGAGACGCCCCACACACATGCGCTATGACACATAGATCCTGTTTATACCCTTAAATTATAAGTATTGACCAGCTGAACAAATGGCTCATGCAAACCAGAGGAGCTGGGAGCTAACAAACAATATTATTTTACCTTATTTAATGTATGGACAACCTACCGTATACATTATCATACCAATGAAATCTATGTTATTAAGGTTTTCGATTCAATTGAATATGGATGGATGGATAATGGATGGATGGATGATGGATGGATGGATGACAGTGTTACAGTAATCAGTTGTTCAGGCGCACTTTTGAGCCCCCAAAATCCTTATGCAGCAGGGAACTGCAAAACAAGAATTACGCATCAGTATGAAACGGTTTCTTCCCTGTCATCCTGGCAAAATGTGTGGCAAAATGATTTCAGATCCACTTCATGTATTTCGCACATAACATACATTATTGGGAAAGGGCCTTACTCAAGGACCTCACAGCAAAAAAGAAATCATCCAGCTGACCCTGGGATTCAAACCAACAACCTTCTGGTGATAGGCACAGTTTCCAATCCTGCAAAGCCATACCCCCCCCCCCCCCCCCCAACCCCTCATGCTATCTCTACCCGCTGACAAACCCTGTGGAAAATGCAGCGCAGTAATTTAAAGCTATGTGCCCCCCACCACCGATTCCCAGAGTCTCTCTGATATAACAGGGCAGCCACTTAACACTGCTGCTGAAACTGCATCACATCCAGCAGACCCTGGGATTCAAACCAACAACCTTCTAGTGATAGGCACAGTTCCCAATCCTGCAAAGCCATACCCCCCAACCCCTCATGCTATCTCTACCCGCTGACAAACCCTGTGGAAAATGCAGCGCAGTAATTTAAAGCTATGTGCCCCCCACCACCGATTCCCAGAGTCCCTCTGATATAACAGGGCAGCCACTTAGCACTGCTGCTGAAACTGCATCACACCCAGCAGACCCTCCTTATTACACACCGTAAGCTGAATGATCCTCACAGCAGAACAGAATTGGTGTTATTTTATTTCTGTTTTACTTATTTACCTAGCAGGCATTTCTACTGAGCTGAGAAAGGAGGGTCAGACAGACCCGGGCCGATTATGCTCCACGGCCGAACTGTGACATCACTCTGCCAACCCAACGATTTAAACCAGAGTCCTTCTGCTCACAGGCACAGAGTGCAAACCCACTAAGTCGCACACATGCGCCTCTCACAGCATTTGTATTTCGCTATTAATTATATGCAGGTTTGCCTCCTTATCCTGCATGCTGTGTTTGCCCCTTTGCTGTGTGCTGTCACTGATCAAGCAGCACGGTGACAGTACAGTGGGTGACTGCGGCGGAGCGGCTGGGATAGACCGCAGCATGCAAAAGGAAGTTTGGGAAACCCAGTGCTCACAAGCACCTACTGGATTTCACACTGACCTATCTCCTGTCAGGGTCGCTGCCCGCCTGACCCCCCCCTTAGTGTTGCCTCCCTGTTTGGCCAGCAGGGGCTGCTGGCTGTCTTGTCCCCCTCCCTGTCTCTCGCCTTTCAGCCCCTATTGTGTCTCATCCTTAGTGTGTTTTGCTTGTTCCCCGAATTGCTGCATAACTCAGTGGGCTGAGTGTATAGCATGCAGATTGTAACCGGTCGTAGATTCCAGGCTGGCCAAGGACCAGTATCATCTGTTTATTTATATGAATTGGTTTTGTTTCATTCCTTTTCTGTTTTCCTGGTCATAGCTTTGCCTTCCTGTTTTCCTGTTCACGTCCGGTCTTGTCTGTATCATTTGCTTCTGTAAATTTTCCGAGAGCACTCCCAGACTGTTGGTTAGTGTTTTCTAATTTTAGGGCATGCATTTTCCCCAATTCTGTGCTAGTTAATTGTTCCACCTGTTGCTTGTTGTCCTGCTACGTTTGTGATTTGTTTATCCGATTATGATTTACACCCGTCCCTTGTTTGTCCTGAGTTTTTCTGTCTATTTAAGTGCCTGTTCTAGGTCTGGTTGTTCATGGTTCATTGTAGTTGCCTGTCTGTGTATTAGATGCCTGTGCTAAAGTTATTCTGCTTGGTTTGCCAAGTACTGCTCCCCAGTAGTGTTAAGTTATGGTTTCTTTAGTTTGTTAATCGGTGTTCGTTTCCCTGTTTAGTTCTGACCCCCTGCGGTCCTTTTTTTTGTAGTTTACCCCAGTTTGCGTTTCTTTTTCCCCAATAAACCCCATTTATCTTGTAGCCACTAGTGGATCATCACCTTTTTTCCTGCCTGTACCATGCCCCGAATCCGTAATCAAACCAAATTTTATTATAAATTCTGCGTTAAACACATTAAATCACATTGCATTATATAGGCAAATTTTATTGTCTCACATGATATAATTCTGAATTATTGCAGGTAGGTTTGCTCACCAGATTTAATACTATTGGGAAAATGAACGTTATATTAACTACCTTCATCACATCCTTAAAATTAACATTATATTTGCTACCTACATCATATCAGTAATTAAAGATGATCAGATTTCACTAACAGTATTCCCCACTTTTTGTATTACAATTTCTAATACAAGTTCCTGTAGAAAAGGGCAAATTTAACAACAAAAAATACCTTTGGATGAGAGAATGTTTTCGCGAAACTAAGACTGAGGGCATGTTTCGATTTAACTGTGAGGTACGAGACAAACATGATTAATTATGTACATTATGTGCTTGCATACAGTGTAAGGATACCATGTGACGTAGGGGTGGGGGGGGGGGGTCATTGGGAATAACACACAGCAGCATTGTAAGTGAGAGCGGCTGTCTATGACCCTGGCGTTCTGGGGGTATAAAGGCAGGGGGTGCTGATCCTGATCCATGGAGAGCCGGTGCCGATACGGGTTTTTGGGATGACCTCACAATCAGCCAATAACAGTGCGTCCCCAGGACTGGAGTTGAGAAGTACTGCTTTATTATTGGCTGACTGAGAGGTCCATCCCAAAAACCCGCACCCACACCAGCCGTAGATCAGGCTCCCCGGCCCTGGAACAAAATTAAATCAATATCATCTCGCCAGTTAGTTCGTTTTAACCTGGCAGGGCTGCTGATCAATATGAGCTCCACTACCCTAAGAAAGTGCAGGGCCCTCGTCGTAATGGAGTGAGCGAATGGAGCCCCCCCCCCCCCCCCCCAGGGCAAGGAGGACACCTCCCAGGAGAGGTGAGCCAGAGGGGGGCTCCGGGACTGTGCACCTGAGGTCGAGAGAGCAGTCCAGGCCCACTGATCTGACACATGTTTTCATAAGCCAAGACAAGCATTCTGTCATAATGGCTCCCCTCCAAAACTAATGATGTCAAGTGATTCCCTAACAAAATCCTCCTTTTTTCAAAGGATGAAAGACTGAGGAGGGGTGGGTGGAAACAAAAGCTAAACAAAAACAAGCTCAGCACCCTGTCCCAACCCTTGCCGCCACCCCTCCTGCAAGACCTACCCCTGGCTATCATATCATTTTACGCAGAAAAAAGGGCGCATTTTGATTCACTCTGATTGTTATTGCCAGAATATTGCCTTTAATTGGTGTCCTGGTTTCCCGTGAGTGTCGAAGAGGAGTCAGGGACGATTAATCAAAGTAATGGAGCATAATGGTGTCTGCGAACGGCTCCGCCGCTCAGGTCAGGGCTTGGACAATGCGAACATTCAGCTACTTAGCTTCCTTTGCAACTTCGTGACAAAATCTGTTTGCCCAACACCAATTAAGATGCCTCTCCATTCGCTCCGCTGAATGGATTTGATGAAGGGGTCGTCCAACGAATTGACATGTCCCTGAGCACAAACAAGCTGGCCTGTGTCCTCGCGGGGATAATCGGTGTCCCTTGCAACGAGTCGCTTCCCAGGGCTCCCCTTTGTGTCCCCCTGGAATTTCTAAATGAGAGGAATAAGGGCCCTAATGGGATTTCTGTGAGTTTTAAACAAATAGAGAGTGGCCCCCTACGGCTCAGCATGTTGCAGGGAACAGCAGGGAACCTCAGGGCTTCTATTGGCCCGTTGCTACCGGCCAATAGGACGGGCAGCCCCATCCCATGTTTTAATTCCCATTGACGGCAGCTAGCGCCTAATCAGAGGTCTGGTTTCGGGAATCGGAGGTAAGTGCTATTTATTTCCACAGCTGACGCAAGTGACGCGAAGCGCAGGGATTTGCCCGTTTTACGCCCGCTGCCTGTGGCATGGACGGAGCTCAGGTCATAACCCACGTCCAAGTTCAGCGGGCGTCCTAAAGTGACACGGGATGGTCTGATGTTCCTGCAGCCCCGTGATAGGGCCAAATGCGAAACGCAATTGGGCCTTCATTAAAACCGTCATCCAATTATTTTGCAGACGCTTTGAATCCAACATGCTATACAGTTGAATGCAGGGTCAGATTTGGTTCTGAGTGCCTTGCGTAACGGCTTTACAGTGAAATAACATGACTGATCCTGGGATTTGAACTGGCAATCACAGGCACAAGAGCTGTAACTGCAGAGACTCACCATGGCCCAGGCATGATCTCCGGGAATCACGAGATTAACTGATCACTTACACCGAGACGTTAAGGCACATCATGCCTCAACACCTTGAAGTCCTACCTACTGGAGAGTCCATAATTGTTGTTGTTCTTCTGTAACCGATATGTATGGCGACAATGTGAATCCTCTAGCTTAGACCACAGGAGACCTAAAAAGAAAAAACGATGGTCTATCTACTAATGTGGCAGAGATTTTACTGACCCACAATGGCAACTGCCAATTAACAAAGTTTTCTCTCCTGCTTTTATAGGCAGATGAATGCAGTAGGATGGATAATTGGACCTTTAGATATGGATTAAGTGCCTCATAATCAGCCTGACAGAAAGATAAACACTAAGAACACTAAGTGTTTCTTTTTATCAGGGAACCTGCATGTTGGTGAATGTTGTGCAGGACTTCCCCGTTCACCCCTGGGGGGTGTTTTAACGGAGGTGTCGTAAGCTCTTATAATTAATGTGTTTGCACTGGCTGTGATAAACGGCCCTCGATGTTCTCTGACAGTCACCCCGATTCAGACTACCGGACTTCGGGAGTGTCTCCGCTCCCTCGCAGGGCTAACCAAACATGTACACTCTCACGCACGCTCACTCAGCGGGCATCCCGACGGACCTCACTCGACATCACTACCGTCGGCGACTCTGATCGCGATCCCCGGATCACTTAAAATGTTTGGACAAGGCGGAAGGTCAAGGTGAGAAGTTAGACAAACAGAATAAATCTTTGCTCAGGTGAACCCTGACCACTGACCTGCAGAGCAGCTTCCAGAAGGCGTTTGAAAGGGTTTCGCCAAGTCGCCCTGTCGAAAAAACCTTCTGAAGATTAGACGAGAGCCCCCAAGAGCAAACGGACGCCATTTTTCTCCGCTGATTATCGTATTGTCTTTGCGAGGTTTAAGTTAGTCATTGTCAGAATTGGGAAAGATATTCATTAAGAGTTATTTTTTCTTCTCACGAGATGCATTCACACTTGTGGTGTAAACTTTAACTGCGGGGATAATTACATAGATCAATTCAGCTGTAGAAACCACACTTATTATAAACAATTATTCAGAATATTCCTCTACAATCCTTGTCGATCCCTTGCAACTTCTCTCCTCTCTTCTTGTACTCACCCAGTAGTCTTACACCTCACTACCTACAAACTGTCACAAAAAATGGATACCAATTTGTACTTTTCCTGTCACCGGGGCTGTACTTTGAAGGGTAAATGTAACCCTCTGAGGAACGTTTTTGTGCCATTGGGGTTACATTAATGATTGTTGTTCTTTGTGGATGTCAGTCAGACATCATTTCCGTAACTGAACAGGCGCATCTACCTGCAGTGATGGTACAATCGGCAGACCCTTGAAGGTTCTGGTAATAACTTGTACAGTATATGTAGCTGCCTCTGCTTACGCTTGAAGTTAAAACATAGTTATGCTTTTCTTTTGCTATGAATGGCTTCCTTGGGCCATAAAACTAGAGAATATAGTTGAAAGAAATTTTGAATAATGAATATTAAGAAAATGTAAAATGTGGATGCTAATTACTATGGGTGGGCAGTTTAAACATTTAAAAAGTCACAATTCACCATCCAAAATTGATTCAAGTGGGAAAACCTTACTCAAATAAAAACCTGCTCGATCGTTTCGGTAAGAAAACCCAAATGTCCATATCACCCCTGGGGAAATATCACCGAAATGCTAAATTAGGAGCTTCTTCTTCTTTGCTAAATTATAAGGACACAGTTGTGATCGTGTGTGCGATAAGTGAGACGCTAGAGGTATTTTGGCGTCCCAGTGCTGAACACACACATCACCCTGACCTTGGTGGGTGACCGGTTTCCATGTGTTTACAGTAAATAAAAGCTAGCTTCTTCATCCGCTGAGCCTGGAAACATGCCTCACACCACCAGACCCCACACAGAACCTCGCAGGCCGGTCTGGCGTGGGGGAGCAGGGGGGAGAATGGAGATACTGAGGTACCCCAGTGTGCAGAATCGGTACTAGCAAATGAAAGCGGCACCTGTGAGTGAAGGCCATGGAGAACCTCCTGGAACATGTGGCCGTCATCTTCAGCACTTGGCACCTACGAGAATATTAACCTAGGTGACATAACGATAAAACATGAGGACTATTTCTGAGGCAGAGAAACTCTACTAATCGTTCAACATAAAATATCGGTTACGTTATTGATGAAATACATGTGATCATGTAAACGGTGCTATTACACAATATAATACTTGACACACGGAAATATTAAGCCATTTACAGTTCGCCCAAGGGCCGATAGTTATAAGTCAATAGATCACAGCTTTGCTCTCCCACCGCTGTGGAGTGCTGTGAATCACTGACACTCAGAAGTGTTCAATAGATAGATCATCACTCGCACCTTCAGCACTGCTACCAAACCAAAATTGTTGTTTCGCTAAAGACAGCGTAATGTATCTTTCTCTGACAGGTGGTGTTTCAGATCTAACTAGCACTTGGCTCCGCTTGCCTTTGCTGAAAAGCATGCCGATGCATTGAACTCACATCAGTAGTTGCATTCGGCAAAATCTGCGCAGAATTCCCATTGGGGAATTTCCCATGTTTGTATCCTGGCAGGCTTTGCCGACCCCGCGTACATCCAGCCCAAGCATCTGCACCACACCTGTAAGCTGCAGCAGAATCGGGGCCTCAAGTTATTGGACGCTGCACCTGGAAACAGAACTTCATCCCAGATATTCTTGACTTTTGATTTGGGCGGGCAGCCCTTGATAAGCTACGTCCCACAATCCTTGCCAGCGGGCTGGAGGAACATCTGATGTGCAAATGACCCTTCTTTTCCATCACTGTGAGCATACTGGTCTCTTACAAGGCAGTAAATGAGGTATTTAAGTGTTTACCGAAGTCCCCCATGCATGCGGCCAGCCTCTCCTTTCGTTTACGGCAAAACAATAATTAAAGGAAATAAGGATCAAACAGGTACAATGGGGAGCGACCTTGCAGGGGATCTCTTTATATCTGGAAGAAAAACAATTGGCAATGAAGATCAAATGTTAGAGAAGATAAAATATATTTTTCTTTTACATGCCGTATTAGGGTTTTGGGCTTGCATCTTGTTTTGGAGCAGACTGATTGTGAAATGGTACGGAGCCAACATTTAATCAGGACTAGCCCAACAAAGTGCTCCTCTACTGAGATGCAGTTATCTTCATGGGCTGGCAGGATTCTTATGCAGGCATGGTGCAGGTGGGCAGACAGACGAGGTACTTCACAGCAAAGCACTGCTGCGCTCGACCACACAAACCCATCTCGCAAGTAACGTTTGTCGTGCTTCTTCTGATAGATATTCGGGGCTCATTGCTGGCATCCAACTGTTTAATATAACCCAGAAATTCTCACGTTGAACCTTAAAGCTGTTGTCAGTTGAAACATAGCAACTTTTTAGGAAGACATTTAGCTATTTAACCGCTAATCAGCCTGCATACACATGACACACTTGTGAGGAGAGTGAGGTCACGGAGGAACCTTTTGGCTCACGGTGATTATTCCATGGCACATTTGTCATGATAAATGAAACCTTGATCCAGGCAGATAACTGCGAACCAGCAGGGGTCAAAACAAATCCTTCCCGTGACTCCATCACTCAAAGGCTCCCCAGCTCTGCTCAGACTTCGCCATGCCCTCCACGTAGCGTGATACTGGGCCAGCTGAGGCCCCGTAAGGGATTCTGGGGGAGTTACAATACTCTTGCTGATTTTACATGAGTGTAATTTCTATGCTAAGAGATCGACGAAATAAATGTCGCCAGGACACGACGCCATGTAACTTTCAAGAACCTTTTACTTAATTTATACAATGTAACATAAAGATCAATAACATCGATTTTTTTTCAGTCATCATTAACCAATTAGAACTCAAGGGGTCAATATGGCATGAAATGTAAATGGGTAATCTCACTGTTACGGAAATGATGTTCTATATTACGTTTTGTGCAAGAGCTCTGTAACACCTAAATTTCTCATTCGTGGGATAATAAAGGTTTATTCTATTCTATCTATTCTATTCTATGACATTAAGACACTTATTGGCAAACAAAATGCTTCAGAGCATGGACAATGTTAGCGTCAATGAGTCAAATTGCATATATTTTCGTATAACCTCATGTTACAATATAACAAATCCTCCAAATTCACGTATAATGTATGTTTCAGAATTACATAGCATATTATCAGTGGTATAATAGGATTTCTAATGGACCTTTACATGGAATTGCACAATAAAAAAGTTGAAGGTGTGACAGGTTATTGTAACAGCCATGGTGGACGATCCAGCCATGAAGGTCTCTGGTTCTTGAACCAGAGGGAAGTATCACCACTTCTTCTACTTAAAACATCAGCAGCTACGGACACGGAAACGAGAGCTTGACGAGGAACGAGCAAGAGAGCCTTCAGAGCCGTGTTATTTTGCGTAATAGTGTGGCTGGGCTGAGGTGCTCGGTGGCGGCGACCTGGGTGTAGATGATTCAGCGCTCGGCTTTCGAACACGCCCGTGGTCTACAGAGGAGCACAGGGAACGGAGATCCTGTGACCAGCCAACTGTGCTGGGGGGAGGGGGAGAAGAACAAAGGGTAGGTGGCGTCAGGGCTGGACGAGCCAACCTCCACCAGAGGTCAGCTGTGTTTCCCTGCGTCACGCTACCAGCAGGAGACTTTTCAGCCATTGGTGTCACCAGTCATGCTTCAGTAAGGTAACTGTCTCCTCTCTAAAAATATGCAGGGCCTTCTAACATCCAGTCTGCTACATTCATCAAGTGGAACCTCCTACAAGATACACTGGTTGCACTGGGGACACTCTGATGCCACACTGCATCAGATAATACCGCCGAAAAGGTTACTTTGCCTTAAAGGCAACTATAAATTGTACTGAGAACAATCTAAAAACTCAGCACAGGAAATTTAGCTACTGACGATTAAAGAAATGATGCTCTACAACCTGGAGACAACGAGAAGGATGACGTGGGAACAGACGCAGAAACCTGGCAACCAGCGTTGCTTAGCAGGATGGTAAAATATCGACGTGCATGATAAGTATGGAAAGAAATGGAAAATGGCACAATATGCCAGGCACTGTCAAGTTGCACTTTTAAACAGTGACATGTTTAGTGAATACTACTATGTCTGCATTGTAAATCGGCCGAAGACTGATAGTTTGGATACTTCCAAGGAAAAGAAGTCAGAACCAAATATATACAGATATATATATTTGTATATATATATATATATATATATATATATATATATATATATATATATACACACACATATTGTGATCAACAATAGATGCAAAATATGACAAATTCTAGAATGGCACTCCTCACTCCATGAATATGTATACCAGAAATCTAAACAATGCAACAGTAAAATATGTTGTATGTTGTTTCCTCATTCATCCTCAGAGCATTTCCCTGATAACCCACTGGAGGGAGTTACAGAACGAATTCCACTCACACTCAATCGAAAGAGACTGCACACCTTAATTGCCTTCCAATTAATGGTTTATATCCATGCTTCGTGTTTCGGATAAATCTCCGTCGTTATGATAGCACGGTGCTGAGCCGGCTGGTCGCCTTCTCATCTGATGATGTCGAAGAGACTGCGGAGTGAAATAATCCAGTGTGAAGCGTGGAAGATCAAGAATGGTGCCAAGAACCTACGATGATCAGCCACCGATTTGTTTATTCATTTATTTTCCGGTTTTACCAAAGTTCTCTTGTCGAAACACTATCTGCAGAGACAAACTTATACATGTAGCTAAGAAATATCCCACAACCACCTGTCCGCTTTGGAACATTCTGAAACTCTTTCCCTATAGAGCTGATTCATTTAAATAGTGTGACACATTGTGTTTCTTTCTGACTACGAGATCATTTGATATAATATAAACACCTTGGTTATACAGTCTTTTCACTTCGAAGTACATTGTGACGCCCCTCATTTACTCTTGCTTTTAACAGCTCGAGTGCTCCAGAGTACAAATGCAAGTTAGGTGGATATTCTTTCTGGGTGGTAAGACTCATGGGTAACCATGGTAACCTGTAATTTTGCTGCATCAGATCCTAGATACAATGACATCCATACCCTATTCATCGATATTGAACACTGCAGTATCGAGCTGGTTCATCACAGCATCCAAACGGCATGAACTCGAACTGAAAGAGGCCAGGTACCTCTATTCAATTGTCTTCCCATCTACAAATTTGATTATTCCAATAGGTATGTCCGAAATGCAAAATTTGCATTTTTTTGTAGCAAAATGTTTATATCCTGGCTGTTTTAAAGAGTTTATGCACCAAAGCATAACATATTTTCAATGATTTTTCTAATATTTTAATGACATTTAAACTATTTTTTTTGGTCTGCCCTAGTATTTGTAGTAGTTGACTGCAATTAGTTTATTTGGAATTTTTGCAGCTTAAAATGTTTAGCTTCAGAGCAGATAATTTAACGACATTGTCAGTCTTGAATTATTATAATAGAAGCTTGCAAGACATAGTTTGGCTCAAAAAGAGGCGAAGGCATTTTCTTGCATGATTCAACTGTTGCAAAAATAAACAATGGAATTCCAATCATTATCAGACTATCAAGAGGAAGACGGTGCCAAATCGGCCGAGGTTTTCATCTAACTGAGTCATTTTTGCAAATGTTTATCAACATTTCCACACATAACCATACTGTAGCCGTAACAACAAAGGACCCATAACATAACAATAAAATTATGTAATACAAGCAAAAAATGAAGGGAAGCAAACAGAACGATTCCAAGAACAGCGGGCAGCAGAGAAGTAGCTTTCTGATGTGTTGTCTTAGAAGAAGTGTGATCAATGTCATGTTCTTTAAGAAGTCATTTTTACATAATATAAAATCCATCCATTTTCCTGTGCCCATTTGTCCCATTCAGGGTCACGAGGGGTTTGGAAGCTACAAGCAGGGAACAACCCAGGATGGGGTACCAACCCATTGAAGGGCACACTCACACCTACAGGCACAAAGCAGGGAACAACCCAGGATGGGGTACCAACCCATTGAAGGGCACACTCACACACACCTAAGCACACTTATAGAGAGTTTGGTAAGTCCAGTCAGCCTCGGCATGTCTTTGAATTGTGGGGGGAAACCGGAGTACCCGGAGGAAACCCCACGACGACATGGGGAGAACATGCAAACTCCGCACACATGTAACCCAGGCAGAGACTCGAACCCGAGGTCCCAGAGGTGTGAGGCAACAGTGCTAACCACTGTACCACCAAATTGCCCCAATAACCCGACATCATATTTATAATTAATATACATAGCTTTTCATATTGAAAAACACGATTTCATTTTTATTTTACCACTTTCAAAACTTTCATTTTCTAACTCTTTTTAAAAATCCACTTTAGAGATTTATATTATTGCATGATAGTTCAAATATACGAAATCACATAATTATGGCACTGCGCTTCACTTTTTCTTCACTGCAATGCAGTTTCCAGTGTTATTTTTATTCTTCAGAGAATCATGCAGAGATACCATCAAGTGTATACCGACATGGTGTCTTTTTGGTCTCCACTCATTCTGTGTCGTTACAGTGAACTTTCCCCATTTCAGTGAGGGTGGTAACTTGTGGTGGATGACTACAGGCATGATTACAGATCTACTCTGCGGCTTACCACTTAAGAAAAAGCCCAACGAGTGGCACACCACCTAAATAAAGCTTTTCCAGTTATTCTGCTGATTGTGTTTTCATTTAAGAAGTCTATAGTATTTGCAGTTTGCAACTGCATGACTTGCACTGTGGTGATGTTTTATTAATTCATGGATGTCACAGCAATCAAACGAAAGCGTAGTGAGAACAATGATGGCTATTCAACAAGTGTCAGATGATTTAAAAGCAGTGCAGTTTTCGTTTGTATTATGATTATTTCTCATTATTTTGCCGGCCTCCACAATGCGTGTGTGTGTGTGTGTGTGTGTGTGTGTGTATATAGTTAGTACATTGTGGGGACATTTTTTCGGTCCCCACAAGGATAACCCCAATTTTATAAAAATCTGGGAAGGCAGTCAAAAAACTAATAATGGCCAATGTCTTGTGTTTTGTTCGGTTACTTATGGTTAAGGTAAGGCCTGGGTAGGGGTTAAGGGCCTCCTTATTGGTTTACGGTTATGACCATAGAAATGAATGGAGTCCCCAGAATGTTATGGCTATGTGTACTGTGTGTGTGTATGTGTGTGTTTTCTGCTGCATTGGTCTTCTATCCAGGATGGACCTTCTCCTTGTGCCCTTCACAGTCGGGGTTAGTCTTTTGGTCCCCCTGCTGCTCTGTAGTGGATAAGCAGTTATAAGGTGTATGGATCGATGTACAGATGTTTATGCCGAGTGCATGTAGTTTGTCCTTCTTGACACAGAGACACTTTCCTAATACCGAAATCCCCCAGGTATGGATTATATGTGAAGTGTGCACTGGCCAGTGCTTCCCAGGACAGGATAGGGGGCCACCAAGACCCCATACTGGATTGGTGGCGTGGAAGACAATTAAATGCCAGGATGTGACGTTTCATCTGAGAAACTTTCCATTACATTCCATTACACCATACAGTGCAACAAAATTTATAATAAATGTCTTATTCATAAAATTTAAACAATCAGTTAAGAACTTGTTTTATTCTGTATTTATTAATTCTCCAAACGGAGCATTTATTTATAACTGCATATAGATGTTATCTCGAAGTATCATTTCAAAGGAAAGAGAGTATAATCTGTTCCATAAAATGTACTTGACTTTGCTGGAGATGTAAAAAAAAAAAAAACTCACGTTAAACTGGCACGGGAGCAAAATCCTGTCCTTGAAGCCATATATTGGGAGATGTGAAGAGTTGAAATCCATTTTCTTAAATTTCTTGGCAGTGGAGCCAGTCTAACCATAACAGTATTAAACAGTATCATTTAATGGTGTCAGAAAAGCACTGCAGATGTGTGTAACTGCGCCGGGAGTCTGGGTGAGTCGAGATTATATTTACATCTGCGCCTTCTTTCGTAAGTTAAGCCACATCATTTGTAAGAAAGACACAACACAAGGCCTGAATCCTCTTCGTCCAGATTTCACCCAAGCTCACATTAGTAAAGTCTGGTTTACATTAAGCTACTCCAAATAAACAGAGAATCTCTCAGTCATGCCGTGTTAAGTCGCGGGTCAGAATTCCGCGTCCCGGCTTTTCTCACACTTTATTTTGCTGGCTGCTTATCGTTTCATTTTTAATAGGCATGGAAAAGAGACAAAATATAAGGGATTCCTGAAGGTGGGAGAATCCTGTGAGGTCACCGAGAGCAGAGAAACTGTTACTTAAGGCCATGTTTTTAGTAATTTATAAACACATTCATAACAAATGATAATGCATTCATAAAACATTGTAAACATGTCACTAAATATTTATCAAAAGGTATTATAGCCATGTTTATTATGCATTATGAATGCTTTATGAAGCTCTCATCTATAATGCACTATAGATACCTTTATACTGCAGTACAAAGCATCCTTAATACGTATACCGACCATTATAAAGCATTATAAAGGTATCTATAGTGCATTATAGATGAGAGCTTCATACACATGGCTATAATGTGTTATACCTTTTGAAAAATATTTGTAGCCATGTTTATAATGCTTTATGAATGCTTTATTATGCATTATGAATTTGTGTATAAATTATTACAAACTTGGCCTTAGGTTGAAGTGTTATCACTTTTTAAAATTTTCTTCGATTCAATTTGCTCTAAGACAAAAAAAATAGCATCGGCTTAATTGTGAAATTGATTTTATAGCTATGGAGACAGGATTAAGGGATTAATGCAAACGCGCTGGGCATGTACACTTTGTTTTTATTACCTACCAGCCAGGGCACCTTCAGCTTTCGTGTCCATCGTGCTCCCTTGAACTGAAATGGCCGGGGGGGGATGAGTCATGTTGCCTTAAATTTCAGGTGGGTATGCATGTTCCCAGGTCGTGTTTTGTAGGGTATGTGGGATGGACAGCATGCTTGGCCTCAAAGAGTCATAAATCAATGATCTTAACGAAACAACAACATGTTGATCCATTCCAGGTATATCGGTCGTCACGAAGACCATGTTTCTTTCCATATCTTCATCAAAGGATAATGGAGAGGTGTATTCTTAAAAACTCTGCTGTTTTCAGCTGTATTTACAACATACACAACCTGCATCAGTGTGAAGCTTCTACTTGAATATTGTGTTAATGTTGCACTTTTGTCCAATTTGTTTTCCTAGATAATCTTTCACCGTCCCACATTGCAGATTTGATCTTATCAGCAGTTAGCCAGATACCTTTTAGCATGTAGATGTGGATTTGCTGCAGCCTTTCGGGACTGAGGTTGACAAGCTAGTCAGCTCTGAGTTACTGAGCTAACTTCAGAACATTTTCACACCGTTTCCAGAGAGCTTGCTTCATTTCACCCGTTGCACCTTAGTTAGATTTTGAATGAGTTTTAAAATTTTTATAATATGAAAAAAGTAAATTTGTGATTGTGTTCAATTTCGCTTCGCTTATTTTAGAAACAATATATTTCCTCATTGCTTATTTTGCAATTAGCTAAAAAAAAAATCATCTGTGAGCTCACTCTTTTATAAACATGCATTAATCTGAAAAATGACTAAACGCGGCTATTTACTTAAAAGAAGAAACATAAAATAGTCTTTCTTTTCAAAAGCAATGCATTAAAATCGTGATATATTAATGAGGTGGGATAATGACCCTAACAAAAAATTGAACGATGTTTAAACTAAAACATTAAAATGTATATTAACAGAATCCAAAGGAAACTCTGTATTCTTTTGGGAATTAATCCCTCAAGATGTGAATTTTCACATTTCCTTCCCTCTCACCTTTCCCTCCGTTGCTGTTCGGAGTCTTGGCAAACGCCCCTCCAATTGAGGCGCACTCCCACTCAGCCTACATACCCCACCCCCCCTTGCTGTGTCAGATTATAATGCCGCAGAAGACAAACTGTATATCGGGGGGGAAAAAAGCAAAGTAGCCTTGGTGGGGAGTCATGCTACACGGAGTGTGTGATTTCACCCCATTCATTTATATCTGCCCGGCCGCATGAGAATCGGGGTCTTTCTGGGTATGGAAACAGCCGGTGGGGTCTACCGCCCGCATGTGGAGAACACTAACAACACCTGGCCTGTTGCCAGGTTACGCTTATAGGAAAGGTGATGTAATGTTTATACAATATAGAGATATTTCAGCGCTGTCAAAGTGCGAACTCACCTGTGTTTATTCAGCACCAGAAGAATCCTCACGCAGAGAGATGTGGAGACAATGATGAGTCTGTAAGAGAGCAAGCCCAGAATGAGTTCAGGCGTATCGAAATCTGGCCAGCCGCATGTCCGCGGCTCGCCGTCGGAACTGACAGAACGGGGAGGTTTCGGGGCCGGAGAAGTTCTATGGGGGCAGTATTTATCATGTATTATGTAAAAAGCCTGAAATGCTCTCATTAAGTCATACTTTCCAAATATGCAAAATCCATACAAAATAATAATTTTAGCAAATGAAAAATAAAAGGAAAGAATTCGTATCTCACTATCATCTGTTTTAGTCAAAATATTAGCTATAGATTGATTGTAGTAATTGAATTCTCAGTGTGACTTTGTTCTGCTAGCAGGTGCCGTTCAGCTGGTGTCTGTAAATGGTCTCCACAGCCAAATACCTGCCAGCCGGTCAAATACCTGCTAGCCGGTCAAATACTGTACCTGCCAGCCGGGTCAAAAGCCTTTCAGTGCCCAGTCATACTCATCAGGAACAGCCACAGCAAAAGGAAAAGACTCAGGCTTTGTTTAATCACAAGAGCAGAATGGGGCTCAAATCAGTCTCCGCTTAAATAAAACCGCCTCATCTCTATAACCCACTGTGCTGTAATCTGTGACGTTGGAATATTTAAAAGAAGCATTTAGTCAACCAAGCATCAGGTAAACTCAACATAACCAAATGTTTTGACAGATTCCAAGGTAACTGAAATATTGTGATGAAAGTTGCGAACAAAATATTTTGATAAGACAGCCGGGAAGATGAAATTCATCGCACGCTGTCGAGCTGAAGGTACGTCAGAAGCCTCCTGCAATACATTTAAGGTATGTGAAACAACAGCAACTATTTTCACAAAAGAAAACCGATTTTGAGTTTCCTACATCCTGCTCAGTTAAAAAGCATCACGTGACACGTTAACATTTTCATCATTTTCTGACAAAAGACTATACACATAAAAAATACTGGAAGAAATGTAGAATAAGCTATATATATATATATATATATATATATATATATATATATATATATATATATATATATATATATATATATATATATATATATATAAAGTGGGCTATCCCACAAAAACAAAGTTTTGAGAAAATGAGCTCCAAACTTGACATTTAAAAAAAAAAATCTGTGTGCCTATACCCTACAATTGATATATATCATACGTAGCACAGATCTCGGTATGTTTAAAAGATAGATAGACCCTCGATAATTAATATTGGACACTAAACTCATTTTTGACTGACGTGGGATAGCCCAATTTTCCTCTCAAGGGCACATATACAGTATGTGAAGTCACATGCTAAATTAAAGTGTTTTCCTTCTGCAACGTTGATCAAATAAAATATGATGGGATTTTCATCATGTGAGGAGTCAATGTGCCTGACACACCCATTTTCCAAAATGTTACTTTTGTAATAAAAATAAGCCAACCAAACTGAAAGGGCTATCTCTGGAATCTTTCAAAGAAGGAGATTGCCCACGGGCTACAGTACATTGAATCAATATGTATTACATGGATACCTCGCTCTCTACCCTACTGACACCAGTATACCTGACAGTGAACCACATACCAACCCCAAAATAAAAAGACTAAAAGGTATTATATAACTTCAAATGACTCAAGATAAATGATTGCTAACAGAAGTAACAGAGAATATTCCCAGTGACAGAGAACATTCCCAGTATCCACACACTCATAAGCGATTCTTCTAACGTAAACCGTTACAATAAAATACTCATTCATTAAAATGATTTGTGTATATAAAATACACCAGAAGTCTGTTGGTGGCTGTAGCTGTGAATAAAAATAAAATGTGACACATTCCAAGTTTCAAATATTTGTGTCAAAATAAAACGTCAAGTAAAGGGTAAAAATAGATTAATAACATTGACAATAAACGTTCTTGCTTACGATACTAAGCAGTGTAACATTATAAATCGACTGGGTTGACTGCAAACAGATTGTTCAGTCTTATTAAGAGATTATTCAATATCATTTTTTTACCCAATAAATAAGAAAAAAAGAAGCTGAGTTTAAAATGTTGTATGACTTTATTACAATCATGGTCATGCTGCGCTCCTAGCTGAGGGAGTTACAACAAAACACATTAAAATTCAGAAAAAAATCTGAATTGAAAAATAATTGGACTCTATTTTTAAAACACATCACACGGTGTTCTACCTCATATCGTAGGAAATGTTCCTAATTAGTCAAATCAAACCAGACGTATATAATGATCATCATTTATCACAGCTGTAAGTGCACATTTATTAAAACGGCAATAAGTAAACCGCAGGATCTCATTTAAGATGTTCCAAATTGCGACGAGCGTTCGAGCCTTTTTCGAACGTCTGGAAACGTCGGGTGATTTTTGTCGAACAGAACGCTCTCTGATCTTCGGGCTTAGAGCCCTTCGTTCTTAAAACAGCGGCGGCGGGGAGATGACTGTAACGATGCCGCCTCTAGCCTCAATTACCATAAATCGTAGAGGTTCCCTTTGATCCCGGTGGGATTACGACGGCAGCACATCTCAGATGCACGGTGCAGATTTTCGACAAAGACGAAATTTAGGACAAAATCAGTAACAGCAGCCAGCCATCAGCTGGACCTCCTTCGAAACCTTTTCCTTTGGTCCGTATATTTAAAAACAGCTCCCCTTCTCATGTTTACAGACCTGTGCCTTTATTTAAATACCCAAAAGCTTCAGGCCAGTGGAGCCAGCTGGGTGGGTTTCTGAACACATTACACTGGTACACAGTAGCATTTGTGCTCACTGTACTGGATCACTGAACACAGGCCCAAAAAGAGGAGAAGAAAAAAAATTATTCTCGCTTCTCTGCAGTTCCTTTTTACTTCTGTACCATTCTCCTCGCTTCTTCATGTATGGAACCCTTTCAGGCTTTGGGGAGCTTTTCCTTTGTAGAGGAGCACAGCTTTGGGACAAAACTGACAGCACCTGACTCTTTTGCCTAAGTTGGAGACAAAAATATATATGGATGGGAATTTAATTTAAATAAACAAAAAAAGCCCCCCCTCTCTTATGCTGTGTTTTATTTTGCAGGATGCTTGGGGGAAGTTTGAGAATATCAAAGTGTTGAAAATGACAGAAACTGAGCAGAAGTGGAGTATGTAAGTTAATCTAACTGGATATGTTTGGAGATTATGCACTGTACAAGGGATTTGTGCAGTGCAGGGCATTTAACGGAAGCAATTCAGTAAATGTGTGTTGGGGAGGGGAAAACTTTGGATGAGCAGACTGAGATGCGCAGTTATCACTGTGCCTGGGAATTCGCACCACTGCAACACTGTAAGACATTAATGTTGTTTTTGCCTGGGGGAGTTGCTGTGAAAAAGGGTCTTTAGCTTATAACATATTCTGGCCAAGGTGCTGGTGCCACAAGGGATCCGAAGTCAAGTTGAATGTCAAGTCAAGTAAAGCTTTACAGTTATATCTCAGCCATGTACGTGACAGCATGAGATGAAATCGTGTTCCTCTTTAACCCATGACATAGCATTCATGACAGGACAGGCATTACAGTGCGAAAGACAAAGCATAATGTACATTTTCATTTACATTTACAGCAGTTTACATGCAAAAAAAAAAAAATCTGTATAATTATTAATAATTTAAGGGGAGGGGCGACAGAGGGGTGACTACCTAACGTAACGTAACGTAACATAACGTAACGTAACATAACGTAACATACCGTAACGTAACGTAACGTAACATAACGTAACATAACGTAACGTAACATAACGTAACATACCGTAACGTAACGTAACATAACGTAACATAACGTAACATAACGTAACGTAACGTAACGTAACATAACGTAACGTAACGTAACATAACGTAACATATCAACTTAATGTAACATAACAACATAATGTAACATGACATATGGCATAAACATTTCACATTAGACAAACACCGTGGCAGTTTAAAGTTGCAGTGCAGCAGATGTAGACAGATGCAAACAGCGTTTCCCAGTAGTTTATTGGGCATTAAGCATTGCGACACTGTGCTGCCAGCCTCCATCAGTCAACACCAGCATCTTAGGTGTGTCTGCATATGGAAGCCAATGAAGGGACAGAGTGATAGATAGACGATGAGTGCGTATCATCCGGAGTCTGGAGACCAAATGTGGAGTGGGTACGCTTCAGTGATACCCCAGACAAGTTAAAACAGGATCTTGGGCGAACGAGTGCAGAGAGTGCCGAGGTAGGACCGCACAGAACACCATTCAGGGAACGACAACGCAATGTTCCTCCAGATGGCCGGATTCTTGGCAGCCAGGGAGCTGAAGATCACGAAGTATGCGATGGTGATGGAGAGATCCTGAAGATGTGACCATTTCAGCCGACAGATAAATCAAGTCCATTTTAGCCAGGTCTAAGATGTTGTCTAAGATGGTGAGAAGTAGTCAGTGCAGCCTGCTGGAATGTCCCACCCCCAAGGCAGACTGGTTGGGGTCCAGCAGGATATTCTGCAAGACAAAGTTAGACCATTGTTTAAATGCTGCATGTTTGAGGGTTTGGTTTAGAGGGAAGGGAGGCAGAGACTAGACAATTTGTTCCTGAGAAGTATGATATGCTAATGCTGTGCTGGGAAAAGTATCTGGAATATTCCGTATGAGTTGTAGTCCGTGGATTGTAATATGTGAGTCATAATGTGGGTAGTCTATATGGGTTTTACTATGTGGTTTGTACTGTGGGGATAACGATATGAAATCTATCTGCCCCCATACACAAAAATACAAAACTCATTTGTGAAACATTTGCTTTGCTATTAATTATGTTTTCTCTCTCACAATCACATGTCACACTCTGCTAGGGGCTTTCACTTAATTTCTAGCTAGAGATGCCCATGATTTAAATGTTAACAAGATTTCATGTGACACACCAAACTTTTCAGGACACAGAACGTGTGAGAAACCCCTCACTAACAGCTCCACACACATCTTGCTTATGTTTTGTGATACATTAGTCGGAGGCTGGGCGACCAAAGTGGGGCAACTGCGTTACCGGTTGAGCAAATGCACGTCCCAGTCTGATCCTATACATGAAGTCAGTCGGGGAGTGGGAAGAAAACAGAACATGACAGCAGTATTTTCCTACTTGTGAGTCGACACAGGAGCTGCCAGACACAGCATGTCTGACCCCCCACCACACACACACACACACACACACACACACACACTAAAAACACTTTCGCAAGACTCCTGGCTGGACGGATTTTACTTAGAAATCATACTTGACTGCTCTCCCTGGCCCGATTCTCCTGACCGGTTTCCAAGATCCTACTAAAGTAACACCTGCCCTGAAGCAGGAAGTTGTGTCGAGCTTGGAGGCCCTCCTAACCCTTTCTTAATGAAGGGTCTAGTCCAGTGCCCTAAGAAGAAAGACTAAATTACCACTGTGAATCTAATCTGGACTTAATGTGACTTAATTCACCTCCTAGTTTGACCCTGACCCACTTAGCCCGTTTGGACCCCCCCCCCCCCCCCCCGCCTCAATGCTGGCTCCCTTAAGGCTTGGGGCTCCAGTGCTGCACATATTACAGAGTTACTTTCTTCAGTAAATTCTTCTTAGTTTGCTTGTATTATTACATCATCAACAAATGAAATTACATTTCCGTGGAAGAAAACTGATAAAACTGATAAAAGTACAATAGGATGAAATTAAATGTTTAATTCACACAGCCCATGGCTCTCATTAAAAAATCATTAAATGTGTTGCTGAAATCTTATTCGGTGGCTGGCTTAGGCTAAATTTCCTCTAAAGGGCAGAAAAGCAGAGCCTCCTCTTGGACTAAAACCCATAAACCCCCAAGGTAACTGCAGCCCCCACAGTGCATGGGTGGCCCCGTTGTTATGCAGCCTATCACTCCATCACCTCCAACGTAACCTCTAGAGTTACGGCAAGTAGATCTGTCTTTTATGAGCAATGAGTGCCTTTCCCTTAAAAGACAGTGATAAAATTACAACTCAAAGGCAAGGGTAAGCTCAGCGTTTACTCCTACGTAATTTTAAGTCCTTCTTCGGTATGTGAGAGGAAAAATCTGTGATATGGTATCGGTTACTTTTTCCCAGCTGTACTGTAGATTTTTAACTTAAGTAACGGGTGAATCTAACGGCCAGAGGCGTGAGACAATGTTTTTCACCAGATGGCAGATCTCATTGGCATACTTTAAGCGATATATCTTCTCTGAACACCTTTGTTTTTTGATGGAGAAATGCATTGGTGATGCGCCGTTTGGACACACCCACTTTTGAAATTTTCTACATGTTGTACAAAGCTGGTTCAACATAGGGTCATGGTGACCCTGAAACTGGTCTGAAGGAGCAGGACTCCCTCAACAGGGTGCCAAACCATCACGAGGCACATACTCACACATACTCACACATACTCTGGGCATCTAAATGACATCGGTTTGATTCTAGAGCAATGTTTCCCATCCTGGCCCTCAGGGACCCACAGATGATCCACATTTTTGCTCCCTCCCAGCTTCCGGTAGTTCAAAACAGGGATTGTCTGGCAGGGAGCTGGGAGGGAGCAAAAACATGGACTGTCTGGCAGGGAGCTGGGAGGGAGCAAAAACATGGACTGTCTGGCAGGGAGCTGGGAGGGAGCAAAAACATGGACTGTCTGGCAGGGAGCTGGGAGGGAGCAAAAACATGGACTGTCTGGCAGGGAGCTGGGAGAGAGCAAAAACATGGACTGTCTGGCAGGGAGCTGGGAGGGAGCAAAAACATGGACTGTCTGGCAGGGAGCTGGGAGAGAGCAAAAACATGGACTGTCTGGCAGGGAGCTGGGAGGGAGCAAAAATATGAGCTGTCTCTGGGTCCCTGAGGACTGAATTGGGAAACATTGCTTTAGAGACATGAACCAAACCCACAACCATAGAGGTGTGAAGCTGCAATACTCACTGAGCCACAGTGCCACCCAGGACTACAACAGCGAGGTCATGATTTCTCATTTATTTACATTTTACAACAGCATCTCAGAAGAAGAAAGCACCCTATTCCCCGCCTGCAGATTTCCCATCTAGGTGTATGGATTGCCATGTAATAGACTCTAAGGTACACAACACAAGAATATAGGCATGTACTTTGTGGCCAGTGTTGAAACAAACTATAGCGCCCAATTCCAGAATGGTTACATCAGATTACATCATGCAAGACCTCTATCCGCCTGCAACAGGCCTGGAATTGGAGCTGCTAGTATATTGCCAGCTACTACCTTTGACAATGGGCTGTAATTACCACACTGCTCATGTGTTCCATGTGAGACACTATCTGGAAACCATACGTAGGGTTCTGAGGCCTATTTCAAAACTGGAACTCTGATGTACCAAACCTAGGGTCCCTTATTCACCTTGGAATTATATGCTGCACATTTACTCTAATGACATCTAATTCCCCTAAACTCCTGATAGGTATTGATATTGAAATCATTCTGGTGATCTGTAGCCCTCAACACCGAAACTGAATTGACATTCAACAAATTGTATCCTGGGATGTATTAGTGTTTGCCTGTTGCTTGATCGTGTGTTTGTTGTGTCGAATGAGAATTGGATGGTTAACTCAGGGGTCAAGAGAATGTAAGTGAGATGAACCAGAGGACAAACAAGAAAGTGGGACAGTGTTTTTCATGGCTAGGAAATTAGGGCTTACTGGAGTGATCCTACAAACATAACCTCCTGCGGACAGATCATGAGGCAACACACGGGACGGATTTGGATACCAGGTGAGTCAGGAATGTTAGCAGGAAGTGAGGAAAATACAGAGGGACAACTGACCAGTGGTTACAGTCGAGTAAGGTGGCCCTTATGATTTGCAGAGGAGGAGATTTCAGGTCCAGAGAGTACAAATCCAGACCAAGATTTTGTTTCAACCAATCAGTTTAGTACTCTGCGACTTGTGACTCTTTATACTCAACTGGTTGGTTGAAATAAAATCTTGGTCTGGATTTGTACTCTCTGGACCTGAAATCTCCACCTCTGATGGTTTGTTCTGTTTTGTAACACTCAGAATGTACCATGCTCAGGGGCGCTGTAAAGGGGGGGTAAACGATGACGATTCTCGGGGCCCATGACTGAGAGGGGGCCCAGAGAAGCCCCCAATAAAATTGTGGTGCTGATAGTAAAAATTATTAAGGGGGCCCTGTCAAGATTCTTTTCATGGGGCCCAAAATCCTTAGCAGCGCCCCTGACCATGCTATGTATTTTTAGGGGTGAGATTAGTGTGTTATAGGGACAGGAGACTGTGTAAGATATTACAAATTATCGTCTAGTTAAAATAATCTCCCACAAAGAAAAGAGTGTATGGGGTTAGACACACAAGAATGCAAGAAAACAGATTAAAAGCAGGGTGTCATAAATCTAAAAATGAACGAAAATTTATGCAAACATGAAATAATTAAAGCTCACTTATTCAGACATGTAACTGTTTAGAGAATTTGTTTTTTACTTGAAGGCTCGGTGGTACCAGCACTTAGACACTTTTATCCATCAGTGTTATCAGCAGAAAACCTGAATTGATTGGGCTCACATTTTAAAACAATGTAGTACCGCAAGACAAATCGCAGATGCTATGTTCAGCATTCATCTATTTAGACATTTTTGTTTGCTTGCCAGTTAGCGACTGAGCCCGGGAAGTTTTAGCCTCTGTGTTTAATATGGTTAATAGATTTCAGTAGGACTCGCGCACCGCTTGGCTGTTGACAAGATGTTCCTTCACAATGGCGCGACCTATCGCGAGTCACCGAAATTACATCCGTGTCGTCCGTCATCCTCCTCAGACACCGAGCGTTTCGTTCTTTTTGGCTAATTGTCACTTTAGCCGGGGAAACTGTCGGCGTCAACATACAGCGGCAATCTTGGCTTTTGTGCGCCGTAGTGCTTCATAGTAAAACACAGCTTGATGTCTCAATCTTGAGTGTAATTGTGTTCATCTTAACAATTCAGTTAACAATTTCTTTAAGGAATGTTACTTTGAAAGCACACCAGCTGGGTGAATTTATACAGTCTGAAAAAAGTCCAATCACAGACGTTATTCACTGGATTCACATTTATTTCATTTATTTTGCTTGTTTTTCTTAGAAGCAACTTACAGATCGATGTAAGTGATGATGAGAATGATCATTTATATCTGACTTATTTAGCAAAGTGACATAACTTTTACGAGACTAATATTTCGGGTTAAGAGCCTTGCTCAGGGGCCCAACAGTGAAATCATTCTGCCACCACTGGGATTTGCACTAGTAATCTTCTGATCACAGGCCCAGTGTCCTACCCCGCTGAGCCACACTCTTCCTCATACTGCTCAGCAGAGTAAGTCTCTCTTTGGATGCCATGTACTTGCAGAGAGAAACATTTATACGACAGACTAAAATTGTTCTGTCTGATTGGTTCAAGCCATTCCAGGGCACATGTGTTTACAGCTTATAGGAGTATAATAGTATGTACAGTGTCACTGTCAAGAACCGCTAGACCCAAAAACACCTCTCTCACCCCGTCAGCTCCACTGGGGCGTCCGCGCTCCGTTCGTCCCTACGGCATGTGTTTCTCCCCGGGTGATGTCACGCCTGGAGACGGGGACCAGGGAGGACAAACAGAACGTCCCACCTGACTCTCAGCTGTTCGTTTAGTTTCGCCGAGATTAAATACTGCAGTGCAAGCAGGCAGGCAGACGGGGAGTGGCGGTAATGGGAGGTGGTGTTTGTAGCGCCTTGGTGCCGTTGAGCTCACTCACATGGAGACACACCCGGATATATTACAGGGGAAGGGTGGCTTACACTCCGCTAGCATATTTTATACAGGCCGAGAGCCACAATAGTGCTGGAAGATGAATTTTATTGGGATTCTAAGAAGCTTTGCTCAGGGCCGCCGTTTTCCCGACAGTTGCTGGAGTCGCGGATCTTCCCACTCGCACCGGGAGCATCCAGGGATTCCGCTACAACGATCCGCTGTGGAAAACCACCCATCCTGTCCTGCTGGATGAGAACATAGATATAGATGAGAACATAGATCTGCCCAAACTTCTCCCGGCATGACAGCCCCCACTCACCCCCCCCCACCCCCCCCCCACCCCTTCCCTTTCTCTTGTAACGCCAAAGCGGGACTATGATTGATCGCTGGGAAACAGCAGTAATGTAGCCAGGCTGGAATGCCATTACTGCGAGAATCACACACCCCTACGAAATTCCAGAGAGCCGGTGAGTCGGAGCGTCAGAGGCGGACTTAGAAACGCCTGGAATTTACATTAATTCATGTTAAAAGCACGAGACGGAATTACGGCTCACTGTTTAGAGAACAGCGTCCCTGGAATCAATTGCATTTTTTTTGTTAACTTTTTCCCCCAGGTTCCATTTAGAGACCCAAAAGCAAACACTACCTTTTATAAACATGCTTTTAGTCCCGTCTTCTCTGCCTGTCCGTCTCATAAAGGAGAAGACGCTCCACGGGCCCCCCCCGGTCACATGATCAGGGGAAGGGGTCGAGCCATCACACCACAACATGCGTTTTCTGGGTGTGAAGACCTTTCCTCACTCATATCAAAGCGACTCGGCAAAAAAAATGGAAAAATGACAGATATCGTTTGAGGAAACCCAGGGCTGCTATAAAGTGTCGTGTTTAACAAAACACCCGACGGGAGATGATTCAAACGTTATTTTCCTCTGCCTCTGGCCCTGTGCATTCTGGGATAGGCTCCAGGCTGGCTCCACCCAATACTTTATAATAAGATGCGATTACAAGATGGATGAAAGGATGATAATGAATAATAATGAAGGCATCATGATTTGTAGAGTAGAATATCTTCATCGTACGTGTACAAGAAAAGTCCGTGAGCTTTCCTCACCAAGGACATGCATTATAAAAACTGACAATAATACAAATATAGAAAGACAGCATATGGCTGAATAGAGTATAACAGTGCAGCAGTGCTGTCATATATCGCTTTCAACAGCATTTGAAAAGTAACAGCATATTTTGATTATCAGTACACACTCTGTATCCCATTTTACCACATCTCTGTGCACACACACAAACACACGCACACACAAACACACGCACACACACAAACACACGCACACACACAAACACACACACAGACGCATTAGTTATATCAGTGGATACAGGGTGTCCTGGGTGTATTATATACAGAGTTGGTTCTACTCCGTTTGCTACGCTGAAAGTTACTGCTCATATTAATGGTAATTGTCGTGGAGCATGGGAGCCGAGTGGCACTATAAGGTGCCTTGGAGTGCAGTGCGATTTCAAATTCTGTTACTGGAGTCTGGACGTGGGCTGGAATCGGTAATCTGCGCACAGACCCACGCTCCTGTAACTTAATCTCCCAGCAGCTGCAGCACATGATTAGCTTTTAGGGGCTTTTTTTCGCTTTCCTGCTCCGCTTATGCCTTCAATAGCGTTATTTTCTTGTTCTCGCACTGAATTACCGTAGGCGATGCGCATTCATCGGCGAGAGGCCCCCCCGGACCCGTTCCCGTGCCATGTGACACCACAAGCCCAGGCTGTGACTGTACCGCCTTATGTGGTCTTTGCTGATTAGGATGCAGGCTGGTGGCTCTGGGTGTGATGAGGGTCATCTCTGCCCCAGGCATGGAATCCTTGGTAACAGCTGGTGGTGGGGGGCACTGTTACCCTGGCTCTACCTTGCTTACGTGCAACAGCAATCTGTGCCCCATGAAAGCCCTCTGAAGGTCCTCTGAAGGTCCTCTGAAGGCACCCTAAAAGTTAATTCAAGTCAACTCAAGTCAAGTCTAGTCAAGTCAAAGTCAAGTGGACTTTATTGTCATACCATCCATATACAGGTAAGTAGCATTCCTCCTGGTCCATAGCGTGACATACAGACACCAAGTAACGAGTTGAGGGTTTTTGCGACACATAAAGTACTAAACATGGGACAGTGTGGGACAGGGGCTTGGACACAAGGGCTTATATACAGTACAATGTGTATGTAAACAATAAATGCAGTGGAGGTGGGTTAGACATTAAGTGCCCTATCAAGGCTAGTCTTATGGCCAGTTAACCTGGGCCCAGGGCCCTGAGGTGTGAGGGCCCCAGATTTTTTTTCTGGCTGTAACAGCAGCTATAGGTAGGGCCCTGGTGATGAATTTAGCCCAGGGGGCCCTGAAATTGGGCCTGGCCATGACAGACTTGGTCACCGGTGGACCTGCTGAGAAGCCCTGTCTGCCCTCGCACCCCCCACCCAGCACAACTCCACTGCAGCCTCTCAGCTTTCATGTCAGGAGAGGGAGGACGGTGCTACGGGGGGGGGGAGAGCCGGGCCACCCACAGTTCCCAGGCCGGCGGACCCCCCCGGAGTCTCCCGCCCGCCCTCTGGGTGAGCAAGACTCCTGGCACGTCCGCTGACATCCATGAATAATTCACTGTTTTCGTCCATCCAAGTCCTGATATGTTAAATAACACGCTCTTCTTCCTAATGGATGTAAGAAAGCAGCCAGCTTCTCCCTTCCTGCTCCCCCCCAGGGGCCGCTGAGGGGCAGGGGGGGTGTGGGAGCCTCTGCCGTCGACCCGCACGCTGACCGGATACAGCTGCCGCTCTTCAGACGGTGTGAGTCCCCGGCGATCTCCTCCTCCTCCTCCTCCTCGCCTCCCTTCATTAGAAAAAAGTGGGAGTCGAACACAGGCCTTTGTCTGCGAACCAAATCGCCTCCGAGGGTGGCCCGGAGCATGCTCCCGGCAGCGTTCCCGCGGCGACGGGTGCAGGCATGGGCATGCAGTACGCGGTCGATCAACACTCCGGCCGACCGCTCTGTCATCCGGCTAGTAACAGCCTGACGAGATGTTTAGAGAATCACAGGTGAAACTGAGTCATCACGCAGGACGTCCATGACCTTCCAGGGAGGGGACAGGCAACTTTATCTGGGTGGCGAGGGCACGTGGACCTCCACGGGACATTTTTGACCATTCCTATCACTTTTCTGGTTCAGTATGTGCTGAGGTCCACCGTTTCTGTGTCCGCCACAATCATGTGATCCACCAGCCGAGCACGCAGACGTGACAGTCCTGGGGAAAACCACGGTGACAGCACGAACGCGAACGACGACGCTCACTATGCTCGCCACTTGTCTGTAACACCACTGCCGGCATGCACCAGCAGTTCCGAGCATTGCAGCGAGAATGCGATTTAGGAAAGGAAATCTGCGTTTCAAACCAGGCATCAAAACATACGAAATCAAGAGGAAGCACTTCTGAGCGTGTGTTTGTTTACAAAACAAATGTTTTTCACAGGTGTATGGCAGGTTTGTACTGGTAGCAATACAACTGAACACCTTTCATTACATTCTCCAGTGAATTTTCATGTATTCTAGTTTTAGTGCTAATTTACAAGTTAGCGCTTAGCTAATTTTAACGTTAACTTAGTCAGGGCCCAGCAGTGCTCTGGATGAGGCTCGTCAGCACAGCTTTCCACACCCATAGTTCTACTGCCTCACCAACTCTTACCTGATCCCCCCTGTCGCCCTCAGCAGTGACGCTATCGAGGTACTGTGTTCCACCGAAGGCCTCTGTTTCGTGTTTTTTTTCTGGAAGTTTCCTAAGAATTTTTTGCTTCCTAAAAATCTATTTTTTGATACAGTTTTACAACATTTTCTTTACGATAACTAGAACACGAATGGTCACGTTCAGCTTCATCGTTCATGCATCTAGCACGAACATATGGATGTGTAGATCATTCTTAGCTGATGTCTGTTTTTTTTTTCCCAGTACTGCATTCGCATTTCAAGGCAATAGAATTTGCCACCGCAAATTTATTTTTCAATGCTACAAATATATTTAAAAATGTACTTATAACATTTGGAAACCCAAAATGACTTAGGTGCTAACTGAACACTAATGCAGAGATTAACCCCACATGACAAAAATGGTCTTCGGGGTCAGGGCTGGGTCGCGATGCTCAGGTCATGAGGGAACGTTGTGCCTATAAGATAAACATATTTCACAAATGTGTTTCGCATATACACACTCACACATGCACGCACACTATCGCTGATTTAGGGCTCGCCGGTGCTCTTTCAGCCTGACATGAAAGTGCTGTCTTAGCGGCGGCATGACTTATTTTTCACAGACGCTTCAGCGTACGTCCCAGCTGTTAACGTCCAAGGAGACTCTTTGATGTTGCCCCGAAATGGAGCGAAGGAAACAGCGTTCCCTCATGTTTACAAAACGTAAGTGAGTCATTAATGGAGCCTACGGTTCTCACCGTAATGCATATGGTGCCATGAGCCACTAGCTAATTGCTACATCAGACCAGGGGTGTGTTTCTACACAGTGAATGGACAATATTTCAAGTAGTGTGTTTCAGACAAGGCTACGTATTAAGATTTCGGTGGGCTGGTCACCTAAATATTTTAAAACATGAAAAATGTAAAACTAGCTATACCCGAACCATCTTCAAGAGTGTACGCTATGGGAGCCTGGATGGGCATCTTTCATGTATTCATAGCGGTTTTGCGGACAGTGTGCACATGACACTCGATTAGCAGCCATAAGCCAGTGGGAAAAGCCCAGTGACAACACCCCAAACCCATTTTGTAAACTCTCAGCAATTCACCTTCCATACCGAAGCCTACAAATCTGACTTTCAATCAGTTTTATCCTTAAAAATGTAAACGTAGCATATCAAAATATACCTGAAGTGGCAGGTGCTTGTGTGCTGTAATGGTCAAATGCAGCCTAACTATGCGTACAAAAACACCAGTTCACCAGCCTATTTGCCTTTGGACCAGTGCTTAAAGTGGGCCGGTTCTCACTGGTATGTGGTTCTGGTGCCTCTTTGGTCTTCTTCTCAGAGTAAACATTTCTTGTACACTAGCCTGACGACAGTGTCAACTCCCTGTGTTTTCACACTTCATCTTCTGCTTTGGACTATAATAAGAAACCCACACAATAAGAGAACATGCAAACTCAACAAGCACACACACACACACACAGAACTGGGGGGGCATGACTCAGCCCCCCAAATGGTGGTCTAGGGGTCAAAATGTCTTGCTGGGATTAAGCAAACGCAGCCGGCTTGGCGAATGGCTGGTACAGGAGCTGGTGATGCTGTATCCACGGAAACGGACAGTCGTCTGCAGCTAGATGCTCATACATTAAAAACATGCAAGAATCATGAATCGGTCATGTAATGTCCTTAGTGAAAATAAGTTACAACTTATACTTCGATATATCACATATTAATTACCGGATAGTATATAAAAGCTTGAGGGCTTCATATTCAGATATTGTGGACCTTTGTTATGTATCGTTTTTCATCAGGGTGGGGTGAGAATTTTACCATTATTATGAATTATAGATACTAGTTATATATGAGCTGTATTAAGTGGAGTCATTTAATTGCTAATACGTAACAGTTATTTCACTTTTATGTTGAGCGTGTGACTTGGGACCACTGTAGGTTATCAGCTAGCATCAGAAACACCAGTATGTACTGGGGAGGAGGGTTGTCTAGTTTCAGGGTCTGTTTCTCACTTACACACATACATGCACGTTTTTGTAGCTTTTTCCACCCTGGATTGTGCTCAGGAAAGACCTAACAGAAAGAAAGACACTATTCAAAAACGTATAAAAGGATAATTAAATATATCCATCCATCCATGTTCCATACAAAATTAAAGTAACATTGAATATTGAGACGTGAACAGGACATATTATGACACTGACATTGAAACTAAAGAAATACTGCTAGACACCGGATTGGCCGGCAAAAATTGAGCAAAAGTAAAATTAAAAGGACAATAAAAATGTAAACGCATGTGCAGTAGCTGGAGGTGTTTTCCCCTCAGACGCAGGCCGCCGTTTGCCCTCACACGGAAGGCTCTGGGTTCGCGTCCCAACCTGACAGTCGGCAGGGTGTGGTGTTTGCGCACGCGTGCTCTCAGCCGCTGCCAGCCTCTTATCGCACGGGCCGTCTGCCCCTGGCGTCTCCCACGCTCGCGGCTGACGCACCCGGGGGCGTCGACGCGGTCCGGTGCGTCATTGGGAGCCGGCTCTATCGTCAGGCCTGTGCTACGGCGGGACGGGGCGAGTTGCGATCTGAGCTGCGATCCGAGCTGCGATCCGAGCTGCGATCCGAGCTGGCAGACTGAATCACAGCTCTCCAAAAGACACCTTTTCCCCCCTCAGGTGCTCGTTCCTCATTCAAGAGGCCCGTAATCATGTTTACGTCTCTGTAAATCACTGCCTGCTTACAAGTTGACATTGTTAAAATCAATCACGGCGAGCACAACCACAGTTGCTAAAAATGTAAGAACTTTGTTGCTGACTGGGAAAGCATTAGCTTGGGATACACATTAAATAGAACAGTGATGCTTTATTCATCTCTGTGGGAAAATCGTCTTTCTGCCTGTTCCATCCTGCTCTTTATGAGGCGTACGGACACATGTACAGGTGTGGGCAAGCTTAGGCACAGCGCAGGGACAGCCAGCATGCAGTGATGTCCAGAGTGATTGGGTTTTAAGGGCCTTTCAAAAGGTCCAATGGTGGCATTTGATCTGGGATTTGATCTAGCAACCTACTGATCATGGGCATAGAATGCTAACCCACTCAGCCACACACTGCCCCACAAGTAAATAAACTGGAGAATTGTTGTACAGAGTCCTTCTGAAATGTCAGTATAAATGATGTGTAATAAGCAGAGTCAAAAGAGTGTTATAATGTGAAATCTAAAGGACATAAGAGGACTGATGAGACCGGAGCAGAAGGAACATGGAAATCATTACCTGCTGTTGCTGATTGGACACTTGTTCGCTCCACTGATGTTACAGTAATTCTTTCCACAGTTAAACACACTGCTGTCAGAGAGAGGGCTACGCTAACAGCGACCCGCTAAGCCGCGCGAGCATCTCATTCCCGGAACCTCCGACAGATCGCTAATATCCTGTCGGTTCCGATGAGCGGATTTACTGCCACGGCATCCTGTGACATCATCACGCTGGAGATACTGGAAAGCTGAGCTCCCAGTGCCGTTAAGGGGTCACTGGAGGGCTTTAGCAATCACAGAGTCCAAAGCCCACTAATTCGGATCACTGTGTTTTTCCTTCTTGCTATTTGATGACCCAGATGCGTGAGGCTGGGCGGTTTCCCCCCATGTGGAAAGGACAGTGGCCAAAATGGCAGAAAAAGCAAGGGATTTGATTGGCTGCCAATGGGCTTCATTTGCATGCTTTGCATTAGAACCCTGTATAAATATAGACACTCCCCAGGTTACGATCGTCTATCTTACGATATTTTGACTTTATGAAGAGTAAATGTTTTTCACCTTCAGTACATTATTCAATATATTACATGACATATTCAACATTTTATTATAAAATAGACTTTGTGTTAATAATTTTGCTCAACTGTAGTCTAATGTAAGTGTTCTAAGCGTATTTAAGGTAGGCTGGGCTAAGCTATGGTGTTTGTTAGGTTAGGTACTGTATTAAAATGCATTTCCGCCTTACGACATTTTCGCCTTACGATAGGTTTATCGGAATGTGACCCCAGCGAAACTCGCGCAGAGGTTGTGAACAGTCATGCCCAGAATATACAAAAACAACAGTTAATTAAAACCCTTGCATCAAAGTTGTGGTCAAATTCTGTATCTTCCATCTTTTGGGTGAAAGGCTGGTTAAAACTAAATTAAAACGGCTGCGTAGCTTTCATAACTTAAAGCATATAATTAATGCATGATTGTGAAAATATACTGGATAAACAGTGTTTTGCTAGGAAAAAAAAACAGACGGCCATTATCATTTAGAAGGTACTATCAGGAAAATTATTACTGGAATGTAGTAGTAAAACGCAGCTTGGTACAGAATGTAAGGCGAACAGCAGAGGGACAGTAGCGCAGGGATCATACATCTTCATTCTTCAGCAGTTTATTTTTTTATAACTACAAAGTCATATGACCGGGAGGTTCAGGTATGAATCAGGTGTCCGTTTAAACACAGCGGGCTCTGTCCCCGGGCTGGGAATCCCTCATCTACAGTAGGTGCTAGAGAGACAGTGACTGGAATCTGTACAGAGCTGTCAACTGCTGGCTTCATGCCAAATACCAGAAAACAAGATACAGAAATGAAAGTTCATTATTTAACAAAAAAAAAAAGTGGATTTCTCCCATAGAAATGATGAGCCTCATTGGATGTTATGAAATTCTGATATAACTCTCCTTTAAGCTGAATTGCAAATGCCATAAAAACTTGTGTCCATTGTAAAAAAAAAAAGTGATACATTAATAAAACAAAAGAGATATATTAATAAGTATTAATTGTACTACGTGTGTGAAATTCTTTATTGTGTTATTGTGTTATTCAGTTCTCTATCACTTCTCTTGGTTGTTATAGGAGAGGCTCCAACCTACAAATACATAAAAAATACATCAAATACCTTCTACCCGAAACAAGATGTTTTTTGGGCTCTGCTAGCCACGCACTCGCATAGCCTCAGAAGTTCGCCACGCGGCTGGTTGGCTTTCGCGGTCTGTTCCTCCATGTCTCCAGAAACATTATCCAAAGGTTTAGCATAAGACATGAGGTCTGTGTCTGAGGGATTAGGACCTGGAGTTAAACCGGCGCAGGCAGATTGGAGAACGAGGGAGTTCGAGAGCAACTGTTTTCCAAAACCTTTTAACAAGGATTTCTGCCAAAACTAGGTCATCAGACAAGTATGTTAATATTATCTTATGAAAAGGTCAAAATATTTATTTAATTCCCACCCACTTTTTGATATGATAACCAAAGCATACTGTCCAGGTAACAGAGAGAAAATCTGAGATAGGGCAGATCCTTCAGGAAAGCCTTTTAAGGGGCTTACTCCAAATTACACGACTCAGATAAGAGATTGAAAGACATATTTCAAACAATGGGACTGGATCTCCGATTTACCTTCCGATTTACCTTCAGTCGTGTATTTCATTCTTTGTCGCACCACTGTGAAGATTATCGATTCCCTCATTTAAATGGAGAATTACTGAGGAGCTAATTATTATAGCCCAGATACAGTTAATTATTATAGACACAATGGATAATAACAGCCAAGTGAGGTGGTGGTTGATTCTCGGATATGAAAAATGTCAATGGTAAACTCAATACAAATATTGAATACTCCCATTGCAAAACTCATTAGTATGTGTAATGTGTAAGAAATAAATGCCATTTTTGGAACATTTGGGGGGGCTTGTTCTCTGCCATTCGATTCAGCTTTTTACGGATATGACTTTATCTGATACTGATAAACAGCTATGATCCTTATTCAGCTGTTCGCCATCATTTCAGTGGAGATGATGAGAGCTTTTGATTGCGACCCCCTCCTCATCATCACATCCCCTTGGGGTAATTCTTGTCATGAGGGACTCACGGCCATCCCACCCAGCCTGCAATCTGAGGTCCTTTCCCTGCTTATATCTGCCTTCAGACATATTTTACCCCTAGCATTCCATATAAGGAATTCATGCTTGGACTCAAGACATTTTTTTACAAGGCCTTTTCTCTTTCAAACATAAAACACAGCATGGCATTCAAGTTTTACTAACACCTCTAAAGTTATATATAAATTTAGGAGTTTAAATGATTTCTACCGAGCATCGCCAGTTCTTTGGCATGGAACAGATGTACTCATGCTTTTCACAGCATAGTCCTGCACTTGAGCAGGTAATAGGGCATTTAACCAGTCAACATTTCTATTCAAATACAGGTTTTCAGAAGCTCACTGACATAAACAACATTCATTAAGATATAAATCCCACCACACAATCTGCATCACCTGGGGCTTCGTGGATGGTTATTAATCTGAATGTAACTCACATTCACGGTGACCCCACTAACTGGCAAATTACTATTCGGAACCCAGTTTAGAACATTTAAATTAACTTTTAAACTTTTAAAATCAACCCAACATTTAATTTACATTCATTAAAGAATGAAACTTCTTCCTAACCTTTAACACTAATTAACAGATGTGTTGCAAAGCATGTTGGGTAGCTATATTACAAAATTACTTGAATTGGTCATTTTTTTTTCAGTTGTATATCTGCATTGTTCTGATAATCATCACTTGGTTTAATAGTAAAAATTATTGTGACTGCTCTGACTGCAGGCGGTGGAGCGGGCAGGTAGCAGAGGACTCGTTTAGAGATGAGGAGATGCCTGTGGAAGACCCTTAAAGCTACGAAATGAAAGGAATGTTAAGTGATGGGAGTTCATAGCAAGCGGGTTCGGCGTCCCTCTCCATTTTGAGGGGCCGGTGCTGGTGGAGATATGGAGAGTGGGCTTTTTTTTTGGTAACCGCCAGCGAATGTGATGGGTCATAACGGTTCCTTCTGAGAAAGCCTGCGCTTCCTCTGTTTTGGCAGAGGGAATTTTAGCAATGTGGGGCTTCGTGGATGGAAACGAGATTCTTTTGTTTTTTTCTTTAGACCTAAGAGCTCTTCTATTTACGTCTAGAAAATTCAGTTTTATGTCATTTCATGTGGCAGGCTGTATTCCGGGGCGAGCTGAGTGATCGTGGTGTTAGATACAACTTCTCTGTGCCCTAAAAAAGGAGATGCTTTCTCTGGATGCGAACCCAGTCAGCGTCCGTACTTGCAATCAGTTGGCGCTTGTCTGTGGAAGATAATCCCAAATATGCGTGTACTTCAGTTTCAGATCTGTCTGTCACAGAGGGTGAGTCTGCAGCATAGTTTTCTTTTCCGTTTTTTTCCGAGTAAGATTAATAAACCAAGTTCGTTCCAGCCACAGAGTTAGGCTTCTTGGGCACCCTAACATGTCAGTGATAATGCCTGCACACAGGGAAAGTGCAGGTGAGGAAGACCACTAGTCTTGTTATGTTTGTATGAGGTGCACATTTTACTGGAAGGTCTTAGCTCCAGCAATTTGCAGTTACTAGGTGCAGACAATTGTTTCGTCTCTTTTCTTATAATTTGTCTTGTCAAAGTTTCTATGTCACCTTCCCATCAACATCAATGTACATTCAACATCAGTGTCACTGACTAAGATCCAAGTTTTCATTCAGGATGTTGAGTTGACCGGCAACGTTCCAGTTTCATTTGTTTCTGTTGAAAACCCAGGACTGGTTTCATCGCTCGCTCCCCAGCACCAGGTGACCCCCGCGACGGTCCTGGACCTGTAGCCAGTGTGACAGTATCCAGGTTCATAGACCATCCCATTTGCTCCATGTGTGACTGTCTGCAAGTACAACTCCCACGTGTGGGACCTTTTATTGTGCCTTGTAAAATATTGTTAGAATTTGTTCTGTCAAACTAGAAGTCTTTTAAGGTGATTGGAGGAAGACGAATACGACGTCTCTGTTTTCGTAAATGTTTATGCTATTGAAGAGACTCTTGTCTGGAAAGTGCCCCCTGCGATTTTTTCATCATAAAGTATTGTTTACCGTCCCTGCGTTCTCACACAAACACTGCGCACCCTACACCGGAGTCATACTTTCGTATCTCGCCATTTGAATCTGTGACTAGTTACTTAAATTGAAATTGAACAGTGACCAAGTGCTTATCTCAGTTTCCTTATCCACACAAATTTATGATGTTTACATACATACAGTCGACCGGCTGACACTTTTATTCAAAGGGACTTGCAGTTTTTATACAGCTGAATGTTTTACTGGAGTAATTTATTCTAAGTGCTTTGTTGAAGGGTATGATTGCAGAGCCTCATTCCGGGACTTAAACTGGCAACTTCTCCATTCGGCCGCCATGTCTTTTACTAACAGGCTGTTAGCATCTTCTGTTTCTGTTAACGGTTTTGTTGTTCAATTGGTATCTTTAAATGACGTGATTATACAGTTATACCAAATGAGACAGCTAGGTACATGAAATTTAGGTTAGCTTTCTGCCTCTGGGGATTAGAACCAACAACCTCCAGATACAGAATGCTTAACCTTAGTGGTAGCTGCTGCTCTATCAGGCATGGGAAAGAGATTGTTCTGTAATGGGGATTACTCGTATGCATGAGATTCTGCCCACAATGAGGACTGGACTGCCTCTCTTACCCTTCAAGAAAAACCTCGCCCTTCTCCACCCTTCTCCACCAGGTGTGCCCTGCCTTGTGCCTAGTGTTTCTCTGTTATACAGTCCATGCTCACAGTCACCCTCTGCTTGTACATTTATGAGATGTCTTTATATCACACAGCACACAAAAATGTTACAGTACCTACCAGTTTTCTCAGTGTGCTGTTAGTCTTTTCTTTTAGATATATTTCCTTACTACTGTACCTGAATATATTAATATGTCAATTTGCAAGCAACTGGCCACCACGTCTATTCACCTGTAAGTGAAATGAGCCGTCTAATGTATGCCTGAGGTAAATTAAACTTGGAAACTCAGTTTCTGTCTGTCAGTTCACGTTACCACACAAGTCTGTACCTCCCCCCCCCCCCAAGGCGGACCTCAGCGGCTCCCCTCGGAAGCGGCCTCCCATGATTACGAAGAGCGGCATGGATGTCGACCAATTGCAGCTGTGGACACCTCTTCCCGATGACGTAATGTGTATGAATGAAGTCACCTCTGACTTCTCTTACGGCCTGTGGATCATCGGCGACTCTGCTTATCTGGAAGCGTGGCATTGTAGCCCATTCCAAAGATCTCCAATGGCGTACGTTTGGTTTGATATTAGTAGGGACTAAATCAGCCCCAATGCCCCCACCACCCCAAAACACTCACCGTATTTCTACAATATCGGTAGGGACATGAGCAAAACCCTTGGTATTTGACAACTGTGTGCCTGTAGAGGGACGTGTTCTCATTCACTATGCCAAGTGACCTTTCCCATAATGTGACCTTTCATATAATGACTGGCCCTCTCATCTTCGATGACATCATTCAGATCGCCAGGTTCCCCCCTCCTAATTTCATAGTCCTTTTTTAAAAGGCTTACATAGACAGTGACTAAGCTGATCTTAACGTGCTAAAATCCACAGACAAGCTGCTGATGGTGGATGGTGCGTTTGACACCCTGTTTTCTTCCGTGATATTACTTCACACTGCCACCTGCTGGAGAGAGGTCACAGACCATAATTTGCTCTATTAGTCATCTTATTAGAACCTATGGACCCAGTTATTAATGACAGCAGAAGTATCCAATGAGGTTACCCTTATTACCTTTTGGGAACAGCAGCATTGAAACAGTCCCTAAGCCTCATGGGTAGAAGTTAAAATTATAATGGCTGGTTATGGCAGCACCCAGGCACTCAGTCCCATGCAGCCCAACTGAATGAAATCAAATGAGGCTTCATTTACTATTATCACCGGCACATTGGAATGCTTCTCTCCCTCAAACCCATCTTAAACAGCTGGGTCCATGAAATTTGGGCTAGGGTTCTGGCTCCAGGGATTAGAACCAATAACCTCCTGGTACGGAGTGCTTAACCTACAAGTGAATGAAATGAAATGATACTTTACTTGCTATCATTACAGGTGCATTAGAATGCTTCTCTCCCTCAAATCCATCTTAAACAGCTGGGTCCATGAAATTCAGGCTAGGGTTCTGGCTCCAGGGATTAGAACCAATAACCTCCTGGTATGGAGTGCTTAACCTACAAGTGAATGAAATGAAATGATATTTTACTTGCTATCATCACAGGTGCATTAGAATGCTTCTCTCCCTCAAACCCATATTAAACAACTGGGTACATGAAATTCAGACTAGGGTTCTGGCTCCAGGGATTAGAACCAACCACCTCCTGGTACAGAGTGCTTAACCTACAAATGAATGAAATGAAATGATGCTTCATTTGCTATTTTCACAAGTACAGGTACATTGGAATGCTTCTCTTTGCCTACCCCATCATGCGCTCCATGAGCAACACATGCAGGTGAGAGTAAGCTGGGGGGGTCACAGCACAGGGTAAGCCAGCATGCAGTGCCCCTGGAGCTGGGGGTTAAGAGCCTAGGACATGTGACCATTGCGCTGAGGCCCAAACTGGCAACCTTCCAATCGCCGGAGTCTGCTGAGAGCCCTGCTCACAGCCCTGAAATGTGACACTTTTGTGCACCTTCATGCGGATGGAGTGATATTCCTGTCATCATGCATCACGCCTGTCATTCGAAATCCCAGAGGTGCATGGCACCCTGTTAATTAAGACGGCACTGCTCTAGTGATAATTTGAGAAAAACGCATTTATTAAAAACACACACATGCATAATTGATTTAGTGGGTGTGCTGTAGCAGATCTCGACTGATTGGACATAGCAGGGATTAAGAAAATACCCATCATGCTTTGCGGGTGTGTAGGTCTCTGTGGATGTTTTCATCTGACCTCTGTCGATGGTCCCCTGGTCAGACATTCCAGTGGGTCACAGCTGCGGGTGGAGGGCCGCGTGCTGAGTTATGTCATGTGGAAGGGCTGCCAAATCGCACCGCAGCTGTGCCGACGACACCCCCATGCACACACACACGCACACACACACCTCATCCAAATATGGCTGACAGGTCTCTTGGCTGTGTGTCGTAGTCATACTGGCGATTAAAGTCTGCGAAAGAGACACGGGGGGCCGAATGGTATAAATTACGGTCCAGAGATGGGAGGGATCAACTCCCAGAGAGGTGACAAACCTACACAAAGCAAACGGCGCCAAATTAAGGATTTTTTCTCCCTTACGTTCATACATGCCCACACCCTGCACTGCAGGATGACGGCTATAACTAAATGCTAATCTGACTCGCACTTCAGTCGGCTAAAATGGGGATAAAATCAGGTGATTGTGAGTATTACTGGAGTATTCTGTTATTAATGAAGTAACCCTTCCTTATGACTGCAGTTGGTAAGTTTGCTAAGATGCGCATATATACACACGCATGGACTGCGGGGAGGTCTGTAACGCTTCTTGGGTGCATGTCGGACGTCATCGGCACAGCTGGGTTGGGTTTTTTCCCGCTGTCATTTGAGTAAGGCGAGTACAAGCACAGCGACCCGCCCAGGATGCGACCTCAGCTCTCTGGTCAGCTGTTCAAAGTCGCCCTTAATCACTCTCTTACCGCTGCTTCTTACTGTTTCTCAGACACCTGTACTGGTCATTTTACGAGGGACTGGTACCTGAACCACAAACCCCTGAAGTGGATTTCTGATGTAGGAACCCTGAACCAGAGATTGGAAAGGAAAACCACACACAAAAAAAAACATGGGTCACGGAGGCCTGCCGAAAACCCAAAGGCGTAATTCAGGCCTCCTTTATGCAATATACATATCATGTACTTCTTGTTATATTTAATATTAAATTTAGCCAAGTACATTTTCACACGTTTTGTTTTTCGACTATAAGAGACTCACCAGTCACTGACTCTGAGGGATCTGGTGCCAGTTAATTCCATTCCCGCTCTTCAACACTTCAGCTCACACACTGAACAAATTAACATGCTCCACAGCTTTCACCAGGAACAAATCAGCTTTAAAAAATAATCCATGTGCTCTTTTTTTTCAGCTTCCAGATTCTGCAACGCTAGCCGGGTGGGTGTGCGGCGCGGGACAGCGGACGGGGTTAATACCGATTTCCACGTGTCAGCTGACGGACATCCGCCCCACCCCTGGTGGGGGGGCAGAGCAACACGAGTCACAGTGACACCACACCAGCGGCATCTTGCTAATTACACATGCTAAGACCTGCCCCCCCCCCACCATGATCTGTGAGCTCTTTAGTAGGAAAGACTGGGGACAATTGTTGATTGAATCTGGTATCTATTTACTCATCTGCGTACTTTTAGTATGACATGTTTCATGAGCGTCAGAATTGTTGCTAGGAGTCTTCAACTAGCCGGATGGTCATATGACGAGGGTTAGTTGTTGATGTGTGTTGAAAGTCTGTTCCGTTCAACAATCGTCCTCTAAGTCAAGTCGAGTAAAAGTCAAGTGGGCTTTTATCATACAATCCACATACTGGTCTACAGTGGCACAAAATAATGTTATCCCAGGACCCTAGTGTGACATGCAGATAGCAAGTGAGTAGGGGAGGGTTTCACAGTAAAGAAAGTGCCAAGTACAGCAGGGACAGACAGTAGACGTTGCTTATCTTTGATGATGTTTTTGTGATTTTTCTCCCGGGTGTAACAGGTCATGCATGCCTAGTTCATTCCGGAAAGAAAGCAAATAAAACCAATTGCGTACTGGAAAGATGTGGTGGAAATATGCAAGATATATCGGTCTCAGTTATTAATATGGACAGTGACATTCTTAGAGAATGAACATGTTGATACATCCTGGCTTAATATAGCTTCATTTGGAGATTCAGTGCAATGTTTTCATAAAAGCACTGCGGGATTTCATAGCTACCTAGTCTGGCCTAAAGTCAAAAGGAGAAAACATTGAACTTCCAGAGAATACAGGGTGTGTCCTGTAAAGGGGACCTGCTTTGGATCCCGGCAGTCCTGCATTGTCCATCCGTGGTGAGGAAATGTAGAGAATGTGAATTAGCTTGTGTTCTGTAGCTGCGGGAGAAGACTGAGATCTTGGGGAAGCTTCGTTCATGCATACCTGTCGGGGGAGGGGTGTTTGTTCTTGCTGTATATTCAGAGCAGAGGCCCATGCAATTCCTCACTGGGAGGGAATTCATATTTAATTTATTTCACAAACACTTTAATCCAAAGAGACATACTTTTTTTGAGAAAGCTGGACCAGCCAGTCCCAGAGAGATTGAGGTTCAAGGGCCTTGTTCAAGCATCCGACACTGAAATCACTGCGATCACAGGCACACCCCCCCCCTCCCCCGTGGGAAAAAAGCCACACCTAGATCCAGGATAAATGGGCTCTGCCTTTTCTACACCTGCAAAGGACATCTGTGGGCATCGAAGAGCATTTGCCGCATTCTGTGGCAGGTACAACCGATAGAGCCGTGGTCTTTCAGTTACGATATCTTCACATCTCGGCTAGTTTCCACACTTACGTACCCATGTCTTGATGCTAATGTTTAGCGTAAGGTAGCATAAGGGCAGTCTTTGTTTGAGCTGGCCAGTCAGTAGGTAATCTAGAGTGTGGTAGCAATTTAATTCATTTATTCATTTACTATCTAACCTAAATAAACGACCTGCTTCTAGTTCAAAATCAGATATAGTGATTGCTTGACCTTTTGTTATTGTTCAGTGGATATTACGTGACATCAGTTGTCCTTATCTTTTTTTTTTTCCTGATTATTTTGCATAATTTCGGTGATTATTCATTGATGTGGGTTCCTCGGGAATCACCACATTCCTGAGTTCCTGCCATCTGCAATCACGAACGGGAGTGTGTTGGTTCCAACCTCTGACTGTCGTCTTATACGCCTGCCTGGTCCTTATTCTGACGCTGTTGCAGCCGCACAGGATTTAAGGTCCAATTGAAGAATAGATTTCTCCATTTTATGTGGAAATTTTTTTGCTGGATTACATTAGGACCGAATGGGTTTTAGTTCCCAGTACTGCAGCGTTCGATGAGGAAGTCTGACTTATGTCCGGCAGGAGGAAGATGAGTTGGCAGTCAGGTTGGGAGCGGTTATGGCTTGAGCTGGGGGCACGTGAGTCTCAGCCCTGCGGAGATGGGGCACGGGGCGTTCCTGCCTCTCAGATTACGGTCACAGATACAATCACGGGAGAGTCCAAATGGGCTCTATGCATCAGAACCATCCCGAGTGAGAACGTTTTGTTCCCCTATTGAGTCTTTCTTTGGGTGATGTGGAGGTGGGGGTGGGGTTTCCTGATGATAAATTGAAGCCTAATTGCTGGAGGAAACATGGAGAAGATCACAGGAGCGTTTTGATGACAGTGAAGGTTTTCAGGAACAGGCTGCGCTCCAGGCCGATGGACCCCATTGATTATTCTCCAGCCGGGGTGGGGGGGCCGGGGGTGGCACTGGGGAGGTTCACAGATTTATGGAATTTTGCAAATGTCTGGCACTGCATAGCTGCACACAGCACGCACCATAGTACATGCAATGTGGGGTTCTCCATCTCCAATTATTTCTCAATAATCGTGGTATATAGCAAGGGGTTTTCGTTTTTTCAAGATTTAAATAAATCGGCAACACTTACATGAATATCGGCAAGGGGTGTGGCTAGTAATTCTGAGCCCCCGTACAAAATGTCACCTTGGTCCCCCAATTTTACTTATAATTTAGTTATGCAAAGGTCCCCATGCCCTCAGCGCGCCCCCGCTTACTGCCATGGAAAATGAACTTTCATTCATGTCGAACTGAATTATTGAACATATTCACTCAGCGTGTTATATAAATATAAAAAGAATAGCAAAATGACTGAATACACTCCCTAAAATATATAAAATATATAATTGAACCTAATATAATATAATATTACATTTTATATATATATACACACACACCTATATAGGTCATGTTATATATTAATATATAGTATGAAATATAGAATTTAAACCTATTATTTGGAGAGTGGGAAATGAGTGAAAATGTAATTTAACATTTTTTTCTGCTTACATTTCACTTGCCATTTCACACTCACCTATTTAGTGCGCTAGCTTTGACACTTGACTTGACCCCAGAGATTTCCTGAGAGGAAACTATTCCGTGCAATTATTTGCCGTAAAACAGCCCTAGCTGTCTCTGACATTAAATCAATTCATAACTTTGATCCGCCCGCTTATGAAACCTCACAGTGAAATTAAAGGTCTGAATTCAGAACTGGCCTGTCATTAATCAAGCCGCGAGCGCATCCTCAATCCTGCTCATCCCATTTGGCTGCGATGGCTGCGTCTTTCCTGCCATTTGGTCTCATCTGCCGTGTTGCGTTGGTGCCAGGGAGATTCCGGCAAACTGCTGGTTAACCTCCACACGTCTCGCGCTGAAGGAGAGCAACATTTTTCACACTGTAAATTTGTGGAGTTAATCGTGGACCGACGCCACTCTTCGGTGGAGCATCGTGTCATGATAGCCCAGATGAACGATCCAGAGATTTACCTTTCACCTCATCTGCCAGCAGGATTTCTGTCAGAACAAACAAATTAACTAATTACAAACTGAATAACACCTTCGCTAAAACCTTTAGAACACTGTAATTACAGCAGGACCTTAACTGGCCAGAGATCAGGGTGGGGGTGCAGTGGTGTTATAACTTATTTCATAGCAGTTATAAAAACAAGTGATGTGAATAGACTTTTTTTTTCATTCGTTCCACCTAGTACTGCACTTGTTGTTGCCGCCTGGTTTGCAAGCATCACTGTCTCCTTCCAAAAATTAATCATATATATTTTAAAGTTACTTAACTTTCTGCAACATAACCTTTTACGGATCACATCCATTCTGTGAGAGAATCCTACATGTTTCCACATTCTTCATTCCTAGACCTGTCCCCTCCAAGGGCTCGTTCCGGATCGATACAGAGGTGAAGCGAGGAAAGGGCTAGTAACCGGGGGTCTTGCACAATGCTGCCCTCCCCCACGTTTACATTGTCTGGACAAACTGTCTTAGGCCACCAGACCCTCGCCTATCGCCTAATCTCCCAGACGCTACGGGAAGACCCCAAACAGACATGAAGGCGTGGCAGTAACACACCTTGGCCTGTGAAAAGCAAACAGCGGCTCGGGGGTGGGGGGGTGGGGGGGCCATATTTCACAAGGCCGTCTCCACACTTCACTCCCGCAAAGTAAACACAGGACCGCTGGGACCGTAATTGATAGCGCCATCTCCTCTCCTACAGTAAATACATGTCAAACAGTGGGGACACACTAGCCAGATTACCGAAGATTTGCAACACCAAAGGATTACCCAAGAATGCCTGTCTTTGATCTCCCAGCACTTAGCCTTTGATTCCCTGTAATTATTTAAGCCGGCAACTTTTAATGCCAGCGTGCTGATAAATGGCCCTAACGATTTCCTAATTGCACGGCGCGGGGCTGCCTTATCTGTCCGAGGGTGCTGCAGTAGTCGCGGCTTTCGCTGCCCCGGGGAGAGACGCAAACAAACGCACACGCGCGCTTTCCATTCGACGTAAGTGATGGAGCGGGACCCTCCCCCGTGTAACTGTTTATGCACCCCCTACATTTGACTGATATTTTTCCCGGCTCCTTCGTTGTCCGGCCATGTCAGGAAGATGGATCTGCCCGGCCAAAAAAAAGAATCTCGCTGTTCACATAAAATAAGCTTAAAATCAACAAAAACAATAACGAGGCAGCGCTGATTTGACATGGCTTTCGTCACCACATGACATGAATAAACAAGACGCTTTCAATGCAAATTTATGATTTATTATTTTAATGCTTATTTTTCTTCTTTATATGTAATTTAACCGGCATGCCATCCACAGTGAGTCCCCTCTCGCGTCCCCCATCACCGCGACCAGCACAAGCGGTGGACGATGGTTGGATGGATATGCACTACATACCCAAAAGAAGACTATTTATGACATTTATAGGGAGACTTATTATAATTAATCTAACTTATCACTACCTCATCCCAAATCGCACAGTGACTCTGCAGAAACAACATTTCATTGTAGGGGCCTGGTACACAGATGCCTGTGCAGGTGGGTCCTCATAAGGCATGGAAATAACCGAGAGTGTAAGTGTAAGGAAAGGGGCTGCTTCCTCTTTAAGGGGGAGCCGCTTCACAGACAGCGATCGGCATGCGACTCACGGAGATACCGGCGCGAGATGAAAAGACACCAGCATGTAGGGGAGGCCGGAGAGGAGGCGAGACAGACGGAGGTGTACAGTCTCCCAAACAGCGCGTGGCTCAATGGGGGTCTTCAAAGGCCGTCCCCCCCACTCTGTCAGAAGGCACCAGAAGCCACGCCAACCCATCAAAGCTGCCACTATCTCACAAGGGGACACTTGTTACATGTTACATATCTTCTTGGTGGGGGGGGGGGGGGGGCTGTGCTTTGATGTGTGCTGACGATATGGCGCTTGATCGCTGGGACGCGGGGATATTTCAGTGGGACAATCCTGCCAGTTTCTGGGTGGCACTTCTCGAGCTATGCCCCCATTCTCCTAAATGCCCATGAAGATAAGATCGGAGCCCGATTACAGGCTCTGAGCACTTGGATGGGAGCAGTGGCGCCCCTTGTGGTGGCCACATGGACTGACACCCGTGAGAACAACATAAAACTTAGCTGATGTGATTCTGTGTGGTCAGCGTTAGCAAAAATGTTATTTTGGGGCTTTACCTCAATGATAAATATCACCTCATTATCCTGACCTTATACAAACCAATTATATAATATTAATACTCAGCCTTTTAATGTCTGACAAACCAACAGATCGGATGTAAAAGACCAGAGTTTGCTAGCAAGATAAATTATAAATGCTGACTGTAGATGCACAGCCATGGTGGAGAGGATAACAGACCCACCCCCTCCGGTTAAACCTTGTAAGTAGATTTCCATCCATCCTTCTGCTAATGCTCCTCCAGTACAGGCTTGTGGTTAGTCTATGCCAGGAAGCACAGAGCAGGTGTATAGCACACTGCAGGCAATGTCAAACGTAGAAAGAGCCCAAGTGCTGTAGATGAATACTCATAAATGCCTGTATGAAACTGCACTGTGAACCCCCCCACCCTCCTAGCCACGGCGAACCCCCCACTCAGCTTGCCATAACAGGTCCTCAGCTCAGTGCTGATAAAGAGCGACCTGGCACCTGAGCGGACCACCTGGGCGTGCGCTGATCCTCCCACGGAGCCGTCCGACAGGCAAACAGGGGGGGCGGCAGCTCAGCACAAACTTGCAGGCAAAGTCGCACGACTGCACTATTTCGGCCACTGAGAAATACAGCAAATGGGTTTAAACTGATGGAGAAAATGGGAATAATAACAAAAGAGAAAAGCAAGGATACCAGCACACCGGCTTACAATACAGGCTGCACCACACTCTCCTCTATTGCCCCCTGGTGGACAGTATCATAAACTACACAAGGGAAGAAAAAATCTGAATAATCAGAACCAGGAAACTTTATTAATTTTGGGGGGAGATTTGGTTTCATTACAGTTGCTCTATCCACGAATAATATATGTATGATTAGAACAGGGAATTAAGTAGGCATACAATAACAATAAAAAATATCATTGATAATAATTATTATAATTGTTATTATTATTCTTGTTTTTGTATTAATATGAAACAAAATATTTATTTAAATATTTCGTTTTTTAAGTATTTTAATAAACAATTACATACATAACTGAAATTAACATTTATTTATTTTAATAACAAATGATAACATTTACATATGTGTCGTGGTTTTCTTGCATTTTGTGCGTCTGCAAGAAGGTGAGCAATGAAATCAATTCGCTAGCAACAATGTATCCAATGTAACAATTGGATCCAATGTAACAATGTGTGTGGCACTTACTGCATGTGTGGCCATTCACTAATGACGGTGGTATCATTGGTTTGCCTGGACTCAGGGTCATCGCATGCTGGGGGGACAGGAAACCACGGGTTCCAGGTGAGCAGCCATGCATCTCGCTGGAAAGGGTGGGGGGATGGTATACAGGCAGTCAGTCCTGGGGGGGGGTCACGTCTGGCTATTTAACACTGTCGTGTCGAGAATCCAACGGTCAGAGGTCGGAAAATCGTTGAGTTTTTGAGGTTTTTTTTTCTCCTTCTGGCAGGGAGGTGGCCAGGAGACCAGCGGAGTCCCCCCCCCCCCCCCCCCCGCATGGCTCCCCCTGCAATTGATACGGGCCCCAGGGCCCCATCATTAGTGTGCCTCTGAGAGACTAATTACTGAATTAGCGCGTGCTCTGATTGTCCCGGGAGCACCTGGGATGACAGCATCCTTTCCACTCTGCCTGGCCGGGCGACACCTCTCCAGCCGAGAGGCACTTTGCAGGTGGGCGAGTGGCTCAGCGTGATGGAGAACGAAGGGGCTGCAGATGCGATAACATCTGCGTCAGGAGATGCAAGCGGCCAAAAGTCACGCAGTAATGAGAAGCGCAACAGTCCTAAGAACACCGCCATATAAATACGGCCATTTCTTTAGCAAGGGATAAATTAATTTTGTCTCTGATCAGTTAGTAAATACACAGCAATAAATATTTCATGATAATAGAGACTTTATTAATCACCCCATGGGGAAATTCTCTTTACGCCTCCCCCGACTTCCTCTCTGTGGGTGAGAGCAAGCTGGCCGTGAAGGGCAGCCACCCGTAGCGGCACCCAGGGAGCTGGGGGTTAGGGGCCGTGCTGAAGGACCCACAGACGTGCCGAGGCCGGGTTGAAACCAACCACCTTCTGATCACAGGTGCAGAGACTTAGCCCACTGAGCAACATGCTGTCCCATGCAGCTATAAATATGATATAGAATAATAATATAAACTGATACATATACTGTGTATTTCTTACATTACACCTAAATAAATGCAGCATACTAATCCTATATCTTGTACTTGCTGATTGCTGTTTGCCAGTAATCAGCAAGTACAGGCTATTGGATCAGTAGTCTGCAAGTTTTTTCTTTCTTCTTTCTTTTAACAAACCCAAACCAGATGTTGTCCTTTTGAAGGCTGGCAGAGGGCCAGCGGCTCATTGGAGAGCAAGGAGGGATATGAATCATCATCAGGAGGCGGGCGAGAAATGACTTACGAGCTCTTCTCGTCCTGGATATAAGCCGCCTTGTTCTGTAGAGGAACGACAGAAGAGCCCTAATGACAAGACAACAAAGGTCTGCTAATCAGTTACAGCTTGGCAAGGAGCAGGATGTAACCTTCAATTCTAAGTAACAAACACAACACAGAAAAACACGTAAAAGGCCTCAGACCAGCAGGTATCGCTACGTAGGAGCGTACAGCAGCACCTTCAGTCACGAGAAGCACTTGAAAGGACGACAAGCCATAAACAAGCCTTTCTGCACACCCCCCCGTAGTACTGAGCTGTTAATTTTTGCACTCGTGGCCTTCCTGCTAACTTTAACGAGCCTGGCCATTCTCATCTGACCTCTCTCATTAGCAGGGAGTTCTGGGCAAGAGAATTGCGTTGTTTTGTTTTGCACCATTTGTTTGTAAACTCCAGACACTGTAGTGTGTGAATATCTGCTTCTGAGATGCTGGAAGCTCAGCGTCTGACTTCAGCAGTCATGCAGTCTTAGGTTTTCTAACGCTTAGCCGCACAGTATCTGAACCTCTTGACCCTGTCTGCATGCTGTATATATTCAGTTGCAGTTACATGATTCACTGTTCGGAGGAGCAGTCTGTTCGCATTGACGAGCAGGTGTACCTAATACAGCGCTGAGAGTATATGATAGTAATCACTGCAAAACATTATCCAGTAAAACAGATGCTGATTGATAAAAATGTCTGAATGACACTTCAGGTTTTCTGTTTTTCTTATTCCAGAGAAGAATGCTAGATGATATCTGCACCTCATTTCCGTGAAAATATTTACTACCATCAAGAAGCAAACCTAGATGTCGACGGGTTTATCTTCAAGCGATACTTCTGTATATCTCTGTTTTGTGCTGTCCTTTCTTTCACCAACAATACCGAGTGATGAAATCCTTTGTCCTCTGACTGTAATATGTCAAGTGAATTTGCCTACATCTTTTCCAGCCTGATGGCTTAGGCTGGCAGGTGTCTGAATCAGATTAACTATAGAAAAGGGACGGGGACGATGAATGGATTTGCAGGCTGGCAGAGGGAGGGAGAAAACCCTCTTTGTCGACGTGCATCATGAGGTAATAATAAAAAAAAAGAGAGAAGCCTGGTGTTTTCTTCTTCTCTCTCCTTCTCGCTTACCTCACTGAAGTGTTTTGCAGCGCTCACATCTCCGGCAATCTCCTGGCCTGCGGGGTATTTGGATATTTCGTGGAATTGGAGTGCTGTCAATCAGATAACCGGTGACCACGCAAGGGCTCGTAGATAAGACCCTTCACACAAAAGAGGAAGCTGGCAGCAGCGAAGACAACTTACACAGCGGCACCACTGTAATTGCTCACCGAGGCGTAAATGATCAGGTCAATTCTCCAGATACAATTTGCGAGAATAGCCGAAGACCTCTGTGCGCATATTTGCCAGAGTAAATGATCTGGGCCAGATCGACGTCCAGGTTCTTTCAGCTGAGTAAACAGAATTTTCTCTCCGTTTTAAAATGTCCAGCCTACCCATTAGTGCTTTTTTTAGAGTTATTTCAGGAATCTGTCACATGTAAAAAAAAAAAACCTCTCCATTCTCATAGCCCGTCAATTAATTGCAATACTATCCATGTTTGCGTTTTCGGGAAAGGTGAGATCTTACTTTAACATAAACACCATTATACCATAAAAAGTATGACATACTATATAAAATATTGGCTAAATAAAGTTGCCAAGTGCAAATGCAAGTTATTTATTCATTAGAACAGTAATGAGATGTCACTCCTGATAAGACACTTCACGCAGTGCGTGCCTAATAAATACTGGCACTGGATAAAGCATACTATTGGAAATCTATTTGTGGTTCTGTTCACTTGACGTATTTTATTCACGACCTCGTTTACTTTGACCTTAATGCAAACAAACAGCATATATGTAGTGAGCGGTATTAAGGTACAGCTGGTATCAAGGCAGGATGTAATTTCCGATTTACATTACTACTCACTAAAGAAACGTGATGACGTTATATATTTTATTATTTCAAATAATGTACGGTGCGTCGCTTAATTACATTGCGAACCGAATGCGACACTTAAGGAGCCCTATGTCTGTGCTGCCATCTACTGGCAGCATGACAACATACTTTAACACTGAAAGCGCTGGAGTCCGCTTAATATCCATCCATCCATACATACATCCTCTACAACAATCCATCCATCCATCCTCTAACCAGGGCTGGACTGTTATTAAAAATTGGCTGTGGTGTCGTGGCCTTTGGGGTCCCCCACTGCAACTTTTGACGAGCGGGGCGGGGGGGGGGGCATCGATAAAATTTTCCGAGTGGGGGTGGTGGCCTCCAATATAACTTTTGCCAGCCTGGGGATACTCCACAATACATTTTGCCTGCCCACACAATGATCGCTCCCTGAGAAAATGCCAGACGCTACACTTTCCAGGGGGGCAGTCAAGCCCAGCCTGCAAACGCTTGTTCTGGTCAGGATCCCGGGCACTGCAGCCTATCCCAGGCACAAAATAGTGCGCTTCCCTGGGGAACACTCTGGACGGCATGCTAGTCAATCTGGATATCACATTTATAGTCTAAGTTTAGAGTTTAGAGACATTTAGAGTCTAAGTGCTCACAATCGTAAGCAGCAAACACGTGTGACAACTACAAAAATCGCACGGACTCGTATGTAATGTTCTGTAAGTGATATTCACGTGAATTTATGAGGACATCATTATTTCACGTGAACAAGAAAGTAGAATATACCGACTATTTTAACTACAAAAACGTCTTCCTTGTTTTAACACTGCAGCGTGCTCCGAGTGTAATAAAGTGGGTGTTATCCTATGTAACGACCCCCGTAGCGGTTTTAAAACTACAAATTAATTCATACTAAAGTACTGGTTAAAAGAAACGGTAGCACAATGTAAATAGATTGAGATTCACTGGATGTCTATTCATCTAAGTTCATTTAAAATTCTCAAAAAAGTAACACTAACGGAGCGGCGACGGATCATTTCTGCGCACCGGTGCACTGTCCATCTCGTGCCGATCGCTCTAGTTGTTATGACAACAATTTCCTTATCCGGAAGTGAGCCTATCCGGCCAAAGATGGCGGCGCAGGGACCGATCGCGATAGCTATGCGACTGAGGAACCAGCTGCAGTCCGTCTACAAGCTCGACCCGCTGAGGAACGAGGTACGCGCCGCACCCTCGAGTCGCGGTCGCGGCCGTGGCGGTCGGCCGGTCGGCCAGGGCTCACGGGAACCGCATATAAATAGGAGGGGAAGGGGAAGGGCGCGCGCGGTCCGCTCGAGCCGGAGCAGCGATGGACAGCGGCAGTCTCGCGGTCTGTAATTGCGCAGGCGTGAGCGGAGCGCTTCTGCCTTCCCATGCCTCGCACGGCGGCGAGACCTGCGCAGTGAGCTCTTATGCGTAAATTACTAACTTAACTCTTGTCGTAACCGGAATTAAATCGGCCCGGTTTGAAAGAAATGCGCGTATATGCGATTCCTCCTTGAAAATAATGGCGCGGTGATTTCCAAGAGATTCTTCTCGGGTAATTATCCAGGTCTGAGGCGGCGCGGCGTGTGCACCTAGCTGTGGGACTGGGGGCCGGGGCCGGAGGGAGATGTGGCCGGCCGGCCGGTGGGATGCCGAGCGCGGCGCTCCTTTCTGTTCTCTCGAATATTCGAGAGCGTCGTCGACTATTTCAACACCCTGTATATTTATTATTAAATCCAAACCAAGTGGCTAGTGCCGTTGTAATACGTCCATCGTTTACGCGTATGACATCTCTGATTTAGGGGTACTCCGCCAATCGACGTCTTTACAGAGATGGACAGTCATTTTAATTTATTTTAAGTTAACCTGTTTTTATCGTCGGCGCGTGGAGTAGCACGTGCGTCGCCGAAAACCCGTCTGTTAAGCATCACCCATAAATCGTGACATGTCTGGTCGCTGACTAAAACAGGAAAAGGTCATGCTACTGTAATCGAGAAAGTTTTTAGCGCCAGTAAAATATGCACTTACAGTGAAAAAGGGTTTAATTCCCACGCTGTATATTCACGATCTTCAGTATCAGTACGTTCCGGTTTGAGTCAGTGCTCTCCTACTTTTGAAACCCGATCATTTCATTTATGTTCACCCTTTCGTTTCATTTTTTGGTGTAACAAAAGGCACAACAAAATATTTAAACTTGCGTTTTAGTCGATGAAGTGTATACTCTGACCTCTCCAAAGAGAAATGCTTATACCTAAAATCTAATTAAGAAAGGGGCAAGGAAAGTGGTGTGGATCAACTGCACTGATATGGATGTTTAAAGTATTTTGAAGTGTGAACTTTTGACGTGTAACTTTTTTTTTTTTTAGGAGGAGGTGAAGTTAAAAATAAAAGATCTGAATGAGCACATTGTCTGCTACCTGTGTGCTGGGTACTTCATTGATGCCACAACCATTACAGAGTGTTTACATACATGTAAGTGAGGCAGTGCCGTGTGAAAAAGTATTTTGTGCGATAGGTGACCTCGTTTTAGGTCATGTTTAGACCTTGATTTTATTTGATTTGATTTTTGCATACAGTTTTTACCCCCTGTCCCCCTGTCCTGCAGTTTGTAAGAGCTGTATCGTGAAATACCTGCAGACGAGCAAGTACTGTCCAATGTGCAACATAAAAATCCATGAGACGCAACCCTTGCTGAACCTGAAGCTTGACCGAGTGATGCAGGACATTGTTTATAAGCTGGTTCCAGGACTACAGGAGAGTAAGTGTGTCGAACATGTCCTTTTGACACCCTGAGAGATGTTTAATTTACTCCCCATCTGCCCTTGGAAACCTTACTGCACCTTTACTTTACTGTTTGGACTAAAAGACATTTTGGATCTAGTGCCAGTTGATTTTCCATGTCTCTGTGTCACAGGTGAGGACAAAAGGATAAAGGAATTCTACCAGTCCCGAGGTCTGGAACGAGTTGTCCAGTCCTCTGGCGATGGTACGTGACCTGCGGTGGTCTGCACTGTTCCTTGGTGTATGAAATTTTGCAGCAGAAAGGGAATTGTGTTCCAGTGATTGAAGTAATGATTTTTATTTTTTTTTGCATTTCAGATGCAGAACCTGACATGGCAGGATTGCCCTACACTAGCTTTGACCACTCCAAAGCCCATTTCTACAGATATGATGAACAGGTCTCTCTCTGCCTGGAAAGACAGAGGTAATGTGCGTTTCTCATAACTCAAATTTTGTTTTGATAATATGGTGCTTTTCATATTGATTGTAGCGTAAATGAAACTAAAATCACTCCTGTATGCATCAGAAAACATGGGCATTATATGAATTTCCAAACCATATTTTATTAAGGAAAGCACAGCTATTGGTACAGGGCATGAGTTGAAAATGCCGTTTCTAGAAAGCTTATAAATGGTGTCAGATCATAGTTGCTTTATAACCTTTTGTAATTCAAGCTGTAAGTCTGGCTGTTCTTAGAACATGCTCCCGATCCGGTCCTCGATGTCCTGTCTAAGAGTTTGAGTCCCCAGGGTCTTGGAGGCTGTGTAGTTTGTGGAGGTCTCAATCGTAGGAGACGGGTCCAAGCATGAATGGAGGAGCCTGAAAGGAGGGCAGAAAGTGCGTCACATTTGTCTTTGCTTTGTCAGGTTCCCTCATTGCCCCAAATGTTAATGGATGGGATAATTTTGTTTGTTTGAAAAGTTAGTCATTCGTCAATAGTTGTGAATAATCTTCTACAACGCTGTGCTTCATTGACCGTGCCATGAATACGTTTCTTAATTACCTTGCACAGCACCAAATAATGGCCTGCAATCGACTGTGGTTACAGAAAAAAGAATCAGCTTAACTATTGATCCCCCCCCCCCTTCCACGTGTGAACTTGTCTCCCGGTCCTTTGTGTATGATGGGGCTGGATTGCACTTGCATTGTTAATGAATGGGTGGGTAATAAAGACAAACACAGCTATTCTTTTGAATTTTATTGCACCATGAAATGTTGCAGATGCCCCAGCCAAACAGACTGAATTTGTGTTTGCATTTAAATTATTGTAATCATCAGTGAAAGCTTCTTGAGGTTTGAACATTTTTTTAATTCAGTGTCCAGAATTAAAATAGTTGCCAAATGAATAGCTAAATGCCAGTTTTAAAGACTTTCACTCTTTACATATTCAAAATGACAATTACATACTGCAATCTGATTTGATTAATGGAATACACCAAAACTGCAATGCGGTTGGCATTTTTCATTTGCAGTGCAATTAAGTGTCTGGGAACATATTGCCATTTAAAACAACCTATCACTGCCAAAGTTAAATCTGTATTTGGTTGTGTCTGACTGTGCGATTTAAAATATAGTTTCTTCCCATGGTTCTGCAGTTCATCGTCATCTACGGGGCGAGATAAAAGCAAGCTGACTCTACGGGTAAGAGCTCCATCCCAGCTGACACAGCCCTGCTATAAAGTGTGTCTTTCTCTGTGAATTGGCCTGCTTTCTCATCTTAGGCTTATCAGTCCATTCTTGCGAATGTGTGGAAATGAAGTGTGTACAAAATGATGTCACTCTTTTCTTGCAAGCACCGCCTTAATGTCTAAGAAGTTAAGCCTGTCGCAGGCATTGCCGTGGGCACCCACCCATCCGCATGTAGTTATATCTGCAACTATGTTTCTATTCGCATATTCAATCTTGCAGACTTGTCACAAAGACCTTTTGCGTTTTCTTTACAGTAGCATAAATGGTTAACTAAGGTGTTGAGATGTTTATAGTGGATTTAACTGCATATTCTGTCTGAAGAATGTGGCGTATAGCTATATTTCGACTTGGTAATACTTGATGCTTGACTATAGTTATTCTGCTGATGGCAATGGTTGCAAAGCAATCTAATTCATGCTGTCATTTTCCACCTCCTCAGTAGGTGGCAGCACTGGCTTGAATTTTGCTTTACACTTGTTTGTTTTGTCAGTCATTCCTGTCTGCTTGTAAAATGCAGTCTTTCATCTAGAGTGACCAAGCGTATGTATAGTCAAAATGTATGTAGATTGTATTTGGGGTTTGTTGTGATTGGTATAGAATGTAAACAGAAGGTCTTCTGGGATTCGTTTAAACAAATTGATTAATCAGCGTGCTTTTGAGTTTGCGGGTACTGAAATTTCATTGTTAATTATTAAGTACACTGTATGCAACAGTGATTATGGACATCTGTTGATCAATTGAAGCAATTAATGATTTTAGAAGGTGCAGGTTAATTTTTCACTTGATTATTATAGATCCAGTTTGCTGAAACTTCTCCTTAATTTCAGTTAATTTCTGTTTTCTATTTAAACTTGTATTTGATTTTTTATTTTTTTTTACAGTCGCTCATCGATGATTTTTGTTAGTTCTCTATGTTAACTTTAGTTGTCCCAGTCTGCAGAGTAAGAGGTAGTGAGTATGAGGATTGTGAAGAAGAGGGTGATGTTAGCTGTAGTGGTCTGAACGATGATGAGCTTCAGTCTTTCTGCTTAACCAATCAGTTTATAATGTATAATTTCCCTATATTTATGTGTTCAGAGTGAAAGCTTTGAATAGCACTATTGCTTGGGGCAGCCTCTTCTTACAGCACTTTGATTAAATTAAGAAGAAATTACACCCTATCAAATATGTTTGACAAACTACTGCAAAATTGCTAAATTTGATGATATCTCTGGGGCTTTGCTCCTCTAAGTAATTTTGGCTCCCCAAGAAAGTTTAAAGAACAAGGAGGACTTTACAGTGTTGTTGTTAAATTTCACGTCATGTAGTTTTTATGTTGTGAATGGTGCACTGCTTTCTGTAACACTAAGCTGCGGTCGGCAGGCTGCACCGATGTGACGATCTGTTGCGCTTGCCTTTTCACAGCAGAAGTTTGTGCGGTGCTCGGCGCGGGCGGAGGTGCGGCACCTGCGGCGGGTGCTGTGTCAGCGGCTCAGCGTGGAGAAGCAGCAGGTCAGTCGCTGGTTTGCTGCAGTGATCCATGCCGAGCGGGCCGGATTGTCACAGCAGGTGTCACACACTCGCTTGATTTGTTGCTGGCTGTGATGACTTTTTGGTACGAGGTTTCAGCCCCTTTGGTACACTGATGGGAAGTGAACGGGTGCCTGGAATTTCCGGCTGTAGTTTTATGGGTGGCTTGGAGGGTAGCGCTGTTTCCTCTACCTTTTGAGTTCCATTTGTGTGGAGCTTTGCATAACCCCCCAATTTCTATGGGATTCTTTCAGCAGTCCAAAGACATGCAGTTAGGCTAACCAACATCTCTTATTTACCTGTAATGTGCATGTGTATGGCCTGCAATGGTCTGCCATTCCATACAGGACCCCGGCCTTGCATGACCCAGACTGAGGAAAGGAGTTATAAGCTGGGTAGATGGCCTGATATTTTTGTTCAGGATCTTGAAATATATTTAAATATATTTTAATGTGCTGTCTTACCTCTGCAGGTCCAGATGTTGTTCAACAATGAGTGCTTGTCTGATCACATGACCATGAAACAGCTGTGGCTCTTGCACTGGTTTGGCAAGGTACGACGGCCCGCACCAGAGTCTAGAGCATTCCCGATTCTCTGTTAAAAATGCTCTCATTTCACTGCGTGTCATTCCTGTTTTTCTATTCACGAACGCTCTGTCAGTGCACATATGTATAAACCACAAGTTTGACTTGTCCCAACAGAAATACGTTTTGTGTTATAAGTATAAACTCAGGTTTAATTTCTCCTTTTCTCACAGGCACAGCCCCTGGTTCTTCACTACACAATCAAGGACAAGCAGACAAGATAGGATTGGTTCGGTTTTAAACAGCACTGTGTTGTACATATTTGTATTTTAGATAATCTATTTTAATTAGGTCTGTATATATGTGTATATAAATGTACTTAGATTTTGTTTGTATTTTTAAATAAATTTTTGTGAAAGTTTCTTTTGTTTCTTTCTTTGAGTAGTAATATTTTCTGGACGTCCCCTGAAAGCCGACCTTGCGCTTTGGGTTTGCGTTTATTGCCCATGGCAATAAACGTATAACGACGTGTATTGCCAGCAACAGTCTAAAATCAGATGTCATTTCATTGAAAAATGAGAAACAAGTGTTTGGCGGTGGTTGATATTTGTTTTCTACTGTGTGAAATATTAGCACAGTATCTGGACCAAACGGACTGATCACTGGGTTGGGGAACGAGCACGTTTTCTGAAAATACCACAAGGTGGCGCTCTTCGCGCTTCTTATGGAGAAGTCAACGCATACTGTAAATAGTTTCTTAAAGAAGGAACTGCAGAAACGGGTTTCCGTATAAGAAAGTCTTGGTTTTAAGGGGGAGCAAGTAAACTCAATTAATTTTATAGGATGGTATTGGTTTTAATTAACTTACAAAGAAGCGCTGCGTTATTATGACAGGGTATGCCGCGCTTTCCCCACAACTGATAGACATTGTATATACTTTCGGTTTTTTGTGAAGATGAGACGGCGTTTAAGAACAGGAGTTAACATGTAACATTTTTATACCATACAAAGAAATTCTTACTGTTACATTAGTATTACCAGGGCGTATGGTTAATGTTACCGGTATGACTTAATTTAATATTTTCTATTCGGACAGTAGCTGCGATGGAGTGCCGTGTATTTATTTATAAAAAAATAAAGTTACGACATTCAAGTTTTCATAACTCATTGTTTTATGAAGCACCTGACAGATGTTGTTCAGATGCTTTTCTGACCTGTGAATTCAGCTACATGAAGGAAAAATCCGTTAAAAAAAATCTTTGACTTGCACGTTATATTCGAAATATTTCTAGATGTTATACAAATCGCTGTTTGTATTACAGTGTTTTGCGAATAAAACTCAAACTGTATGTTAAGCGGCGCGTGACGACGTGCATAAAGAAAATGCGCAATGCAAATAATCAAGACATTTCGAAAACAAAGTGGGATGACTTTAAAGCTAGATAATTAATCACTAGTTAAGCCAAATTAATGCCAACAAGCAATGATGTCAGGGAAGAAACGATGTAATTAACCATCCAGAAAATTAGGTTTTGGTTCGCCATACAGGCGCGGTAACAGGATTTCAAGGAACAGCGAAGGCAGACACAAAAAAAAATCAGGAAATTCCTTCGAGAAACTTTCGTAGCACTTTTATGTATGAAATATGTAATTAATGTCACGAAATGTATTAATAATGCTATCTTGTTGCAGTCTTTTGGGCTGTTTTTTTCCTTCCTTGCGTAGATGCTGCGTATTAAAAAAGTGGGGTGACAGCGATATAGTGAAATGCGTTGTTTATCATGTAGGATGATGTTTTCGATGAAAAGAACAATTATTTAAACAGGCGGAAATGACACAATTTGCATATTTTCTGTTTCAGTTTATCTCTCATGCTATAAAGCGACGCTTTGTTTTTCTCTAATCTCACGTACAATACTGTTACATTTTAAAAGAAAAAATAACGTTGATTTAAATTCTGCATTTTTATTTCAAAGTTAAGAGAGAAAATGGCATATTAAAATATATTTAAAGAAGCATCGATAAATCGTTATTGCTGTTGTGATTTTTTTAAAAAACGTTTTGCGTTTTTGAGGCATACTGTTATTTTGAAGAGAAAATCCAGATTTATAATACACTTTTTTTTATAAAAGTGACAGTGTCGTATATTAAACATTTCAGTATAAAATTAATCAATTTAATATGAAAGTTACATAGGAAATACAAAACCAATTAAAATGAAACTGCGCCTATACTACGTAATGGTTCCAGGTGAATAACACACACACACACACACACACACACACACACACACACAAAAAAAAAAACATTTTCACCTATACAGGCAAATTATTGTTAAGAACTATTGGCATATTGCGCGACTTTAAACAGAGGTTTTCATACGCAAAATAATAGATGGTTTCGGGTTAAAATAAGGTTTTCATTGTGAAAGAAATTATTATAAATAGTGACAGCAATAGCATCCAAAACCATACAGGCACACTAATACAATTTATATTTCATGCAGAATAATAATCGAAGTTGTAATTTTTTAATAAAATCATGCGCCGATATGATTATCCGTATGTATTAGTTCAATTCATCAAATAATACTTTTTGTTCGGATATACCTGGAGTTCAGACATTTCAAATAAACAATGGGGATTATTCCAGGAAACATTCGATTTTTTGCATAATGATTTTTGTTTACACCGACAATTACATGGGAAAAAATTGACAATATCAAACGTTTATTACAGAGAGGCTGCAGCATAGCTCACCCATAACCCACAGAATAAGCGGACCCGCAGGCTTTTGCGTGGGTGCAGTGTGTTTTTGCATTAAATGTACGTGCATTTAATAGGCTCGGGTCCGACAAACATGACAAGGAATCAAATGAACAAATACACCACAAAATATTTACTTACTGAGAAATAGTGTTTATGGTGAATGCATGGCTTGCGCGTCTAACCGGCTGGCCATTAAACGCTACACAGTTCAACGAAGTCAACAATAAAAACACTGTATATACACAGTTAGTATATATTAATCTGTTGCGCGTTCATAAAAAAGAGAAATATTCGGGGTATGGTGGAATATTGAAATAATGGCGCCGGTAATCTGCACGCTGCAGTTGGGACCTTTCAGCATCTGTGTGAGTGTGTGCTACTCTCAGTTAAGTAATGTTCATAAGGACAGGGCCGACAGAAACCTCATTTCCACAAAACTTTCAATGAAACATTAAACAAATACATACCAAAAGCATGTGTTGAATCCGAAAATAATGTTCTAAATTATATGTAACGCAAAGTAAACTTTGAAATAAACGTGATAGGCCTACATGAAGAATAAGCCTGGTCTCGTTTCTGTGGCGAAAACTCATTTATGGCAAGTTCTTGGATCCGTTTCACAACGCAACAATAAAAAAAAAACTGCTTGACTTTTCAACCCTTTGGCGATTCCAACCGATTGCGTCAATTGTGTTCAGTGGAGCTCGGTCATTCTCTCCTGCACAAACAGCTTTCCTTGATCTGGTTAAATGTTACTAATGGACCAAAAGATTTGCCAGCAGATTGCAGCCTGGACAACGAGAAGGCAGGAGATAAAGGCAATAGACCTCCCTTTCTACTGGCCTCCTATTGAGATTTATTCATTAGGAACCTCTCGCTAATCAATTACTATTCATAGGCGTTTTTAACACACAAATTAAAAGAAGCACAGAAGAGGCACAGATGCGTGGTATTATTGCTGCCGGCAGAGGGAAAGTGTTTAAGTACGGAAAGGCGGGTTAAACTAATAAATCATGCCGACTAGGTTGTGTTAAGAGAAAATTCATAAACCATATGGGATCGGGACGGCCACAGCTTCATTTTACACCAGGCCTGTCCGAACCATATTGTGACAACAACAGTTCTAACTGATAGTCGTAAGGGAGAGACGTGCTTACTTGCCTCTGAGGCACGAGTCCCACAACGCTAAGATCAAACGTGGCATTGTTGGTAGTCTGATCTGTAGACTTACTTGTATGGGATTTGTATATATAAAAAAACATACTAAATACTTTTAACATTTACGAACACAAAAGTGATTCACCTTAAAACAATTGTATCGACATTTTAGGTTGTATACCCAAGCAGCTCAGACTCCTCTGTCGACTCTTCGCGAAGACATTTCTATAACCCATCAATGCCCGAGACTTAAGTTACATTTAACCACGACGGTCCTTACCATTTAACGCAGAGCGACATACAAGGGCAAATGACAATCAGAAATGCACACCGAGGCTCAGAGAACACGTCATGTCAGGAAACGCTAAATATTATAATCCCTTTATTTACAGAAATAAAGATTAAATAGAATGTTACAATAAAATTGCCATAATAAGAGGTTCCATTAAACGTTTTATTTAAATTATATACAGAACATACCTATAGATTAGGTGATTGTTTGCAAGTCCATGTCTGAAGTCTGGTTAGTTTTAAAGACTACACTGAGATGGGCAGAAAAAAAATCCTACGAATCTGTCATTTTTAAGGTCAATTAAAATTTCCACAAATTATTTCTGCATGAACAGCCCACTGTCTCAGCTACGTATTTAAAGACAATAACATACTCTTCTCCTAAAATATGCGTCCTTTACTTGCACACATATGAGGAAAAAAAACACCAATTTTGTAGAGATGATTTCTTAGCAGCTATAAAAATGAGTGCGATTTATGGTTTATCAAAAGAGGCAAATTTGCAAGTGTTTCCCTACGAACACAGTAAAGGAAACACAAAACGTACATACACACTTCTGAAATCTTGTACCATGAATCAAAGTAATTTGGTACTTTAAAAAAGTAATTTTAATCATAATTCCCCACGTTATTTGCCGAAGCTTAATACAGAAGCATCTCATTATGTATTTTTTTACAGTCCTTTATATAAATAAAACTTCAACCAAAACGTCCTTCATTTGAACATTAATTCCCAAAGTAGTCCCTGTCCGTGCAGTATTTGGAAAGTGTCCCCTCTTATAACACAGGCCTACTTTCAATCGTCCACTTCAATTTCTTCATCTTCCTCTGAAAACTCGTCGGTGGTTTGGTCTCTGGATGAGAAAGGCGACTGCGGAAAGACCCCGTGCCCTTGCGAGGAGGGTGATATGCTGGGGGATACGGCTCCAGAGCCGCCTTGGGGTTCATCAGCGTCCTCCATGCTAACCAGCTTCTGGAGAGCCTGCGGTGGGATCTTCTTCAGCGACTCAACGTCTGCTTTCATCTCCTCCAAGTCTCTCTTGAGTTTCGCCCGCCTGTTCTGGAACCAGGTGATGACCTGAGCGTTGGTCAGACCCAGCTGTTGTGCAATCTGGTCTCTGTCCGCCGGGGACAAGTATTTCTGGTACAAGAATCGCTTCTCCAGTTCATAGATTTGATGGTTCGTGAAAGCTGTGCGCGACTTTCTTCTCTTTTTTGAGGCCTGACGTTGGCCGAAAGCGTTCAGATGCTCACGACCTTAAACGAAAACAAACACCAGCGTTAAACTCCCAGAGGAAGCAGTCGGACACGCTGTAGGCCTTCGAGCACACAGCATACATCTTCAAGCAATCACAGCGGCAAATAATTCAAAACATTTTATATACGCACATTCCCGTATTTTTGCTATCCGTCACGGCAATGCAAAATGGTACTAATTTAGGCGGATCTTACTGAAACTACACAGAACCACACATGACTTGAACGCTAGCTATGAGCTATTAATATTCACATACTATATAAATACATTAATATAACAAGCAATATTGGCTGTGTTCCTTTGTAATATCTCATGAATAAAAAAAATCTCTGCGTTAAATTTTACAGGAACATGTTATATCCACTATTAAAACCAGCTATAAGTACTGGTCATCATATTTGTTTCAAACAGTACAGTGCTAAAAATACAGCTGATTATGAAAAATTCCATTACAAGAAACTGTCAAATAACAGTTATAAACCGATTCCTATCAGGTTTCATTTAAATTAAATGCAAAAATACCTACAACTATGTCTAGGTCGTCATATACAATATTTACGTCGTTATACGCAATATTTCTTAAATACTAATGTTTTTAACGACTCTGAACACTGACGTCGGTCATTTGTACAGGCACCATTTTTTGTTTATGTTGATTTAATACTCATAGGCCGAATTTTGTATTTTTTAATATATATATTTTTTGCAAGGAATTAAATCTGACCGTTTAAATATTAGACGGACATTATGTTGATAAATATCACAGCTATACGCGTATTGCTGACCTACTGTTTTCATACAGGCCCTCGTGCATTCTTCGGTGGCTGTAGGTGCCAATGGAAAATAACACGCATTCCTGTACAGGAGTCCATACACGTGCATTGCATTTGTTTCATAAGCGACACGGATCGGATATGGGCGATTAACAGAAAACAATTTTTAAAATGAATACCTTCGGCGGCTTGGATAACGCTGACTTCCAGACCTTTGAAAGTTTTGCTTGCTAACTCTTCCAGAGCACACAGCGGGGAAGACGGAGTGTTAATACCGTTTCTGGTAGCACTCGATCCGGTCACTTTCTCTAAAACTCTCGGCGGACAGAGACTGGCAGCCGACTTCTTTATGGAGGGCTTGTTTAAAATATCCTCAATGCTAAAGGGAGTGAGCGGTTTGTTGGAGTTAGCTGGCGGTGGAAGTTGATCCAAAGCACCTCTTCTCCTCTCCTCGCTGCTAGATTGCAACACAGAGCCTGCCTTCATGTCTCTACTTGAGGTCATCGTACTCCCTCGAAATGTTTATTTCTAATAACAGTAGATAATATTTCATTCAAAAGGTCATAGAAACTTCCGATTATATATTTGCCCGCGTCTTCGCTTCACCCCCTTGTTGCACGATCAAAGCTTCTCTGAAGTGAAATGATTTTCGAGAAGAACCATTCTTTCCAGCCGGACTTCGCTTTTGCAGACAGCAGGATCAGAATTGTATTCCCTTTAAGAAAGCCCTGGGTCTTCTGAGGAACTCCATTAAAATCGCTAAAAAAGTATAACGGTACTGCCCCAGGGCTGATTTGCCACAAAGAAAAAGCGTCTCGCAGAACAAGAAAAGCCAGCGACCGCTAACGACTTATGTTATTGTTGATTGGGCGAAGATCAATTAGAGAAACACTACACCATTTACTGACCCGGCGCCGAGTCTTAAAGGGCCAGGCCACATTAATTAATTGGACGCAGGAATAGGAGGAGTTTCCCCGGCGTTACCAAATTTAAAAAAGCAAGACACGGCTTGAAAGGTTTATGCATCTGCTGCTCCACTTTCCACTTAAGGGAACCACGTGCTGCCCATGTATATTTCACTGAAAAGGGAGAGTAAAGATTCCTGTTTATAAAACCTATGAGTTACGTCATAACGCGCCGTGAATAGCTTTTGAACAGATGTTAAATAATCTCTTGGCAGACGTGATGAACCAAGAAATAACATTCCGAAATGTTATCACTTTAATTTATTTTATTGTTTTTTTAACCCGGGCTTGTGATATAGGCATTACATGTATTAAACTGTGTAAACTACACTGTGTAAGTTACACTGTTTCAGCAAGCGCAGTCTGAAAAGACCTTGGAAAAATGAAAGGCTTTTACAACAACTGCAATATCACTGTAATAACAAGAGAAATTACATTTACTGTATATATATATATATATATATATATATATATATATATATATATATATATATATATTTGTAAATGTTTTAAAATGATTTGATATTAAAAATGTTTTGACTTTTAGTTCACACGACACTGGTCCAGATGACCAATCGCTGAGGCAATAAAATAGTATTATACTCACAATATTATTAACGCTACGTCTCACGAATGTTCTTGAATTATGGGAAATTAATATACGATTAATCGCGCATACCTACGAAGCACAAAGCAGTAAAAAGCTGTTTTTATGCGCCCATCAACTGTTTCATTGGGCAAGGGCAAGCATTTTAGGCAGAAATTTTAATTTTCGCACTCTTTATATGGGTTTTTGGGAAGCGTGTCGACGCTGATTTGCTTTCTCCATCAATGGACAGAAAAATGGGACGAAGGAACAGTCGGACAATCTCTAACAGATGAAAGCACTGTCCGTGGCGGGTTAGTTAAATTTATTAGCTCATCTTCTTTCTAATGCACCATAAAAACAGAGACAACCTGGAAATGATTATGAGAGAAAGGGGAGATTTGTGCGCGGTTTTGAATTACACAGAAGTGAAACGCTATAAAACGTCTTACAAATAACTCGACGATATTTCAGTTTTGCGAAAATAAAAACTCTGTTTCAGTTCCTGCCCGAGTAAAAATTCAGGTTAAGCGGGGATCCCGAATTAAATTTTCCGCGTCACTTGTCCATCTGTTAATGGTGGTGTTTGAAACATGAATTCAGGTTCAGCATCGAGGTTCGCCCTTGAGTGTTAGATGCTGCAGTGTTTGGAGTCTAGCTGGGTGCAGAGAGCAGGTAGGTACCCTCACCCGTTTTATTTTCCACTCGAAATATTAGTTTGCATCGGCACACCCAAATAATACAATTAAATGGAAGTATGGAATATACAATATATTCACTGCACACTACAGGTAGTATGCTAATCAGATTCAATGCTTTTATTGTCTAAAACACCAGAAAACATTCACAGCGCATGTCATACAGTTATAAGATAATATAGAAACATGAACTAAAATGTATATCGTTATTTCTCTCAAGTATTCCAGAAACAAAAATGAACGCGGTATTACATTCCTTTCACCTTTATCACAGTTTGCAAACGATGTGTATCTTAAATGCTGTAACATTGAATACGTGCGTTCAGCTTCACACTGCACGTGCACACAACATTGGGACGTAGTTCTTAATTCTTAAAACATGTAGGCGTGTTGTCTTCAGATTTAAATGATTTATTCTGTTGTATGTGGATTGCAGCATCAATTAATAAAATGTCACAATTTCAAGTAATTTTAAAGACATCACTTCTGACCCCATAAAACATTGTTCAATTAATATATTTTATAAAAAGGTATATTTACGTAAATTCGAATATTATCCGACATGGGCAGACTGCGTTTTTAATTCATTCGTTTTGTGGCTAAGAATAGAACGCACAGCTGAATAACAGAACGGCCTGCGCGACGATATTACAAGTTACATGTAAGTTATATATTTTTTATGACTACATAAACTCCCTGGAACCAAGTTTCTCAACAGCCGTACAACTGAAACGAATAAAAAAATAATCATTTACCCTACAAAACGCTCCGCGGTCTTTCTAGGACTAGAAGCACAGAAAGATTCCAAATCAAGGCTGCATGGTCACTTTATTTCTGTTGCGTGTGTCAGCTAAATGCATTGTTTTGACTCGTGAATCAGCCCAAGTCTACTGGAATATGATGCAAAATGTACCGACGTTTGATCTGATCGTAGATTTAATGATCGATTGAAATGATAGATAACCCTTTTACACGAACTATTAGAGATGAATGGACTCCGCAGAAACGTCACCCGTGCCAAAAACACCATATGGTGACATTCATGTAAGGACAAAACAAGGCCAAATAACACGGGAGTTATTAAAACAGCACGAGATTCTATTACACTGGATGGAGAGTGTCTCCGACAGGGATGTCATTGAGGAACAACGGCAAGAGCGTGCTATTAAACAAAGGATAATGTATTCAAGAAACGCGACTGACACGGTAAATAACCGCTTACGGTAAAGCTAAAAACAAGCAAGCGGAGCCTGAGAATCGCAGGTTATCGTTAGGGCAAGTCAGGAGATGACGCTATTTAATCGAGAGTCAAAAATAGATTTAAGGTTTTTTATTTAAGTAGGCATATTAAGCTAATAGCTATCAAAAACAGATAGATAATGCATCACAAACACAAAACCTAATTGTATCATTACATATTACAACATTTTTATTATCAGGCATGACCTAAGCTCTCCCTTAAAACTTAGACTGAATGAAAAAACTATTCATATTAAATTTCTTATTTATATTATGTTTCTTAGAATATAGAAGTACATGAAATCAAACTTAAGTTGATTTGGACAAGTAAAGAGAATTTATTGGCTATTGTAGAACATTTTGTTATACTATATTAATAGTTGTTTCATGGGCATTTCTGCAGCATGGGCTGAATCCTATAAAACCTTTTTAAAAGGCGGAAAAACTCTAACAGTACACTTTATTACCCTAATAATGAAAGGTATACTTTTAACAATGTAACAATGGCAACTGTAAAAACTGACATTATAACATACAATTGAAGCACCAATTTGCAGCAAACAAGTGCATATGTGTATACACACACACGCTGGAGACTTGGGGTTAGTGTCCCGAAGCCTTCTTAACGCTACGTTGTTCGTAAGTTCTATGTAAAAAAAAAAGTACGTGGCGTTAAGAAGGCTTCGGGAAACTCACCCCTTGTCATTGTCGGATTTAATAAAAAAAAAGCTCACTATAGCACCGTTAGAGAAACCGATAGTCAAGCGACGCTTTTCTGAGCGGAAGGAAATGGTGTGACATTTCTCTCAAATCCTGTAAGCACTAATGATGCTGAAACTAAGTCTGCCAATATCTCTTTTCAAAACATGTTTTATATGATCTTTACGGTCTCCGGTGGAGCGGCGCTAATTCGAAAGGTCTTCTTTGGCCTAATTTAAACGTTAATTAGAATCAGCGCACCTGACTTCATCAATCATCGAGTCTTACGGGAGCCTCGCTTTATTTTCATTGTCGCTGTCTCTCCTTCTCCGAACTTGTTCCCTGCCGTCTCTTGTTGCGCTTAACTTGTCTGTCTTGTTATTCCTGGCGTACAGTCATTTGCAGTGACTGAATATTTGAGCTGACGATGAAGACTGTTTTGGTCTCGGGGACCATTGCTTAACTGGGGTAGTTTAACACAGACTAATTAAGCCAGTTTCATTGTTCATCTACACTTAACCTGTATAATGTTATGAATATTATTACAACATCAGTTACAAACTTTTTTAAAGTCATTGTTACATTTTAATTTACAACAATTGTTATTAGAATTAGTAAGTAGATAAAATATTATTACTTTGAACAATTTTTTAAGATTATATTCTTATTCATAAAAATTATTCCATATATCAATTCATCCGTAGAAATGCTAATTCTGGTCCGGTTCGTGGGGATATTAATATTTTCTTAATAGGCCTATTTGAAATACAGTTCAAACATTTGATAGGAATTTCTTTTCTAAATTTTCGTTTTTGTCTCCCAAGGGTTACATGCTTTGTTTTATACAGATATAATACATTAATCATCGATGCAAATTTCTATTTCTTCATAATATGTATAATTTTAATTAAAAATTGACTTTTTAATCCAAGCAAAACGAGACAGCGGTGTCATACGAGTGTGTGAAATTGCTTTTTGCCTGTTTCTGGAAAAGGAAAAATATTATGTCAGAGGACACCCGTTAATCCAAAGCCACATTCTTGCTTTCTTTTGCTTAATATCTGACTTTCAAATCCTTCGGCTGCATGAGAAACAAATGAATCAAAGAAGGCAGAGAAATTGTCTGCAGATATTTGATACGGGCTTATCATTTTAAGTTCCATAACGTTCCACACATGAACTATAAGAATCAGACCTCTGTTTCAGAACACCAGGTCTCCACCAGTTGTTAACCCGTATTACTAAATAAAACAGCTGCACTCCTTGCCATATCAACATGACACGGGTGGGGGGGGGCTTCAAATAATCTGCGTACATCTGCAAGACGAATGCAGTCTGTAAAATATATGGAACATTATGGGGTCAGCTTTCAGCGTGATTATTTCTGATATACAATGCCTTCTCCTAAGATTCCCTGAACTGCAGCTATTTACCGCTGAATATACATTTTTGCTCTAGGTAAATACGCACAAGGTAAGCAGCAAAATCGATTTCGGCAGTAAATATCCATTAGGCCAACAGTTCAATTAGTGACAATTTTTCGATAATTATGCTGTTAGCCGTTACATTTGCTCAATGATTGACCGCTGATATTTCCCACCCAGATTTCCCCACGGCTTAACCTTTGGGCCAGATGAGCTCAGTTTGATTCACAAAAATCTGATGAAAGGGGCACATTTAATGGAGGATAAAATCACCGCTGAATCAATCAGGGTTGCCTTTGCGCAGTTTTGGTAAGTAATTGGCTAAAAATCAAGTGCACGTCATTGCCTTATTTCTTTAGCTTGCCAATCAGGAACTTTATTTCACGTAAACTTTATGGTATTAAAGAGAAAAATATAATACTCACCACGCGCCATGTAATGAAATTGAGTATTATTATTGTGGTTTTTATTGTTGTTGTTGTTGCTGTTGTTGTCATCGTCGTCGCCTTCTTCGTATATTTAAGAAAAGTGATGTGAAGAACGAAAAATAATTGCAGGTTCAATTGTTTCACTGGGACAATTAAGGATACAGCCACGGAGACTGGCCTAAAATATGAATATAGAGTTATATATTAATAATGTGACAAATTGGGGGGGGGGGGGGCTCAGACTTACATAATAGTTTAAAGTTTAAAAGTCACTTTTAAATTTATGTATGCCTTAATTGCATTCTAAGGCGCTGTACAAGAAGTCCTGCAGCGATTCCTTGTAACCTCCGGACCTGGGGGCGCCGTGCAGCCGGGTTGCCCAGCTGGCGGGGCAGCGCCTAACTTCATGTAACTGCGCAAGCAGCTCTCTGCCACGTTTTATTTGCAGTAGGCTGATTGCGGCAAGGACGATGATAGTTTATGGCCTTTGTGGTCCGCCATTAATCCATTATTTGCAAATTCGTTATTAAGGACCACGAGGAGCGACATTTCTTTTTCCTCTAAGTCAATACATAATGGATACATAAATAGATAACATGAATACAACGCAATAAATGGTTGGAAAAGGTGAGTGACGTTTACCTTTCTGGGCTTAAAAACAAGCAACTTAAAGAGGCGAAGCCTTTTGAACGCCATCAGCGACAACAGAAATTTTGCCTTTGCATATTGCACTTGGCATTGTCACGTTCTGCGGTATTTAGTACCCGTTGTGCCTTCTCCTCGGTTGAATGACAAACGCTGGGATTCCCAACAGGGCACCCCGAGCCCCTAACTAGGCCAAACGGTTCCTTGGCTTTCTCACCTCGGCGGAGTTCATTCTCTCCCGCGGATCACGGCACTTGAAACCCCCAGGGCGCGGTGTTAGTCAAGCCTAATGCTCCTCGGGGGTCCATTTAAGATAAAAAAAAAGATGGAGGCCAGGGACCTGGATGCAGCAGAAACACAAACACCGTTGTATTTGTCTTTGGGGGGAGTGGGGTGGGGTGGTGTAGTAAATGTTAATGTCAACAAGGATGTGGCTAAATAAAAATTAGCATTCAACTAAAAAGAATCAAAGGACACATTTGTTTGATTAACCTATCGACTACACTAAGACTAGGCTACCGTAGTATATACAAACAGTTATGTTTCCTGTTTCATTTTACATTATAAGCATTTAAACCATTGTGATATTTAGATTTTTTTCAGGACGTTTTGAATTATGGTTCTCGGTAACGTTATCTGTTTTGGTGGTATCTGTAGTGTAAATAAACGATCCTTGGAAATTGGAGTACTTCGCCATAAAACATGCCTTTACTAGACCTATATGAACTTAGAAAGTTACAAAATTAAACAGCTCAACAAGTAGCCCCCTTTTGCTAACAACGCAAAAGAATTGGGTTCAAATCCCAAAGAGCTCACATAAAATTGTAGCCCTTTAATGTACCTTAAGTCGCTTTCGATAAATGCGTCAGATAAATGAGTAGAATGTAAACATATAAACTGTAAGTTCCTGCTAGATAACCCTTTCGTACCTTTCTCATAAAAATAAATAGATTGCTGATCTTGACAGTGCATTAAACCTCGAGCTGAAATGAGTGACAGGCCGAACACGGCCGCCAGTGTTTCTTTTATCGGTGATTGCTCTAAAACGACCTTGGCACAGATGTAGAAGAATGGCACACGTCCCGAAAGGCAAGATCGCTCTATTCGCGAATTAGGATTACGTTTTTTGCAGTTATGTGTACTTACAGCGGGACGGACAATGAAAATATCATTCAGGCTGCAAATTCGGTCGTTTTATAATGTGACACTGAAGGAGAAGCACCAGACCATACGACCCTCGAGAAAAGGTGGCGCCACTATCTGTAGATGAGTCATTAGATAAACTACTAAAAGTAACCTATCCATCCATCTTCAATAACGGCTCGCGATCACAGAAATGTGTTTATTCATTAATTGCATAAAAATCGTGTTTCTTCTGTGTGCTACAATCCCTATATTTATTAGTCGGTCTGAACGTGATTTGCGGTTTTGGCTGAAAATAACGCATTAAATTAAGAATTAATTTACCGGCATATCTTAAACTGTATGCCAATAGGCCCAGTAATACCCAATAGGAAACAGTGTTATCTCATTACAAACGCATTATTCGTACCTGCCCCTCCCTTCTTTCGTCCGCATATTATGGAAAAAATACCCTACAGCGTAAATAAATTTGTCAGCCCGATTACAAGTAAGAGGAATAGGCTGCGCGTACAATTTGGCTCCCGACAAGATTTGCCGAGAGACGCCCTTAACATGAAAGGATCAGGCGAAGACGGAGTAAGCGCTTTCCATTATAGGAACTAATTTTATGGATACATATGACTGAGGCGAGAATAATTCAGTTACACTTTAACCAATTTAACATATGTAGTGTATTTACAAGAGTGCTATATAGCAACTAGAATAATTACATAATAGGTATTTACGAACATTTTGAACGAATCCTCGTATATACCTATTGTAAACACAAAACACCCATATAATAACAGCAAAATAAACAAGAGTAATTATACAGGAGAACCATTTTATTATAAATAAATTATTGTAGGGATTCTAAGGCGTAAACTCAAGATGTAGGATAATATAAACAAAAGGAAGTTGTAATAATATTTACAGACGCTAACATTTAAAAATCGTAAAGCGTAAGACTTTCAGACGATTGGTGCATGCAATAACATGATATGTATAATGTTTAAGCCAAAACACAATTAGGTAGCTTATCACTGCTTATTATTCATTTATTTTTTCCAGTTTTTGAAAGGGCGCACACACACACACACACACACACACACACACACACACACACACACACACACACACACACACACACACAGCAATTAACAGCTCAGCATAGCGATACGCTGTTGTAAAAATAATATAACCGCATTGACTTTTTCCGGACTGTCATTTTGATCACTGGAAAGTGTGGAAATGTACCCTGATCCAATTAAACGACAGACTTAATGCACCCTAACTAAAAGGACATACACTAAACACGAAAATTCTGAATGAAATTATTAGTCCGGTATAACAGGAAGCAGATCGTGTGTGTTTTTTGCGAAATTATTTTAAACGCTAAAATTTTTCAGGTATAAGCGATGTTTTTTTTTTCGTCGTAAAACCCTTGCTTAATTTTTTAATCAGATAAAGCTGTCTTGCTGATTTCTGATATACATTTATAGGAAAATTAATGAAAATGATAAACAATGATGCCGTAATATGCTAAATATGATCGTCACTTCGAATGGCCATTGTTCACGTAAACCTTTTACAATTACTTTTATTTACTATAATAATACTTATTTATGAGAGGGTTTTGTCCTAAGCTACGCTTCGTACAAAGGAGCCAATTGAAGGACTGCTGGGCTGAGCTTCCAAACGTCTTCTTAAAATCTTCATTAAAATGAAAGAATCGAAATATGGACCACTTAGGCTAATTACTAATTTGGAGGAAACAACATGAGCGGGCCTACTACTCATTTTAATTAGACAGGGTTACGCTCATGTTACACTAATAGCTACTTACAATGAAGTCTAATTAACTCTACCGGAATATTAATTGATGAGTATAAAATACCATGATTATTCTAAGTAACTGTGTATAAGGTGTTTTTGTGCTTAGTCTTATTAATATGTTGTCAACCTGAACGACTTATAATTTCGCATATACGTTTATATGGAGAGATTGTTTTATTCTCTTGAAGCTTTCCATCTGAGTTCTTAAACCAAAAGCATGGCCGTAATCATACTTGTTAGGTCTGCTTAAGAAAAACAAATACAGTACTTTAAATTTGACTTTATTAACATTAAATTTGGCGCACAAAACAAAGCAATTTCTTTGTAATATTATGTGAAATTGTGCTTATTTAACTGAAATTCCAATCTCTCCCTTTTGTATTATTATAGGATAGCCAATAATACATCCGCAAACACTGGTCCAGGTGGGGAGGTGCGCCGGCAGATCACGTGACCGAGCCAATTGACGCTTCGGGGGTGATGGATGGTGACGCACGAGTGGACCGTCGCTGGGACCGCAATCAAGAAGAAGGCGAAGACACACACACACACACACGAAAGAAACACATAAGTCAAAAATTTTAGATTAAAATTACGCATAATAGTATGAAATCAATCAGATCCTAAGGAACTAGTGGAAGGAACACATACGTTCACACAACCCTAGAGTTGACAATATGAATTAGAGACTAAGCGAGTTACGGAAACGAACGCCTCCCGCCTGTAACGATTCGATATAATTCCACATACATTTCCTTAATATGATCCCTTATTTTTCCACAAACACAGGACGAAACGGGCATATTTTTACAACACCCCAAATAAGTAAAACATAGATACTGTATGTGCTGTAGTTACCCTAAAGGAAATGTTACGGACTACACTGTAACCATATATATTCTAAATATGACCAGAACGTGAATAGCTATGTAATTGTAGGTTTCCTGGACTCTCCATCTCGTCTGAAGGTACAGAAACGGCAAACATTTATACATTTAAACATTTATCATAATGTGTTGTTTTTCTTTTAAACGTGCCGTATATTGGTTTCCCTGGTATATGTATACTAATATTACCGTTGATGCCATTAAATTCATTCTTACGAATGACGTATACTATTGTTGCAATGGAAGCACCAAACGATAGCAGAAACTAAGATTGCCAAAGAAATAAACTGAAGATAACTGAACGAGCCACTGTGAACAAAAAGGATTGCAGGAACATATCATAATGACGGCAACAATCACGTACTGATATCTGACTTAATTTATTTGTAACATTATCCAGGTTAAATTTGGTTTTATTATTTTTTTGTATATGAAGGATGGTCTCTGGGCTCCATTCAAAGCTTATATCTGCATGAATGAAGATAAATACGTGGGAGAACGATGTTCCAATAATCTTATAGCTTTTGCAGGATGAAATGACTCCTGCCAGGATTGTGCCTCCCAAACCCATTGCTTCAAACACAGTTGCACATATGAACACGCACACACACCTGTACTCATATCTTAGTGGGGACTGTCCATTCATTTCTATGGGTAAAACCCTAATCTCAACAATGAGAACCTTAACCCCTACACAGCCCTAACCTTAACCATAAGTAACCAAACAAAATACAAGACTTCTGACATTTTTTTGTTTTTTGATCGCAGTCACAGATTTTTATAAATATATCGCACCCACACGCATACTGACACACACACACACACACACATGCATGCACACATGCTCACATGCATGCACACACACATACACACTTTCAAATGCATGCAACAAAGGTGCATCAGTGTAGCAAAAAATGAAACATTTCATAAATAACAATCCCGGGGCTGCCTCCTTGGAGTAGTGCGGTTGCGATGGTCGGATGCTGGGACTGGGAATACCTTCTCCTCCCCATACATCAGGATTTAATTAAGCTGTGATCAGTGCCTGCCCTCTCGCTCTCCCCTGAACCACTTTGCTCCAAATACAATGAGGAAATAGCTCGTCTGGCCGCTGACAGACTCCGGGTTTCGCTGTAAAGATAAATGACCCGCAGTATTAAAGTTTAACACTTTGACAAAACCCACCTGATCTGGGGGATTAATGCAATGAAAAATCCATCTGCAGGGGGTGGATGGGGAGGGGGGGGGGAGAGTGGTTCCCCGAGGAGAGTAATAGCGAGGCCCTGCAAGGTCACAAACTGCTTAGGATAAGTACATATCCAGCATTGAAAGTTGAACTCTAATGACCTGTGCGCTGCAAACTCCATACATGGACAGGGATGCATAAACATGCAAGAGGCAGCACTTTTAAATCTATATCCTTATTTATCCCCTGAGACAAACTTTAACTCTTAAAACTATAACTTGTTGTTAGAGGCATGATGTGGTTATGTAGTGTAGTAAACACTTTGGTCTCATGGTAAACGCTTTCTTTTTTAATTCGATGAATTCTTTGATGTATGCACTTCGATGTCTTTGAGAGAGACACTGTCCATTAAGTGCCCTGCTTAGCCGCTCTGATTTTAAACAACTACAATCACAGCATATAAAATGTATTATAAACGTAGTGAAATTTTATGGCCGTAAATGTATGTTGTCTTTTATACGCGTGCCAAGTCATGTGATTCTTGTGATTGTGTAACAAGCTCTCCTAAGCGATTAAAGATTTTTTTTTTGGGTTTCCAGACTTGGAAGCGAGCCCTCCTGTGTGGAAAAATGTCTTTTCCTTTGGCCATGTGGGTTTCCTTGTTACAGAACCACCCAGTGTCTTCCAAACAAACCAAACAGTTCCTCTCTAGCTACTGTGCAGAGCTACTGAGTGACCCAGCAGAGAGGCTCGGGGCGCTAGTGTAACGCAAAATAGCGAAAATGCAGTGCTAACGAGAAAACGCAGCTTCTACAAGCCTACCGGAAAAGACACGGATTCTCTGCTGATTTGTGATGCAGTGAGGAGATCTAATGCTGTATGTATAAAAAAAAGCAGAAATTTCCAGAAAACAAACAATATGAAATAAATCAATAATACAAAATAAACTATGAAATATTTGGTTGTTATATTCCATTATATGTTATTGATTTCAGCAGCATAAGTAACAATTTCAATGACCCATGAGTCGAGTAGCGGAGGCAGCAGTCATCTTCCACAGAGAAGGCTGGCTTCTGCAGTCTGACTCTTACAGACATTTTGCAATCAAATCTCAGAAAATGTTGTCATTCTGTGGGGGGGGGGGGGGGGGGGGGGTGGGGTTTGGCTCAGTGCATTAGCATTCTGTGCCAGTGCTTGCAAGGTTATCTGGTCAAATCCTGGGGCCAGCAGAGTCATTTCATTGTTGGGCCCTTGAACTCGACCCCAAATCCACATTTACACGTGGTTCTGCTTCTGCTATCTTAAAGAAATGCATGCTGCTTTGGATAAAAACATCTACAAAACAAGCTAATTGTCCGAACCCCTACAGGCGACATTGGAAGTTGACAGGTTTTTGAAAAAAGACTGCAAAAATGCATTCTGTAATAACACCGCATTATGTAACAACTCTACAAAGTATCAAAGAATGCATCCATTTTGTTTGTTCATTACATGCACAATATTACATTTTCATCATTAAAAAGTGCCATAACTTATAAGTTTAATAACCACTACGATATGATATAATTTATTACAAAAATACGGAAATGCATTACAATTACATCTGTCCAAGCTGTCTATTACAAAATGCAACAGATTATTACAAAATGTGGGTGCTATTACATAATGAAGTGAAAATTTGTTACATTTTGTCAAGTTATTACATAATGCTGTATTCGTACACAATGCATTGTTACAATTTATCTTCATTCATGCAGATAATAAAATAAAAGGGATTTTTAAGAAAACAAAATGTAGCCAAAAATCACAGACCATCCTACATATCAACCAGAAGATCAAACGAAAGTTTTTTTCAGTCACAGAACTTTAACCTCTACCCTGCCTCAAATTTGGTCTGATTTCAAATAGGTCCCGCCTTGCTAATCAATACCGCGCCCTTTATTTCAAGAGGCACATGTGCCGAAGAAAACTTGTTGCATGAATGTGGGGAGATGAGAAAAACGAGAGAGAGAAAAGTTGGGAAATGTGAAGATAGAGAGGAAGGTTTCGGCTGGGCGAGCTCGTAAGTTAGTCTGTCACCGCGCATCATAAATACCAGAAGTAGGCTCACAGTCTGTCAGCAGGGTAAGCGATGCTTCCACTGAGGGGTTCAGCGTCTTCATTTTTCTGTTCCCCTGACTTACTGGGGCTGGTACAGTCCAGGACCTGGGGGGGGGGGGGGGGGCTCCGGGGGGAGAGGGAGAGAGACTCACCCCGTTCATTGGGAACCCCCCACTTTTTATCGCCGGTCATAACTGGAAGGGCTGCGGTCACAGGTAAAATGCGCGGTATTGTGTTCGGCATTGCGATCGAAATCCGAGGCTTAGTGGACTGATCCTCTGCAGTTTTGGGGGGGGGGGGGGGGGACTCTATTTTAGAAACAAAAGCGATTAATACCAATGACTTAATACTGGCACTCTCTATGCCAGAGGAATTCTGTAACTACATTCGATATATTCCTCATGCAAGTTTGCTGGACAGCCTTCCAAAATAGACAGATTAAAATAATTCACTTCATAGTTTTAGCAGAATACGCTTAATTACTTTGCCGTATGGGAGGTGGGAGGAAAGTGGGTGAGGAATGACAGCTCTAGTAGAGGCGTTATTAACTGGGGGATGAATAGTGACTTCAGAAGTATATGGTCACACGACGTCTTGTTCTAGCGGCGGGACGTCGTAAACACAGAAATTCACTCGGAGGCATTACCAGCCAGTCACCCCTCATCATGCAAACTTTCGGATGCGAATTTTTCCATTATTTATGGGGCGAGACGGACATCCTCTGGTCTCTCCATGGATAAGCTGACCTTGCATTGGCTGCCTGGTGTGTCATGGTGAAGTTGTTTTGGCGAAATGCTGCACTTTTCTTAGTGAAGGGAGCCCGGTCTCCCACGCCGGAGATACTTATCGCCGCTAGCTGCTACCGTCAGGCTCGTTCGACTTTCCCTCCTCGCTCTTCCCGTTTCCAACCAAAACACGGCCGGCCTCCACAGGCCGTTGACAGTTTTCGTTCCCCCGCTGCAATTAGGCTACCAGCCAGCGGGTATTTCCCATCCAGAGAGAAAAGAGGCCCTCTTCCTGACTCGGGTCCGCAGCCAGGCCCGGTCCATTCGTTACTCCCTGTGACACGCCGGCATTTACCACATCGCTGAAACATGCAAGCACCTCGGGGCGGGAGGGGGCGGGGGAGCCTGCTGGAGGGTGCCTGGCAAGAAGGATGCAGGGTGGTGTGAGCGCCAGGCTGACGTTCATCACGCGTCGGATTTCACGTCATCTGAGGCGTATTTGTTTTAGTGAACGAGGAAGAATTCTAATTACGACTAATGTTAGGCTACTAATATTTTTTAAGAGGCTGTCAATGAAAAAAAATGAACGGATTAAGGTTGCTGTCATTAAGATGAACAAGCTTTACGTTGTCAGGCTTATCCGCTGCATCTTTGTGGAGAGCTTGGATCCTATCCCAGACGGCCAGGGCAGCGTACGCAGATACTGCGTATGGGCTCCATGCCATCATTTACGTAGAATTTTTTTTAGCAGTTGCTTTTATCCAGAGCACTGTATATTTTTGAGAAAGCAGGATCAGACGGTCCCTGGAGAAGCAGTGTGTTGGGGGCCCAGCTCAGGGGCCCGGTGGTGACATCACTCTGCTGACCCTGGGATTTGATCCCAATAACCTGCTGAGCCAAACTCCCTCGGAGGGCGCACGCAAACAGATCACACACTGCGGGAAATTCGGGGGCTACAATTCTGCCAACTTTCCAGTCTGTGGGAAAAACCATGGGACACGAGGAGAGCAGGCAGACATCACAGACGCGGACAGGCGCAGTCCGGGGCTGCATTCCTACCCCAGGCCTCAAGGGGGCAGGCTAGAGCGCAGGTCCCTGTGCCGCATCTCGTACTCATGCTTATTTAGAAATTCACACTGAAGACTGACCACAAGAACCACAAGCTGACACCATTACAAACAGTCAGATAAACAGCAGGGACCTATTTGGTGGGGACTGCTGCTTCTGAATCCTGCGGTACGCATCTGTTAGACCTTTTACCCTGACGGCTACAAAGTCAAATGTCCATTCAAAAGAACATAGGTTGTTTACAAACTTGAGGAGGCCATTCGGCCCATCAAGCTGGTTTGGGGAGAATTCAACTAATAGCTTAAAGTTGTTAAAAACTTATCTGGCCCTGATTTGAAGGACGCTTGCACGACACTAACAAGAAGACTATTCCATACTCTAACCACCCTGAGCAAAGAACTGCTTTCTCAAATCCGTTTTAAAATGGTCTCCCGACAATTTCCACCTATGGCCACGAGTTCTTGTATTTGAACCAACAGTAAAGTAACTATTTGGTTGAACGTCTATGATTCAGCACAGATAGAGGATGGATGCAGGGAAGCTAGGGTCGAAACACTCGGTCAGAAGACGATTTGGCTTAACCAGCTAGCTGAACGGTACAACCTCAAACCCCTTCAGAGATGGGACAACAACTCATCTGTTATAAAACTATACTGCCCGTCCTGTAGGGTGTCCTGTAAGATGTTGGACACAATCGCCAGGGCAATCTTAACCCTTTACATGGTCAACAACTTGTCTGTGTTTTTGGTGTTCGATGAGGGCCATATTTCATGAATGCATGTGCGTCACTCAGACGGGGGCGTAGATTTGGGTATGAAAGGCAGGGATTTCTCCCTGTTAATACTGTGGGAGTACTGCGTCTCTTTAGGGGGAAGTGGGGTTAGAGGCTGATCTGAGCCCTACCAGTGCTGGAAGCAGACATATGCCTTTCAACTCAGATGTGTCAAAATGACACAAGAAGCTCTATACATAACTGGGTTTGTTCGGCCTAAAACCCTAGTGTGTTGGCCCGGTCATAGGTGTACTGTACAGTGATCACTGCTGCTCACAACTGGATCTTCAATGTAGATCTCTGGGCCGCACTGGAGGAATAACAAAGGCAGGACCCCCCCCGCCCCCCCCCCCCCAAAATACTCTGCACCTAACACAGCAATAAATGAGTTCGGTGCAGTGCGATAAAGTGAGGCAGCAGCAGAATCGACTTTCGCCAGAGTGCTGACTTCCATCGTAACCAGTTTAGCTTAGAAAGTAACGTGGCGATTTGCCGAAATTTTCGGAATAATCTCATCTCTGCCTTTTTTATCGCGCCGAGGTCTCAGTGGATTGCAGTAGTGCTTATAGGGCATTAAGACGGCTGAGCGTTTAATCTCCACATCTAGGGGCTGAGCGTATCAATAAGCAGACAATGAAATACGTATTCATCAAAATGAACTGCTGCAAAGAATTTCATCGCCTGGACCGGGGGAAGATTGCATTTTCCTTCATTTGTGCTTCTTCAATAGAGGGATTTATGAATGTTGTAATTTTGTTAAGCTGTTTATATCTAACTCTAACCCGCCAGAATGTGACAAGTCAGTGCTGACACGTGACAGGCTGCGAAGCCAAATTGCACGGCGCTGAAACGATCCCAGCTTTTCAATATACCAGCAATATACAGAAAATGCCCTTTTCCTTTCACTTTCTGTTCATTAGACACATTACAACTGATGCAATTTCTGGATCTAAGCAAAGAACTGCCTATATTGTATAAACGCGGTGTAGATCAATTTAGAAAATATTAAAATCATCATTCAGTAAGAATTTCACGTAACATTTATTGCACAAACTGCAAGCGCAATAAATACTGCAGGCTTAGGGAAATGCGATGTGACAGATGTTTAAAAATGGAGAATCGAAATGTAAACGGGACCAATTGCGAAAATTCGCAACAGCAGCACTCCAGCCTGCGACCGATAACAGCTCCACTGTCAAAGTTATTATTTTACAATAAATGCTGGTGAACTTCATGTTTAATGCACAGAAACACATTCCACATCTTAAGATAATCTAAGCATGTGTGTGTTGCTTCTGGGAACGATGTATAGTTTGTGATTTAATTTAGCGATCAGGCCTCTCTTGAGGTAGGAGACGGTAGGATCCCCTAAGGGGTGAATTAACCCTTTTGGTTGCATAACTCACATTTAAACATGTGCGAATGGGGGGGGGGGGGGGGGTTTCCTATGTTTCCTCTGTACTCTAGTCTCAGGACACCTGTGGCCTAAATCTCTCACCTCCGTAGCACGAGATAAATGAGACGGCCCCCCCAGTGCTTCCCCAGGCACGTCGCATCGGTTTATGCGCGCAGTAAGGAAAATGCCGTCCCGACGCAAGACACATCTCTGGCGATTATCCCACCCCAGTCACTTTATTATGGTCCAACTCCCCGGTGACACACGTTTCCCTATAAATAAAATTTGTTTTTAAAGTCTTGCAAAGTCTTATCCGACACCCCCCCCAGAAATATTAGACTAGTGATAAAAACAGATTCACAGGGGCACACTGAATTTTGGGCCCTCTGAACACATTTGGACAGTACGGTACATTTTTTAAATCTTACGAGTCACCGTTGCAGATCGCTGAAATCTGAACTCGGACTCTGTGAAGGAACTCCCACGTTTCAGTGCTGCAACCTGTAAGCAATCCCTCGCAATTTCACTTTACGTCCATGAATCAAATTCCCAAGACTGTGATACATAAATAAAGACTCCGCTTTACCCAGAAAGAGTAAACTTCAGCAACATAAAATAATATAGACAGATGCATCCTCCCAGAGTGGTCAGCACAGAGATAGCTCAGAGGAATTTTATTTAAACATAACATTTAAAATAGGTGTTCAGAAATTCATTTTTTTAATGACTTAGCATTCACTCAGACCATCGTCTCAGGGAACGCTATATTTGCAGGATTTTGTCCTATAATGTATTACACTTGCACTAGGCACTGGACACCTTACACATTAGTCACTGGTCATTGTCTTGCCACTCAAACCTGCTAACTCTGACTCAGTTTTGAGCTTGGGCTCAAGTTGAGTTTGAGGTTTGAGGTCTTGGCAACAGCACTGGGCTCATGGTGAGCTTGTTGCCCTAGGCATCCTCTAGGTGTACCTTCAGTAGGCCCTACGTCTGGTAGCCTGTATTATGTACATTTATACTGCTGTCGCATTGCATATAGAATATAATAATTTTCATTATTATAATCGATTGTAGGCTGGATTACTCTGTCCTGGCAATCGCTGCCTGGTTTAACCACATAATAGCTGAAAATACTTGAACTAAACCCAACAATGCAGAGTAATCCCAATAACTACGGACCTCCTGCCTCTTTTCTCTGTGTAGCTTAGAATCTCACCGAGGTCTCTTCTAAGAACAAGCATGGCTACTTAGGGCAGGTTACCGAATGATGGGGTTATGGAGGTCACACCAACTCTGAAAACAGATTGTAGGGACGACCGCTGTATGTTACATCATAGAAGATCTGTATGTTACATCGTAGAAGAGCTGTATGTTACATCATAGAAGAGCTGTATGTTACATCGTAGCAGCACTGCACGTTACATAATAGCAGAGCTGTTACTCACAATCGGCTCTGTGCAGCTTACATGAACCTTTTGGGAGTGACAGAGTTGGAAAGTTCAGGTTCAGAAACTAGAAATCCAAATCAAGATTTGTTTCAATGAACCAGTTTAGTTCTCTGTAAATGTGACTCTTTATACTCAACTCGTTGGTTGAAATTAAATGTTGGTCTGGATTTGGGGAGTGAATGGTGCAAGGAATGCTACTAATTAATGAAATGTTTGGATTAATCATCAATCACATAAACTTGCTCAAGAAAGGGTATGATGAACGATAGAAAACTTTTTTTTTTACATTACTTGACGGAATAAATGCCACTGCAAAGTTGCTTTTAATAAGCTACGTTCGGCCACGATGACGGATACAAGAGAAAGGTAAGCGTTCAGGATGTCTGTTTAAGCTGCCACTCAAGCCTGCATTTTTATTGGTAGGATGTGATTAGGGAGTCTTCCGGGAGTTTCCGGAAAAGCGGCGATGAGATTTCTCATTGACATGTAGACAGTCTCAGAAAGCTCAGGAGCAGCACTGCTGAAATCGGTTTCCGAAATGGCGTTAAATTCCCATCAACGCAGGACAAGAGTAACGTCTTATTTTTTTCTAAAGACACGTTGTTTTTAAGGGTGACGCACAGACGATAAAAGCAAAGATGAACAGCAAATACTTTCTCACCACAAAGCGACAGAAAAACCAGCCGGATGAATAGTAGCTGCGAGATATTTCGGCAGCCGTCAACAAGTCATAATATCTTACAAGTGAATATGTTGTAAACAGCCACAAGTTATAAAGTCAAAGCTGTCATGACACGTCAGTGTGAAGAATGTACAGTAACAAGAATGGGATCTTTGCAGCCTTTTCAATGTTGTGGGTTATACTTTTACTTTTTAAAAGATGCCAGCCTTTTCTTCACATAAAAAGCGTTAAAAATCAAGAGTGAGTACAAGAAGTTCAAGGTAGAAGCTCATTAGACGTGTGGGACTTCATGATTACTTCTTGTACTCACTTCTTGACTCTTGGGGATGGGATCATCCGCCGGTTTGTCATGGAGACACATTTCGGTGACCTCACCTAGAATTTACTGAACTACTTGGCCCCACAAACAAGGGATGGTGTGTGGCTCAGAAGGGTTAGACCTCTGTGCCTGTGATCAGAAGGTTGTTGGTTTGAACCCCATGCTTCATATATCTCTTCAGATATATATCAAATATCATGTTATTGTTAGGCCCCTGAAAAAACTATTTATGCTCCCAAAACATGTTGCTGAGGTTCTAGATAAAGACACACATTCCAATGTTCCGGAATCCCCTTTCCATATTTATGTGAGCTATGACCATACCCAGGGCAGGTGGACCTGTGTGTCCCATGCATGGCTGATCTACAACCTGCCCCCCCCCCCACCTCGAATGAACAGCTTCAGCTGGGGGTTGTGCTGTGAGCAGGGCCTTCCCAGAGACCCTGGGATCGACTGCCATTTGAAGCATTTAAACTGCTCTAACCCCCACAAGAACCTTTGTCATATATAAAAATATATATTAGTGACTTACATGTGCTGAAGGGGAATTTCTGGATGCTTCTTACTGAAGGTAATGGGATAAACTGACATACCTATTCAGAGTCGAGTTTTGGTATTAATTATTTTCCCTCATTATTTTTTTTTTGCTTTCCTCATCCCTTAATTGCCTATATATCAAAGCACAAAACTTCATCATTAAATGATATCGAACATTCAGTACAATTTATATGCTCACTCCAAATTTAAATTTAAGCTAAAACTTCTAAAAGATCCATCCATGTCAGTGAGCAGCGTCTTTGATTAACTGAGAAAATAAAGTCGAAATGTCAAAGTGTCCCCGGATCACTATAGCAACCCAATATCGACAACACGTGTAACACCCAGTCTTCTGTTTCCCATAAGACGACGGGACGGATCCTTCCGATTGGCCTGAAGTATGGCTTCGGAAAGACTCTACTCCGCTGTCGGAGTAAGTGAATTAAGGGACTGACTCCCAGTGGGAGGCGGTGAACTGTTTACCCCGGGAGTCTCGGTGAGTTGTGTACGGAGGAATCGCATCCTGCTGTCGGAATAAGCCTGTAGCGCAGCTCTGGATTTAACCCCCCAATTCCTCCCTCCCCAGCTTGGATTTTTAATTAACCTTTGAAAGATACAGTAATGTTGTTCCCCGCCTCTATGTCAGCGGGGTTAATGATTTCTCTGGCCCGGGGAGGGAATGCAGGGGATGGATCGATAGCATCCATTTCTAGACTTCGTGTTCCCGACTCGCTCATTCGCGAGACAAGAAAGCTCCCCCCCACCCCAGCTTGTTTTCCCAACGGTCTTTGCAGGATCCCACGGGAGGAAATAAAAAAATTAAAATCGCTCCGGAGCACATGTTAAATCGTGCCGTTCCGTGCCACTGGAGGGCACATCAGAGGACGATCTGGTCAGGTCTGCTAGTGGAAGACCAGGAAAGGTCACTTTAAACTGTGATATATGATGGAAAGTGGCTGATTGATCTGCTTTCGTTTAAATAATGAAATGACGCTACGCATGAAATTTTCATCGCCATTGTCGTGCGCTTTTCACTCGGGCTCCCCGGGAAAGATGGGAAATCGGATTGGCCTGCTGCTACTCCACCTAAATTTAATCAGTTTGTCTGCTTCGCCGCTTCTGCATGAGGACAGCCGGCCGGGACAGCGAGATGACCAGCTGCCCACCAAAAAAGAAAACATCTTCTCTCGAAGTCTGCTACTCAACAATGCATGGAATCAGACCACAGGAGAGATCACTGTTTTACTAAACGATGATACCGAGCTCAGTCCTTCCTAGTATAAACAGTGAGGTTATTAATAAGCTGGCTTAAAGGTGTATTACTCCTTTTTTTACTGAAGTTAAATTATTTCAAGTTGAACTGTTTTACCCAGTGGTGAATACCACACGGTGATTTCCTTAGACGGCCTGAAGTTTATAGAGCATGAATACGTCTCTCTGAGGGCTTTGCCTTAAAACAAGGAGCTGCATGATAAATATAACAACAAAAGCACACACCGTTTCCATTTTCATGCCAGTGGCACGCATGTGAATTCGAAAAGCACGAAGTTTGCGACAAATTTCAGAAACAAAATTAACAGAGTATCAGCATATAACATCACGTATATATATATATATATATATACACTGAACAAAAATATAAACGCAACACTTTTGTTTTTGCTCCCATTTTTCATGAGATGGACTTAAAGATCTACAATTCATTCCAGATACACAATATTACCATTTCTCTCAAACATTTCTCACAAATCAGTCTAAATGTGTGATAGTGAGCACTTCTGCTTTGCTGAGATAATCCATCCCACCTCACAGGTGTGCCACATCAAGATGCTGATCTGACATCATGGGTAGTGCACAGGTGTACCTTATACTGCCCACAATAAAAGGCCACCCTGGAATGTGCAGTTTTGTCTCACAGCAAAATGCCACAGATGCCACAAGCATTGAGGGAGCGTGCAATTGGCATGCGGACAGCAGGAATGTCAACCAGATCTGTTGCTCGTGCATTGAATGTTCATTTCTCAACCATAAGCCGTCTCCAAAGGCGTTTCAGAGAATATGGCAGTACATCCAACCGGCCTCACAACCGCAGACCACGTGTAACCACACCAGCCCAGGACCTCCACATCCAGCAGGTTCACCTCCAAGATCGTCTGAGACCAGCCACTCAGACAGATAATGCACGGCCCCATGTTGCAAGGATCTGTACACAGTTCTTGGAAGCTGAAAATGTCCCAGTTCTTGCATGGCCAGCATACTCACCGGACATGTCACCCGTTGAGCATGTTTGGGATGTGCTTGACCGGCGTATACGACAGCGTGTACCAGTTCCCACTAATATCCAACAACTTCGCACAGCCATTGAAGAGGAGTGGACCAACATTCCACAGGCCACAATTGACAATCTGATAAACTCTATGCGAAGAAGATGTGTTGCATTGCATGAGGCAAATGGTGGTCACAACAGATACTGACCGGTTCTGAGTCCCCAGACCCCCAATAAAGCAAAAAACTGCACATTCCAGGGTGGCCTTTTATTGTGGGCAGTATAAGGTACACCTGTGCACTACCCATGATGTCAGATCAGCATCTTGATGTGGCACACCTGTGAGGTGGGATGAATTATCTCAGCAAAGCAGAAGTGCTCACTATCACACATTTAGACTGATTTGTGAGAAATGTTTGAGAGAAATGGTAATATTGTGTATCTGGAATGAATTGTAGATCTTTAAGTCCATCTCATGAAAAATGGGAGCAGAAACAAGAGTGTTGCGTTTATATTTTTGTTCAGTGTATATATATATCAAATTTTCAAAAAAAGCAAATCTGATATTTATGTAATTCATGCAAAAACAGATCAGCAGGACAGGAATATGTACATATCAGTTACACTCAATAGGTTTATTCCATAAAGGTAATTAATTTGTAGCAATATATTTCTTTTGATGGTAATTATCCTGACCTTTGTGTCATTTATAACGAAAATATATGTTGTATGACGACTGTTTCCATTCAACTGTCTTTGGTAATATCTCTCACCATGCAACTACTGCATTTCCTGAAGAACTCCCAGCGGTAAAATGAGTGATTTGCAGGTCTGATGGTTAATTACAAGTTACGAGTATATTAAACCTTATTAAGGAAAGCCGTTCTCTGAGGACAGCGCCGAATTTCCCTCTGTCAGGTCATTTTGCTCAGTCTTTCTGTTTAGCTATCGATTTCAATATAAATTAATTAAGCTGGCGCACAGTACAATATTAACGCAGGTTCCTGCGCGCTGATGTCTGTATTGACAGAACGTAGACGCCTCCACTATTTATTTCCAAATGTGGTTATTTTTCGGACGACGTGGGTTGTAGCTGGACCCTCGAAGGAGAAACTTCGTCAATAGTTCTATGCTTTTAGCATATGGACCCAACCAAGGGATGCATGGGAAAGTTTGATTTTAGGTGCAGAACTTTATACTATAAATGCAAATGTCTGTTTTCCTTTGGGAGGGGGCATGAATAGAGCCAAATTTCATATTGGGAATGCACATCCCCCTGGTACCTATGGCCCGAGACCAAATGATTTATGGTGCAAAGCCAAGGGAGTTACAACCACTGACACATTGTCAACAAATCAACTGTGGTTTTGAAGCAACTCACTGTTAGCTGTGTAGGAAATAACTGGCTTCTCTATATTGGTGCTTGATCTTTTACACAGTGATTACTAGCATGATAGCTAGTTTACAAGCAAAACACTTTAAATAACAATTAGAAATTTTGTACAGGAAGCACTAAGGACCAAATCAAACACCCTTTTATTTCAGCTTTAGCAATATTAACGTAGGCTGGCAAAAGGGATACAGATGTTTTACGGGGCAAAGATGCTTACAATCATTCTTTATTACTTGAGGTTGTCACTGACTGCAGTCCAGACACCCATCTGTCTTAGCTTTAGGGACACTATCAATCCACCAATGAGGAGTTCCGTGACCTGTCACCTGACCCATCGTCTGTCTGATATCCAGCAAATCACAGCCAGGTGGAAGGAGGGTCGGGGAATCCATATGTAGCTCTTGCCATGAAGGCTTCCCCACAGCTGCCCTGGTCCAGGTACCGGATGTATCTACCTATGCCGGTCTCTGCCGGAGTAACACATCTCCATCAGTGGAAAAAATGATCAGCTCTCCTGGCCACAAACAGCCTCGGACCCCTGCTCCCACATAAGGCCAGGATGTATCAATCACAGCCAGCTGGGGAATTGCATCATGGTGTACTGGCGGGGGCTATCTAAGCGGGGCCAGCAGTTCATCGGCGAGATAAATACGGAGCGTTTAAGCCACATCCTTTTCCGTGAGAGTCTCTGGTTTATCACACGAGAGCCGACAGAGTGAACCTGGGGGAGAGGGCCCTGGTGTCCGTAGGTGCCCCGGTGGCCTGGGAGTAATTCCAGATAAGGAGGTAGAATCAGGTCTCTTGGGTCACCCAGGTCTGGGTTTTAACAAGAATACCTTCTTCGGTATTCTACGCAGTGACTGATCTTTGATCCCGGCAGCACTGCCACCGGAAGCGTCCACAAAGTTCAGCCTGATTCTTTTTAAACGTAATATGATACAAAACTTAGAAATGGACCCAGCAATGTTTCGCAGTTGTTCGAAGATGGACCCAAATTTCGGAAATGTCTGTAGAGTTTTAAAAGCCATAGCAAGCCGACTCTTCATAAACGATACAGGACACAAAGACACAAGTGGACCCTTTGAAGGTTTTCCAAAGGTATTTCCGAGTGATGTTGCGCAGTCGTTCTGAGAAAAATCCCAATTCTGGGAGAGTATATAAAGTTTTAAGAACTATAGCTAGCCGACTCTTAGAACAGGGCAGAGAAGGTACAAATAGACCCTTTAGGGGTATTTCCAAAGGTATTTCCAAGCGCTGTTTTGCGGTTGAAGACAGGGAGAGATTCTTAACCCTTAGGAGGACTCAGCCCCAAGCAGGGATGCCAGTAGTACGGGACATCAAAGAAGTACTACGGGACATCGACTACGATGAAATTGGGCGAGCTGAAGGGAGTAGGAAATGTGTACAAAAAAAAACGGAACAAATCGCTAAATGTATTTAGGAGAATAATTTTACGTGGAGGCTCAGACAAAAACTACAGTGGTTAAAGCGTCTCAAAATGAGGTGCAAGTCCGCCTGTCTTTGAAGATGCACTCAGATTCTGGAACATGCCTCAGGAATCCCCCGAACTTCCAGAACCTTCTCTTACGCTCCACACAGCTAAAAGACTAAATTAGGCTTATTGATGTAAACGCCTCAGCGCTCTCTGCAGGGAAAACACAATTCCACCCCCTCCGCCACCACCTCCATGCTGCTCGGGCAGGACACCGGGTAATAAATTACCCCCTCAAGTACACCGTTGAGACTTTTAGTATTGGATGAGGTGGAGGGAGAGGAAAATGGAATGACCCTGTGACCTCCAAACTCTTAACCTGTGCCCCAGTCCCCTGCACCGTGGCCCTCTCTCACCAGGGCCCCAATTAAACAGTACTGTATCTTTGAGGCGCTCGCCTGTCCAGCTGGATGGGCTGTCCTTTACTCACCACCCTTATTTAACACACCTGGGGAAACAGACAGCGATGGATGAGTGCGCTGATTAAATAAAATTAAATAATCAGGGTACAATTTATTCCAGATCCTTAAATATGGCTATTTTGTGTGTTTTTTGTCCCCCCCCCGCCACCCTCCTCCTTAAGCACAGAAGGTGGGAGTGCGGAGGACAAGTGAGAGATATGCTGACAGGCTGACGCTAGCGCTAAGTGGATTTGACTTATGGGCAGTCCGGCGACGTGTTTGCTTAACCATCTGGTAGCGACTCCCTCGGCGTATGATGTAGTGTGTGTGGAAAGAGGGAGCGCAGTTCATATACAAAAATTCACAACTGTCTGTAGCCGCTGGTACAGGGGGAGGCTTAAGGCAATCAGAGCATGGGGGGGCAGGGGATTAAACCATGTTGGCCTTGCTGAGGTACTTTAGAAGCCACATTATTTAAAAATAATAATACTACGTGGGTCAAAAAACAATATGGCCAGATGTGATGCCTCATGCCACAGGAAATGACTAATTAATATGCTTTACAAAGTACATCATAACGTGTTTACTGGACCAAAATTCAAAGTTCGAAAAATAAATTTGGCTAGACAGGACTGAAGTGAAAATGCAAGGTTCCTCAGAATAGGCACACATAAAGAAGCTCTGTTTATTATTTATGATTTATCATCATCATCATCTACAATAACAAAAAATAATTGTTTTCCGTTATACAGTACCATTTCCAGTCACCCGCGTCATGATATGTCTGCAAGTCAAAAGTAAATACAGGAAAAATTCCCACCGATCAGAAGAGGAGATGAAGATTCTCAGCTGAGTCTAGAAAAGCATGTAGATGCGAGTTCATGGCTTACTGAAAGGTGAAGGATCGCATTTAAGAAGCTCCACTTCAACATACCCCCTAGGATTAACCAGTTTTAGACAGGAATACATTGAATGCGAAAGGAGGTATATACCGGATAGCTCATGATGCAGAGCGATATCTGAGGATCTGCACCCTTATGCAGAGTTTTATTTTTGAAATTCAGCAGTAATTTCCGAAGCCATTATTAAATCAGGGGAAGGGCGAAGCGTCCCGATCGGTAAACCTGCGTCGCAGCCCCGCTTTTCAGGCGACGTATTGTTTCATTTCGCCCAATTATACGTATACAGCCTCTAACCGCATTATGGCTTTTATTGAAACGCCGACATGGCGTTCTGAAGTAATTACACGTCCTTTTAATAAAACGCTGGGATCCATTTTTAATCTCACTCTGCTGAATTATTTAGCATTTCTTTCCTCCTGGACAGGGATATTCTTGCTCTGAGACAAGCGCTTCGCAGTGCTACATGGTTCTGGGCACAGACAGCCAAGAAAACGTAGGATCAGCCAATCGATACTCATTTCTGTGGTAATACCTTAATGGTTAAAACCTCGAACAACATTTCTAAAAGTGAAAACTTCTTTTTCCAGAGTTTTTGGTCAATAATCACTCAAAGTATATTATAGCATATAAATTCTATAGCCATACAACTTCCAAGCAAATATTTGGTAGATAAATGAAGACCCCCAAAACGCACCTGTTTTATAATACAGATTATTGCCGGATTGATTGGGCTAATTAGAAAATAAGGTGAGAGTATTTGTCTCAACCTCACCTATTGTTAGCATAAATTAATTGCTGACTTGAACTTGGAACAATCTAACTCCATGCCGTCCGATTCAGCCTTTCTACAAACAATCCCTTTTTCGCTAAACCGCCAAATATGACATTTAATTTCCACATGATTGATTGGTTGGTTAATTGATTGTTTTCTTCCATTAACTTATCCTTTCTCTTTGTTTTCTTCTTAATTCTGTTTATCGTTTATATAAATTGCAATATATAAACATTACCTAAGTGTGTGTATATATATAACCTAAGAATACAGAAGTTTATATACACTGTACCTATATAATACAGTGTTTGCAAAGCTCCGGGTAAATTATAACATACATAAAATCCATATCTCTCTGAATACTGGTTTTCCATATAATAACCCTTTTCATATTTAATACACTTTTTCAAACTGTTCCCTGTCCTCCAATATACTTATGAGCCATACAGAACCCTATTACTTTTTCTTTATAATCCTTAATAGAAATAATCAAAATCTTATTAAGTTTTTTAAATGGAACAATATTGAGTTAGTGTTAACAAACATGGAGTATTGAGCCCTCTATGAGAACTAAAGGTTAAAATCAATAAAACGTTCTCTACAGTGGAGGAAACAAACACCACAGTGTTGATTTCCCTTCTCTGCTGTCGTTGTACTTCCAGTTCTGAGAAATGTCAGGAGGACTGTAAAGTGCCAAAGGTCATTCGGTCACTAACAGCCAGGAAGGTTTATTACAGTGACTGTGCGCTGTGGCAATGCCCGGTAAACGCTTTAACACCCAGGATGACATTTGGTTAGGTTTCACCCTACGCTAAGTTTCACCAAACTGCATCCTTCAGTAAGGTTAGGGTAAGAAACTGCATAGAAAGGCCTGCTCGTACGAATCGCCACCGTGAGCGACTCAGGTAATTAGTTCTGACAACGTTGACCAACTACAAAAGTCAATGTCACACGCGGCCACTGCTGTTTTTTAACTGGAAACCAGTTAACTTGAAATGCACTGGGGAAATTCGCCATTCTTAGATAGCTCAAGCCACAAAACTGTTCCGAAGAACGATAGGTCTAGGAAGCTTGACCCCCTTAACAGAGTTCCACTGTGAGAACATGCGTTGCGTTTCTCTAGGCAATCGATAAAGCTTCGCAAAAGCCTTCTCGGATCCAGCCTTCGCGTTTTCAGGCCACCCGAATGCGACGTAAAACGACTAAATGCATATTTACGATTAAAATGCAGTGACTGAAAGTCTAAAACCAAAGTCGCCGTATTTCAGTGCTTGTTGTCCATGTATCATGAAGACTTAGGGTCATTCACCACGAATAAACTATTTATCTTTTTTTTTCGTTGCTAATGCTAATTGTGCGGAAAGAAAAAAACGCATTGGGGAGATTTTGACGGCTTCCCTCCAAAAGGGACTGATAGTGTGATAAATGTTTGAGGGACTGGATGAAACCACAAAATGTGTTAATCAATTTATACCTGCTGTGTGAATGGAATCCCAGTGACAGCCCAGTTGGTGGTTGCGGTGACGCAAAAGACAGTTGGCTGACTCCATGGCTGCCCCCCCTCAGGTCGGAGGTTAATGAACGATTATTTCTCCATCCAGGGAGTAGCTGCCCACCTTTGCATGGCCAGAAGCACGAAAGAAACTCAATTTACTATATTAAATTTACACTTCACATGGGACAATTGGATAACGCATCGTTATTTAATTAGGGGTTTTGTAATGAACTTCTGAATAATTCAGAGAAATATTACTTTATTGGCCCCTTATCTGGTGATATTAATAGTTATACAAGTTTCCAGCATTTTAATCCATGTCTTCAGAATGTAGGTGTGCTGTACTTATACTTAATAAGTAAATATTTTCAATCCATTAAGAATGAAAAACAATCACAGTCGTTGCAATAGAATGACTAGTGATACTGATTAGTTTGGTATCTGTCATTACCACTCATGACCATTTTTGTGGAGGGTACAGTCTGTATTTCAGTGGGAAATAATCAGCAGAGGCGACCCCCCACCTAAATTCCGATACTGTTACCTGGGCCTGGTCACAGAGACCTGCCAGACCAGGCAGAAACCCTCATTACAGGTGTGATCTCACCACTGGCCAGTGGGTGTCACATCTGCCAGGAGTCTCATCTGCCATGGACGTCCCACTTACAGCAGGTTTGTTTGTTTATTTCCGGTTTCTCATTCATTGTCGTCACACTTTTCCTCATCATTTCCCTCCGTTTTTCATCTAGTGGCTGCATGCCTCTTGCGTAGAGTGTCTACAATACGAGAGCTGAAACATAACTAAAGAAATACCTCAGGCTTAAATAGTCACTAAACAAAAACGATGTCGTAAAAACGTTAGCTAAAAACAGTTGTTTGTTTCCTGCCCATTGTATTTAACTCATGACGCTACATGGCTCTACTTTTGGCCATTTGGAATGTCATATTTAAATTTACATATAATTTTCCTTACTTATCCAGTTCTACTTGCTTTATATCTGATATGAATGTCTGAAATACTCATAGCTTCAGTTTATGAACAATACAATTATTTCACAAATAATGACAGACACTGGACCCTGCAAATGAGCCCTTACAGAATAATAATTGGCCCCATCCTTCTTTAGCCTGGGGACTCAAAACATTTGCCTGAATGCCATTCAGGGATTTCATTTCTCAGGTAAAGAGTGGACAGTTGTCCCTCAAGTTAATGACCCACCATAGACGTGAACCGGGTCAGATGAAAGAACTGCCTCAACTTGCCCATTAATCATGCTTGTTTTCCTTACAGTGATCTTTTCACCCAGCTTTAAGTATGTGTCTGTTCACCGGGGTCTCGTCCGAGGAGCGGGGGCCTGACGAGGAGGCCCTCCCCGCATCTCACACCCTCCGCCAGGGGAATGCCCTAAGCCTAAATCAGACTTGGCTTTTAATGACTTTTCTAATGCCAAATTATAAGTGGAAGATTAATTGTAGTTGGACTCTGGCTGACGAGGTAACCGGAGACGCCTTGCTCCTCGTTAAAAATGCAGAACACTGCCCTTGTGACCATGACGCCCATAGATGCATGCACTCCGAATTAGGATACCTTTCCATGCTTGACGCTCGCCCAGGGCCACTGGACAGAAAACCATTATCATTTGTAAAATGAACAAATTGTTTTGTCGGGATTTTCGGTGACATCATAATTCCTTCGCTAACAGACTTGACACGGTCCTGCAGGGCCGAGCTCCTCTCGTGGGTCCAAGCCATGGAACGATGCTCTGTTCCACTTCCATTGTTCTTGAACGGGGCTCATTGATTTGGTCCAAAAACCGAACACACTGACGTTCCAAAAAGTCTACAGATACACCAATGTTTGGAACAAACAACATGCTAAGCAAGAATCAGTTTGTTTGCTTTATTTCCATAGTTTTGCTTGCTATTTTGTCACAAAATATTGCAACGAATTTCAGTTTCTCTAATTCCTCAATACTGGCTAACAATCTTTTAATTTTCCTGCAATTTTTTTTTTATTTCCTGCTGGCGGCTAGCAATGACTGTTTTGTCGACTGTCACTAGCAGGATCTCCGTGTCTTTTTAACTGTTCACAATTAAAGAAACCCATTTATACAAAGGTACAAAAAGGGGTTCTGCTGCTTAAACTCCCCTACTGGGTCCAATCTAGGTGCAGCGCTAATATCTATGCGCCGCGAGAATGTTTACCTTTCGGTTCCACAGTAGCAGACAGGTTTGGTAGGTAATAGGCGACTTGTCATGCTGCTTGGGAAAATGTCGCGGCTAAAAGCACCAGACAGCTGTCAGAGGCAGTGTCTTTTCCTGCTGCTCGCTTTATTTCCCAGCGCTTATCAGCCGCTGACAGTCAGGTTGAATCTCCATGAAGGGTCCCCATGAATGGCATCTTCAATTGCATCTCTGAGTCGATTTCACGGCTCCCTTAGTGTCCTCCACACCATGTGAGCTTACACTTCTTTCTCCACGTGATTCTCTATCCGAGAACAATAACGCTGGAACAAATGTCCTATTATAAACAAATATGCTATCATAAATTGCTCTTCTGATTTAATCATTTCTTAAAAATGTGCCAAATTTAATTATAATAAATCTGCTGTGAAACATCAGGAAATTGCTCCTTCTCTTGCTGGATTGGTGTTTTAACTTCAGCAAAAACAACTATATAATTTTTTTTTAAGGTCACTACAGAATTAGCATCATGCACTTGAAACACATGAAGGAGAAGTTTATAAAAGTTCAAAGCTCATATAAAGGACAGGTTTTGAAAGTTCAAAGGTCATATGAGGGACGGCTCTTGAAAGTTCAAAGGTCAAGTGAAGGACGGCTCTTGAAAGTTCAAAGGTCATATGAAGGACGGCTCTTGAAAGTTCAAAGGTCATATGGACGGCTTTTGAAAGTTCAAAGGTTATATGAAGGGCTTCCTCCTGTCGGCCTGCCGTCATGGACATTTCTGACTCTTCATCAAACTCCCACGGAGGGTTCAGGCGGAATTTTTACAGCAGGTGTGAGGGCTCTTCAATAAAAAATGTTATCTACTAAAATATACTATACAAATTTTGATCTTGGTGACAGTTTAGTCATGAAACTGGGAAGGCTGCGTGTCCGTCTCACTGATGACAGATTAATTATACCTTTGGAAAGCAGTCATGTGTACCTGGTGATAGTTTTATTATGGTGTCATGAAAATGACCAGGGGTCCAGTGGAAATGGCAGCAGTCTGAAAACACTCAATTATTAAAAACCATTATGGAGTAAGACTTAATATCTTGACATGAAAACAGAATCCCTAGTGGGTCGCTTTAATGATACAATGGGGCGTGATCTATAAGTGTTTATTTTCTTAACCAGGAAACAGACAGTTAAACCCACTCCTACCATTCTCAGGTCGTTCAATTGCGTTATCCGTAGCTAAAGGCTATTTCATTCCCTTTAACGTTGTGATGATTAGAACGCTTAATGGTGGTGGGTGGGTGTATATCTCCTGTATTTCCCAAAGCCTGTCTTTAGCTACCTTCGTAAAACTTGCTCCTGTCGCCGCCTTCGCCGTGTTTCTGACGCTGAACGGAGAAAGTGCACGTCCCCCGGTTGGCTGTGACCCTGGCGCAGGGTGCGAAGCAACTGCTGGGGGGGGGGGGTGTCACGTTCGCATAACACTCCTCTGTGGTTTCATGTCTCGACAGCATAATATTTTTTTTTATTATTTTTTTTTACACACCACGGCATCGAATAGACTCCGTTTGCCTTGGAACCCAAGCACTTGACCCTTCCTAAGAATGCAAAAAAAACAAAAAATGAGCAAAATGGGAGGCCTGCGAGCCACACTCATATCTCATCTATATTAACGGGTTTACGGTTGACCCCAGGGGTCCTCGTAAAAGTTTACACAGAGGTTTCAGTTAGAGCCTGCTCCAAAGGAATGAAAGAAATCAGTTAGTTTATAGTTACCCTTCAGGATTTTACGGCATGTTTTACTAAAGTTCCCATTTTTACAGACCCTGGTTCCAATTAGCCCGACAGCAGAATGGGGGCCAAACCTGTGCTTCTTTTTGCTCTCTGAGAATAAGCAAGGAGGGGTTTCATTGACTGTTGATCTCTGAGGACACACACAGGTCGGGGTAAGGGGCCCAGGTGACGGGTATTAAGGAAGAACGTTTGGGAAGGGAGTGAGATATGTTCACACCTTGGGAATGCCAGGGATGTGCGTCAGCGTCATCGCTGTCGTGTAGAGGCACCGGCCGGGAAGACCGAAAATCCACATATTTCTCTTGGAGCGCCGTGAATTCCGAGAGGGAAACAAAGAAGGCGTAAATCCCCGAGAGACATAAACGCTGAGAAGGAGGAAAAAGATATTTTTTTGTTCTCGCAACTTCAGCAGTCTTGCCTTCCTCTCGGTAGCCTTGGGACCGCATCCCACAATAAAACCTGAAAAACACATTCAAAACCTAACATTGCTAGTTTCAAGTCTTATAATTAACTGAAACTCCGTAACAATTGTTTGTTTCACGGACAAATAAAAACAAGAAATTAAAGCACAACAAAATTCAGAAAAACAGTTTTTTTTCCCCAAGATCTGCCGATCCTGACACCCTCTTTTGACATCCAATACAGGCTTCTATTGACTGAGCTGAATTAATTTCATTAACTGTCAATCAACTGCTGTAACTCCTGTATATATCGAGTTAGTAGTACATGCTAAATCGATTAAACAGTTGTTCTGATTATTCAAATAGACAAATTCTCAAGCATCAGATATCGATCTCATGGCACTTAAACACTCGCAGAAAAGCCTGACAGGCCCCCAAGAAGAAAAGAAATAAATGGATAATGTAATAAAAGAAGGAAAGTCACTTTTCATGTGTCTGTCAGCTGGACTCCAGGCCGATGCCTACAGGCCGATGTTCCAGGGGTGGCGTAATGTCGTCAGGTGACCTCAGGACACCATGGTTACAGTAGATCTTCCTTCAGAGCTCTAGGTCGTAGGTTACCATGGCTGGAGAAGATTCCTTGGCTGGGTTTTACAGATGTGGGATCGAGGTTGCGTGCTGCCGGACTCCGATATGTGATGGGTCGTCTTTTCCACATGCTGAGGCCGATCCGGCAGGATCCGGCGCAGTACCGGCGGCCGTGGGCCGGGGTGTCCTGTATTGCCACGTGGGAGGGAACTTGGCTTGTTTCCTCTGACAGATGAAACACGGTGACATCTGTTCCGCTTGCTCCCCCGGAGACCCCGTGACAGGATCCCTGCAACGTGTTTGTTACAGTCACATTCCTGTGGCCCGGCGTGTCCCATAAGGAGTCGGGCCCAGAACTCAGCCCTGATGACATAATTACTGCACATGTCATCGCATTGTACCATAGGAGACGATCCATGGACACTTACCGAATTAACACATGTTTGAAAGCCCTTTAGTCCAGTGTAATCCGCCCACTTATGCAGAGACGCATCAGCATGGTGTGAGGCCCCTGGGTTTCAGGATGGTAAACCCCTGTATGAAAGCACCCTTACAATTATGTCAGAAAGGGGATAGTTCTGTAAATGAAAGAGGTTTTTTTTTTTATTTTATAATACGTACATTTTCTCCATAAATGTTATGCGGCAGCATATTAAAAACTTAGAGGAGCAGGAGAGCTTAGAGGACGATGCTCAGCTCAGGGGGGAAAGAGGAGCAGTTTAATCAGCTCTGACACGTTTCCGTGCCGGCTGTAATGAAAAGGGAGATTAATGTGGCTGTTGGTGCCGTTGCCGTCGGCTTCTCTCTGAACCGTTGTGACAGTCTGAGGCGACTGGCAACACGCTTAGCTGTCAGGCTGGCATGTGCCACTTTGCCTACCAAGCCAGGCTCTGTGGTTCACCGTATCAGGGCGTCTTTCCCAGAGCTGATTAGGGGCGTATACAGGGGCGGCAGGGACGGCCCCAGCTCAAAGCTGATTGGCCCCAGAGTGCCCCCTCTCCTGTCACTCACCAGTTCAAAATACATCATTGGCTGATGATAAGGTCGGCCCCCTCTATGAATCACGGCTTCTCCTGTCAGCTCGCTGTGAGTGCATGGAACCGGGGTGGCCGACAATTGGAGACGTGTAGCAAATGACGTCGGAGCTTCCCGTCCAACCTAAAGTCGAGAGAACTCAAGTCAAGTTGGCGAAAAAACACTCCCCCAGGACCAGAGAGCCACCTACAAACAGCACTGACAGGGGGACACGGTTACTTAAGGTGCGAGACACGAGACTATAAAAACAGGAGGGTTGATACAACAGATGCCACCCAAACACTGCTCACAAGCCCAGCGCAAGCTGTCTCCGGAAGCTGATTTCCGAGTCACCTACAGACACTGCTGCTATGACTAGGCTCAGGCAAAGCTTTACTTGGGGGGGGGGCACTTCCAAGAAAATTGATGATCATTTCACTTCCTCCGCAGCCCAAGAAGACTGCCTATCCTACCGATAGCCAGCGCTGGCCCTGGCTACACCAGTGAATAATCTTTCCCATATTCTCCCTCAGAAGAACCATTAAACAGCATGGGAGTTGGCGCGCAGCACATATACGCCTTTGATGCACCCCCAGGTGAGCGAGGGCCGTCCATGCCGGTCTGGGCTGCAGCCTCGCTGTTGGGGCTCATCCGATCGCAGCTGTTAGCGAATGCTGCCGGCAGGCTGTCTGGAGCTGCGATCCAATGTCTGGAGGGCGCCGCAGTTACTGAACTGGACCACGGGGAGAGGACATCGAAATCAATCTGAACCGGGAGCCAAATCATGGGAGGAAACAATGTGGCAAGTCCCCCGGATTACATTTCCCACAATGCACTTTTATCCATTATCGTAGATTTTTTTTTTTTGTTACGCTTTTCAATCTCATAAATTAAATTAAATAGAAGCGGGAGGCTGGGGAAACCACAGGTTAAACACTGTTGTCCTATTTCATCAAAAACTTTTTGTTTTCACTCCAGGGGAAACACACAAACAATTGCCATGTGGCTAGCTTGTCTAGAGCAGAAGGTGACCAACAGTTACACCTCATTTTAACGGTTTTTTTTTAACCATTTCATGGCTTTCCGTAGCCCGTTCTGATGTTATGGCAGTCATGATACCATCTGTGTGCACAACACGTGGCGACAATTTTCCCATCATGCTCCATGTGTGTAACTATTAACTATCCTAAACACAGTTTTAGCTACCAGAGGGTTGGCTCTGGACCCACCAGAGAGATTCGGGCTGCCTTCCATATGCCAGTTTAAAATACCAATTTGGAATGTGCAGTCTATAAAGCAATCGACATATCAATTATCATCATCATATCCTGTGGCAATATTAGCTAGCTGATCATTAATTTACATTCACAGGCTGTTGTCCATGCATTAATATTTTAAATGGCACAGATGCTAGTACGCATTTTCAGGCGTGGAAAAGGTCTTCTGCGAGTAAGCAGTGGCGTGTAAAAGATAACCGAGCAGGACCGAGAGATGCAAGGGGGGCGGATTGAAGATCGGTTATTAAATCGAGACAGAGGGAGCAAGAGAAAGGATGAGGGAGAAAGGGGGGGCAGAGGAAAAGCAAAATCCTTGCTTTATTGTATCTAATATGCTTCCATACAGCGAAAGCGCACGGAGGAGCATGGAGACATAATTATATCCCGTCCCGCTGCCGTCTCCCCCCATTAATGTCTCCTCTAGTTCACCAGCTGTGACAGAGACAAATGAGAGAGTTTTTCCAGTAGATCATTCTCATCCGTTACTGCCAGTTTCGTGCAATAGATCACGGGAGTAAAGGCGGCAATAGATCATGGAGTAAAGGAGACTCGCTAGCGTACCCCAGCGGAGGGCGATTACAGATCAGCGGTCGCCTCACGCACATGTGAGCCCGAGTCAAGTCCCGTTACATGCGTTTCCACACTGATTAAGCCGGATATAAATGGCAGCGAGCCCCCCCCTCGACTCGCTGGCCACCGAGCAGACAATCTGACCCAGCTAAGCATTTGTTAGGTTCAAATCTCTGGTTGCCCCCCACCTCCCCTGCCCCGCTGTGCAATAATGGGATGGGAATCCGAACGATGGCTTGACACACAAATGCTTTCCTGGCTGCAGAATTACGTGTTACCACACCCCAGGGGGAAAGCGACCCACAACGGACAAACACTCTCCTTCCCCAGTGCGTTTTTTCTCATTATTTTTAACCGGAACTCTCTCAATTTGGTGTTTCAGTTCGATTCTGCATAGTCCGCAATATCCCTTCGTTTGCAATAAGCCATGTTAAGCTTGTAGTAACAGTCTGGAACTGAAACAATCCACCGATCGCTCCTCCATGTCCTCAACAAAGCTCAAAAAGCTCAAATCCTCCACTGCACACCCAACAAACACAGGCGAGTCGTTTTATATATGTAGTGACTTAAGGGGCATTGCTTTCATACTTAGGTAAAATAAAAATTACATATACTTTGAATCCATAAGAAATCCGTGCATTCCATTCCCTAGCATAAAAGTTATAAAGTTATAATTACAACCAAATCAGTACCGCTACTGTTTTTGTCCCTCGTATAAGAATTTAATTAGATAGTTAATTAACTAGCTGCATTGCAAGTCTATTTACAATTATGGATATCTCTCACGCTGCCATTTTACACACTTCTGATGTAAAGATGCTATGATTGACATTATATATTAATCTTTTTTTTAAATTTCCATTCAGTTTATCTAATAGATGTAGCGTATTCATTCCTGTGAAATGAGAACGTTCCGGAAAAACTCGGAACAGCAGAAGCTAAAGGTAAGTGGCGGTAACACAGGGCAACGGAATCCCGCAGCATGTGTTGAGCTGCATTAAACATGTGGCGTTGCGCAGAGATGCACGGATATCAAGCTCTGCTTATTGGCTTTGTATTAACTGAATGAATTAGCACTGTCACAAACATTAGGAGTCCCAATTAATTCTGTTCAGCCCAGATGGCGTCTTCAAATCTACAAGCGGGGATGAAGAGTTTGAGCGGGTGTGTGTGTAGATCTTCCGAGCTGTGCTTGTCTGACAAACACAGACAGACAGGTGGACCGACCGACAGACAGGCAGAACAGACGAATCAATAGGTAGATTTCAGGACAAAGCTGGTTCATTCGCACCTATTGACTGCAGCATGTTGACTGGGCTTAGACTTGACGGCACATCACAGCCACTACAGTGTAAGTAATTCTCTATGGGGCCTGACGGTGTCATTCGCCCCCGTGTCTGAATGATGTCAGACTTAAAGAGCAGGATGTGAGGAGGTGATCGAGAGCCAAATCCGGGGTGCCAGCTGGGCTCCCATCCAGGGTGCCTTGACAGCAGCCTCTGCAGGAACCTTGGAAGGCGATCTTGGGTTCCAGTTTACCCACCGTCAGGACAGGATACGTGTGTATCTGAAAGCGAAATAAAAACATTCGTTCTCTGTCCCCAGCCATGCGTGCAAAAGGAGATGTGAACACAGAGAATGCCACGGGGATCCAATACGGCTGGTATGCTGAAGTGATTAGCTATTTACTATCACCGAAGGGCACCTTAAAAGACAGGTGGGTGAATGTGCAGGTGCAGAAATATAACAGTGATTGGGGCGTCTTAGCTGCTGCTTGATACTTACAACGACACACTAAAGCTCATTTCACAGAAATATATTGGAATGGCCCTGAATTTATTTATTTTACTTTTGCATCAGTTAACAGAATAGTGCTTGTGTCAAATTTGTAATATAATATTTATTTTAACACTTCCGTACACTACGTTTTACATGCGGCCGTATTTAGCTACCGATGCAGTTTATACACAGAAAAAAATAACGGAAAGAATTTTTTGAGCAACATCACGTTGTTAAATTTGAGACAGAACTGCAAATGTGCAGCCTAGTGTTTTTATTTTCTCCGATGGATTACAAAGTCATCCATCAGAGGAGCTATCCATGCGTTTCGCTGCCCTTGTATCACAGCTCACACAGACGTACCTTGACAAGGCAGCGCGATTCCAGACAACAGGTGTCAAGGGCAAGGCGGAGGTCACAGCGATCACATTTGGCTTGCTAAAGACTTCTGGGAACACATCAAGTCCAGGGCTAAAATCCAGCACGTTAAGCTGCGTGATTTATGATGCCTCTTAGAGACGTGATGGGCTGCATAAAATACTGCGAAAGAATGCAACAAACTTCGGCTGATCTATCAGAATCATAAACAGCATCGCCGTGCCAGCTGCGTCTTATTTTACAACCGCAAACCACAAATGGTTTTGTATTAATCTGGAATGTTATAAGAATTGTGAATGCTTTGCAATGGATCACACTGTGTATAAACATCATTAAACATAGATTACACAATTATGATACTATTATATAAAGTATTATATATCACCTTAAATATTATATCATATTGTTATTATTATTATTTTGTTATTATTATTATTATTTGGGGCAAACTTTTGTGTGTCTGGTGTCATGTACAGCACAGACAAATATACATTGAATGCGACAAGTAATTTACTTTTATCTCATTTTCCTACATAAATCATCAACCAAGACACACTTTCCAGAGAAAGTGGAATTTAATCACACCCTAATATTCTTCTCTGTCACTTTAACACAACGGCCAGTCACAGAAAAAGTGTTTGCGTGAGTAAGGGACCATTTTGGCCTGTGAAAAGAAGCCCCCTTTTGTCCATAAACCCCGAGAGGCGAGCAGCCCAGCCAGTAAAGTGGGGGATTCTGTGAGTCTAAGTGGACAATGAAACCTTCATTTGCACACGGCCCTAGATGTGCGCTGATTGGGGAACTGAGCCACGCCGATCACCTTTCCCCGTGTCGCCGCCGCGCCCCTGCCTTTTTGTCACCTGTCCCTGAAAGCTGTGACGCACTGATGTTAGCTGCCCCTCCCCCACCCCCCCCAAAAAGAAAATGACATATTGTGTCAGTGACATAAAATTACACAATAACGAGGCACACTTGAGAATAGGCGAATGAGAAAATCAAAACACAATTTAATTCCTGTCAGCGGCGGACTGTCTTTAAATTATCTCTCGTCACTTGCTGATTAAGAGGAATCTGCCAGTTATGGCGCCGCCTGACACAGCAAGCCTGCCGGCTTTCTCACCGATGGCTCGCTTTGCTCACCGGCAGACAGTGACAGGGCTCTTCCTCTCCACCAGCAGTGCTCCTACGCCTGACCTTATTGGTTTTAACACCTATTAATACTGATTACCTCTTCCTCCGCCCGGGTCCTGATCACCCCTTTCTGCGCTATGGCTGCTAGTTTCTAGACCAGACCCGCCAAGGGTGTTGTGCTATATTGCTGGTGGACTGGTTAAATTTTGCTGGAGAATTTGCTTTTTTGGGGGTTGCCTTGCTGGAGATTCAGAAATTTCCAAATATTTCCTATTTCTGAATATTTATCTTTCCAGCTGGTTGATTTCAGGTAATCTTTTCAGCTGATCGAAGACAAAAAAAACACACAATTCTTAAGCATAAACAGATTACATGTCAGCTAAGCAGTTTAACAGTTGTGTGTAGTAATTGTATGCTATTGCTGTTTGCAAACTTGCTTTTCATTACGGATGCGTGAAAAAACAAAGGGCTTGAGGGAGAATCATTCCAAATCCGCGAGACTCCGGCAGAATACGTGAGACTCCTGTGAAATGCGTGAGACTCCAGCAGAATGCGTGAGACTCCTGTGAAATGCGTGGGACTCCAGCAAAATGCATGAGACTCCTGTGAAATCCGCGAGACTCCTGCGAAATGTGTGAGACTCCGGCGAAATGCGTGAGACTTGCTATACTTCAAAAAAATTTTTATTGAAAAATCATAGCGTGAAAAATTTCCACCTAAAAATAATTCTATAAATAAATAAACAAATAAAACTATTGTAATAATAAACAATATTGTTATGAAAATAATAGTAATAAAATCAAATTTCCAGCCTTTAAAAAACATTATCCAGACATGAAGCCACTTATATAAAAATATTAATAAAATTTGTTATCGTTTCAATATGGCCTCCAGTTGGACTGTGCACTTCCTGTTTGTTTGCATTAATAACAAAACACTTACTGCACGAATTATGCTGATCTCTGCATCCGAATCTCTGTAAGGGTCCAAAGATCAAATATCCTTCACAAGGAACTTTTTAAGTATTTCAGTATTTATCTTGACGTTCATATCTTCATAAGGTTTCAGTGATCAGTATCCGTCATGGACCTTTATTGTAAAAACATGCCAAAATGCTCATTGACAGAAAAAAAACTACCCTTTCTGACAGACCTCTCAGCCACCCAATAACATGCAGCTCCTTCAAACGGGAAGAAACGTTTAGCCTAGAAAAAGACGATGTCATATCAGACGAAGTTCGATGTCATATCACAAACCCTACCTTATTTGAATGAGTTTTAAAACTTAGGATACAAATTCAGGAATGGAATTTAGCAGAAAAAAAATACAATTAAACACAGGTGAGGCACTTTTTATACTTATATTTGCTGTTTTCAACACTAGATAAACTGGAAGTGATGTGGGAAAAACTGATGAAATGGAGTGACTGCTGATCTGATACAGATGAGTTTTATGCTATTTGTTGCTAAGGGGAAGAGCTTTCAAACGAATGTGTTTGACCGAGGGCAGAAGTCTCCAAAACGCGTATAATGGCAAGAGAAAACCATTGTGTTTACATTTCGAGTTTGTTTAATAACATTTTATTTACATGGATAATCAGTTTGTGTTTGGTTGGCATCTTCTGACTGTCAACATTTAAGCTAGAACAGGCTTGGGCATGTTTGTACATGTTGTTTTGGTGTTTTAACCATTTTATTTTGGGAAGGTCCGATCGGTTGTGCTAAAACTAAAGAGAAAAACTATCCATCTTCCAAATGTTTACCCTGACCAGAGTCATCTAGGGAGTTGTTGTGGGGTCATACCATAAAAGCAGAGGGCACAAGGCAGGGGCACACCCTAGATAGTATGTCAGTCCATCACAAGGCACATACACACACACAGACTGGTGCAATTGGGAGACGGTGTGTGACTCAAAGGGTAAGGATGCTGTATGTGATCAGAAGGTTGTTGGTTCAAGTCCCAGGGTCAGGAGAGTGACTTCACCATTGGGCCCTTGAGCAAGGCTCTGACCAAGGTTATCTCAGGCTCCATCTGACCATGTAGATGTATGTCTGCTTGGATATAATGTGTGTGCTGAAAAAATAAAAATATGTAAATATAATCATACACATTGAGCAATTTAGAGATGCCTATTAGCTTAACTTTATATCTTTGGACTGTAGGAAGAAACTCACAAGATGTGGAGAGAAGATGCAAACTGCGCATGTGAAGCTGGGTTCAGATCCCTAACCCTGGCAGCATGAAGTGGCAGTTGGCAAATCATTAACTGAAGAATATTGCTATTTATTTATTTCAATAAAAATGATGTTGTGAAATGTTTTACATGTTCTGGGGCACCAGAGACATATGCTGTAATTCTACAGCTCCAGTGGAAAGCAAGTAAACATTAACTTAATGAAAAAGTTAAATCATCCATTATAGTGTTGTATAATATTTCAGCTTGAGATTAATGTCAGTGACTTCCTGTGGTAAATGCCCCTTAAAAATTCACCCCATTGCCCCCTGTGGTTTTAACTGCCCTCTGTCTGGTACCATGGAACCAACATTAATGTCATCATATCAAACAAGTACATCTTTTTATAAAACATATACATACACACAAATTATTTGGCAGATCCCAGACTAATCTCGTGTATGCTGGAGGTAGTGTGTGATTTAGTGGGTTTGGACACTGTACACATGATCAGAAGGTTGCTGGTCCAAATCCCCGGACTGGACAAGTGATGTCATCACTGGGCCCTTTAGCAAGGCTCTTAACCCCTAAAAGGTCCATTGACTGCCTTAGCTTTCTCAAAAATGCATGTTGCTTTGGAGAAAGGTTCTGCTAAATAAATGAAATGTAAGTTAGGTCAGGACCATCTGGATTGTAAGTCATCCTTACTTCTCCTCAATACGCTCATGCTGGTGTGATGAGTAACAAACAGCATGTGCATTTGCGTGGCTGCCTTCAGCTAATTTCAATTCCCCAACAAAAGGTGTCAGATTAAGGACCCAAGTGTCTGGTTATCAGTCAATCAAAACACACACTCTATAAAAAGTGAGGCAACTCTGCATAAACGGGCTGGCTTTGCAAAGGCGGGCCGAGGAAAGCATTGGCATTCACACCGCTAAGCGGACAGGATGTTGTACATCTGCTCCTCTATGAATCATGTAGCGCAGCCCTTGGCAGCTCCGTGAGCCTTGCTGTCACTGATTAGACGTCACCTCTAGCCGTTGTCCCACATCATCCAATTATCAGTTGAAACTATTCAAGGGCTGTACAAACTTGAACGTCCTCTAATAAGCAGATGTGACCAACAACAGTAGCTGCTACCCTGGGACTGAGACCCTGGGACTGAGACCCTGGGACTGAGACTGCCAGTCAGAATGCATAATAAACATGGTTAAAATGGGTCATGCCTTTTTATAAATAGTTATAGCCATGTTTTTCATACTTTATGAATGCATTATAATGCATTATGAAGGTATCTATAGTGCATTATACAAGACTGCTTTAAGTAAAGTGTTACCAAAGTGTCTGCATGGTTACTGTATATATTGTCATTTGAATTATACTTATTGTTATGTTATTATAATGCTACTTATTATTGTTGTTGCTGTTGTAGTTTGAATGTTTTTGGTGTCCATTTGCCGCAGGCACTTTGCAGTAATAGAGGTCCATTACGATACCCTTGTAACGAGCAGTTCCTGCAGGTTGGACCAGGAAAGCAAATGACTCAAGCTTCAATCTAACGTGCGAGTCCATTTTTAATGGGAAGTCGACTCTATAGAGCATGACACGTTGTGTCTGTGTTTCCATGGGAAAACTAAACTAAAAAGGAAAGTCTGGACTGAACCCCGACGTTCTAATACACAAAGGGACCTTGACATTTAAAACAGCTGAATAACTCATATTTTGAATTTAATGACAAGCCAGGAATGTGCAGTAATGCTGTCTAATGTGACGTAAATATGTGCAATCGAATACCTCCCAGTGGAACAGACAAAAATAACAAATATGACATTTCTATACTTTCGTAGGAATAATTTTGCATAATAAACAATGCATAATACTTCACACTGGTATGTACCCTAAGTCAGACTCAAACTGCTTAGTCCTCACAGTTACTGTTATCTTCATTATCACCAAACCACTGAACTAAGATTTTGGAGAAAAAAATGCTTCCTTTATAGGTAAACTACCCATTCTTAAAGTTCTACTAGCAGACACACATTTCATTGTGGTTCTTGCCTTCACGTATTTATTTATCGAGCCATTTTGTTTCTGCTGTTTTTGCTCGCAGGGACAAGGCCGAAGCACCTGGCAGCTGCGAATCCGTCTCTGTTATTGATGTCACAGTGGTAATTAACTGGCAAAACGTAAGTTACAATGGGCCGCATTAAGAATTCATGACTATTCCCAAATCCCTGCCACCATACGGCACCAAATGTTACATTTTCCCAGTTGCCTCTGAGAGAGAAACGAAAAAAAAAGAGAGAAAAGGCCGGGTGTGAATCGCGGAAGAGCGATTGTTTCATTTGTCTACAGACCGTTTAACGAGGGTCGGCCTCAGTCAGTACTGGAACTGAATTGTTTTGATAAACACTTTTGAGATTATTCATTTTTTGTGTTGAGGGATTAACTGGTGTGCTTGTTTAGCTGACTGGATCGTGACATCAACCCTTAGTGGCTGAAGGTTACGCTTCCACCCAACAGCGATACTCTTTGTGTGTGGCGTTTACGTTACTCTGTCCATGAGCTTTTCATCTTCCCATGGACCAATAATGTTGTTTAGGTGATTCTTCAGTTTTTGTCTATAATGTGTGATGTATATTTTCCTAATTGATATGACTAGAAGTCTACTAATCAACCCACTGAAGCTCACTGCAGAGGAAAGGCTACCGTGTCCTAATGAAATTCCATTTAATGACAACTGGTCACAGTTGCTCGCTCAATTATGTGCGACTCACAGAGGTTAATAGATTTAGCAATGAAGCGATCATGTTATAATGTGTGATTGATTATTGATTTCCGGATCATTCTACAAATGCCAGCTGAGGAACAAAGGGCTCCTGGTTCAGGTAGAAAAAAAATCCCTACTATGCGGTAAAATCAAGGCCCCATTTATAGCACTATGAAGGCTCTTGATCAGCTGCGGAGTTCATGTTAGCTTTAGCAGAAGCTAATAGGTACGATTTGCCAGGTGCCCCCCGGTTATAGAAATGTCCAGATGTGAGATGGAGAATTCTCAGCGGGACGGAAACCCCAGAGAAGGCGTGTCACGCTTCTCTCCCATTGGGTCCCGTCACACCGTGCTGGAGAGTGACCAATCCTGAACCCCGGTGGCGGCCGTCACGCCTGCGGCGCCCGGCGCTGCCTAGCGACGGGCCAGTCGAGCGGACGGCTTTATTTCCACGTCTCGTTTGCCGTTGCCACAGAGCCTCCGGGCCCATATGGCTGCGGGACATGCTCCAGTGGCGAAGACGTGCGAGGAACCGGCTTCCCATTTGTCAGATAACTTCTCAAGCGAGCGGACAGGGGCAGAGTGCACAAACACCGCCCCCACCTCCCCTTAATGCTTTTTTAAACATGCTGGCTCCGTCGTTATCGAGGTCACGCTTCCCAGGAAACGAGAAAGACCCCAAATCTCTGCACTTGCCTTGCGGAAAAGAAACTAATCATAAATAAAATAGCAAAAACGCAAATCAGGGTCGTCCTCCTCGGCGCCCGTAATAAATGGAGTTTGTAGGACGACGGGATGGGTGTGTTGCTTATAATCGTTTTCATAACTCTGATGACTTTTTAAACACCTGCCACTCCAGATTCTCCAATAAAGCCCTTTTGCGTGATGTAATCATATTATGATTGATATATCTTGCTAGTAATCTACGGATGATTGATGAGCTTCAGAATGCTATCCTGGCCACTGATCAAATGGGCACAATTGTGGGCCAAAAATTCTTGTATTTATAGACAAGAGAGTAAACTCATAAACTGAAAGTTCAAATATTTTTGACTGAAGTGACTACATTTCTTTAGGCGTATGTTTTTATATAAAGTGTTTAATATAGTTTTAATAAGTGAACTGAAAACTCTGCATGGGAAGTTTATTACATAAATAACAAGCTTATATCTGCAAAACGACATCATGCAAACAGATAAGCTGATTTTTAAGTCGCCCCTTAAGGGTCTGCAGGTTGCCGTCAGGGGAAGTTACTGAATCCTCATTTATCAAACCGTCAGAGTGTTTCACCCTAAACACTATCATATGCATAGTTTGCCCCTTCTTTCGTGAGCACAGTTACACGCATGCAGCTTGTGTATGCAAATCCTTTTAGCATAATTGCTGATTCCTATGTTTTGCATGCAGGAAGCAGGAATTTAGGCTTAAATACAGCAATATGCCATTTTATTCGTACATGACTATTTTAATTGTACTTATTATATCAATAGTCACTAACTTTTTCATAAGCTACTGTATATCTGATGAGTCTAAAGCAAATGAAACTATTCCTGACTGTCCCTGACTGTGCCAGCACTAAAACTCACTGCCCAAATGGTTCTGGGTTCCTTTTTTTGTGGGGGGGTGGGTGATTAGTTTTTTTTTCCTCAGGCTGGCATTGCATGACAGAGCTGCTTGACAGCAGAGGTATGCATGACGGATGAGAGCACAGGAGGAGGAAGCGAATCCAGGATAGAGATGATTATGAAGATGCGGGTGTGTCCATGGATCCCCCCCCCCCCCCACCTCCCCCCAAATGCTTCCCTCCCAGGCAGCAGCACATTCAGTTGACACAGTAATTACAACACACGCTGATTCCGGTGATGAATGAAGTCCCAGTCTGGGATGTTCCCTCCTCCCCAGTCCCCTACTGTTCCGCGACCCCCCCCCCCCCCCCCCCATCTCAATCCTCTCCTTTTTACCCTCCACACGGGTGACGTCTTTGCATCTTCCCCTGCGCATCTCGGCCTGCTGCTCCCTATGTTACAGCCTCTATATGTTACTGTACAAATTCCCTAAATTGCACCTTTCTGAGCTAGATTGCATGTGTAGGATGTGTGTGTCCTGCGATGGGTTGGCGCCCCATACTGGGTTGTTCCCTGCCTTACACCTCTTGGTTCTGGGATAGGCTCTGGACTTCTGCGACGCCGCATAGGGCGAGCCGGCATAGAAGATGGATGGATGGATGAATGAATGAAAGATACATTCATTTATTCTGTTTTTCTGAAGGAGTAACATTATACTTCGTATTCAGCCCCAGTTTGACGTCTCCGCTGCCGAAAGTTCCTTTGGTTGCATGCGCGTGCGCACTGACGCACACACACCCGCGCATGGACACACCCGAGTGGCAGAGCGAGTGAGACGCAGCCGCCAGCGTCGCAGCAGATGCTCGCCTGTGTTTAATTGAGTTGTTAAAGCTGCACAAAGGCGGCACAGATCCGATTTGGCTCCTTCGGCCCCATCCTGCCACCCTTTATGTTTCATTAAGGGGAGCTGGAACACCTGTCGGGATCTCTGGGAGCTGGGCGGGGGGGGTAGGCAACCGCGACTGGGACAGGAACTGACAGGGATGGGGGGGAGGGGTGCTGGTTTGGGAGCTGCTAGCCTGAAGGAAAGAGAAGGAGGGACAATAACTGTTTTTTGGCCATAAATGTCACTGTAGTCCCGTCTGATTGAAATCTTATCAGGAATTTGTTTTGGGGACGAACGGCTTGAGTATATATAAAAAAAAAGCTTCCCAACCAGCAATCGCACCCTCTAATTAAGCCCAACGGACGACTCGAGTCGGAAAGCCCAGCAGGTCTGGCTGCGGTACGAGTAATTGCCGTGACTCCGGAGATGCAAATGAAAGCTGCGGCCCAATTTGTGAAAAAGTCCGTCACGAACAGCGTTTCTGCACCCGGGCTGAATTTCCCGTGAATTTCCCGTGGTTGTTTTCATTTGTCAGCTGCCACACACCACAGATGGCGACGAGGCAAAGGATAATCGCCTTTCAAGAGCTTGTTACGTACGCCGCTGCTCGAGGAGTCAAAATATTTGGGAAAAGGGTAACATGGGAAGTAGATACAGTCCTTGCCCCTTATTCATCAGAACTACGTATCGTTTACCTTATTTGACACGAATCAAAATAAAGGGCAGTTTTAGCTACTGGCTGGACTTGACAAAGGTCATAAACACCTTCAAGGAGATGTTGCTACCAGGGTTCAATTAGCTTATTATATTGAATACTCTAATTAAATTCTATCTTCAGTGCTATATGATGCCGGCAGAGTGAGACTATGTTAGTTCAAATGGGGGGGAGGGGTTTTAAGTGGAATCAAGCCAGGATCTCCCTTAATGGACAATAGTGATTAATACCGTAAAGAGCAACAGCCTGAGGCAGCATCAGAATAACTGCAGCAGTGCCTGGTGTTTCAGTTGGTGTTATGTGAAGGTGTTGCTGAAGTCGTAGGCGTGACTCGGGAATATTTCATAGTTCTGATATGCTCATAAAAGTCGATGTTTGTCGAGCGTGCCATTTAGCAGACTCAAATACCTCCTCTACTCAAAAACCCACACTCAATCACTCATAAGCTGAAAACCACATACCAGTCTTTAGTATCTCATTTCCGTCCAACACTCTTAAGCATGCACTTAATATCTCACACAGAATAATCTTCTGGGCCCTCATCAAGCTAGATGCTCCACCAAGACCAACCTCTTGACTCTGGAAGAGCTGAAATTCTTCATTGGTTGCCAGTTTATTCTGCTGGAGCCATTTATAATCTTAAACATGGGGTAGGATCAGACCCTCCAGTGCACTCTTTCATGGGGGCTGTTCTGAGATGGTTTGAGTCTCACTTCTCAAGTAGATCCTTCCGGGTGTCTAAGTTGAGGTGTCAAAGTCATATCAGCTAGCAGGTAATGTGCCTCAAGGTTCCATTCTTGCCCTGCCTTCTACAGCACCTCTCTAGGTCCAATCATTCCATCACATGGCATCCCCCTACCATTGCAGCATGACATCCAACTCCACCTGACCTTTCCTCCAGAGGAAACTATAGTCTCGGCTTGGATTTCCACATGCCTTGCTGACATCGCAGCCAACCTCAAATAAATGAAGCTTCCCAAAACCTTCTTGTCTTTTCTGTCAACCCTGCCTTTCAACACAACATCACTCTCCACCTAAGATCATTGATGTTGTCTCTGTAAAGGCTTGCTAGGAACCTAGGCGTAATAGCGGATGACTGACTGTCCTTTGCTGACCACATTGCGGCTATTTCCCTTGTAAATTTACTTTGTATAATATTAGGAATATTACGCTGTATCTCTCATATTACCGAATCACCTCCTTGTCCAGGCACTTGTCACCTCATGACTAGATTACTAAAACTCTTTACTGGAACTGCCAGCATGTGTCGCAGATGATTCAAGATTTTGCAGCACTTCTGGTGGTCAATTAGGTAATAATTTTCAGGCTAATCGATCACTGATCGTGGAAATTAGCGGGAGAACATTTCAAACTGGATTTAAGGAAGCACTTCTTTACACAGCGCGTAGTCAGAGTATGGAATAGTCTTCCTGATAATGTAGTGCAAGCTGAATCCTTGGGTTCCTTTAAATCAGAGCTAGATAAGATTTTAACAACTCTGAGCTATTAGTTAAGTTCTCCCCAAGCGAGCTTGATGGGCCGAATGGCCTCCTCTCGTTTGTATAGTTCTTATGTTCTTATTAGAAAACCCTTTTGCAATTATGTTAGCACAGGTGAAAATTGTTGTATTCATTAAAGAAGCAATAAAATCGGACTAATCGAGAATCTGGAGCATCAGCAATTGTGGGTTTGATTTATAAGCTCAAACTGGTCAGAGACAGAGAAAGCTCTTCTGAAACTCGGCGCTCTTTTCTTATTCTGAGAAGTTAAGGCTATTCTGTATGAGAAATTGCTAGGAAACTAAAGATCTTGTAGACTGCTATGTACTACTCCCTTCACAGAGCAGCGCAAACTGGCTCTAACCACAATGGAAAGAGGAGAGGGAGGCCCCCGGAGCACAGCTGAGCGAGAGGATAAATATATTAGAGTGTGTAGTTTAAGCAACAGACACCTCATTGGTCTTCAACTGGCAGCTTCATTAAATAGGACCCGCAAAAGACCAGTCTCAACGTCAACAGTGAAGAGGCAGCTCCAGAATGCTAACCAAATAGGCATAATCGCTAAGAAAAAGCCGTATCTCAGAATCGCCAATAAAAAGAAAAGACTGAGATGGGGAAATGAACAGAGACATTGGACAGAGGATGATCAGAAAAAAAGTGCTATGACAGACATTTGTTAGATGCAGATCGAATGAAAAGATGCTGGAGGAGTGCTTGACGATATTGTGATGGTCTGGGGCTGCTTTGGTGATGGTAAAGTGGAAGATTTGTATAGAGTAAGAGGGATCTTTAAGAAGGAAGGCTGTAACTCCATTTTCAATGCCATGCCATACCCTGTGGACGGTGCGTAATTGAAGCCAATTTCGTCCTACAACAGGACAATGACCCAAACACAGCTACAAACTGTGCAAGAACTATTCAGGGAAGAAGCAGTCAGCTGGTCTTCTGTGTACAATGGAGTAGCAGCACAGTCAACTCTATTGGGCTTGGAGTAGCCAACACAGTCACGGGGTCTCAACTCTATTGGGCTTGGAGTAGCCAACACAGTCAACTCTATTGGGCTTGGAGTAGCCAGCACAGTCACGGGGTCTCAACTCTATTGGGCTTGGAGTAGCCAGCACAGTCACGGGGTCTCAACTCTATTGGGCTGTTATCAGAGCAGCTTAACCGAATGGTACGTAAGAAGTGCCCATCAAGCCAATCCAACCTGTGGAAGATGCTTCAAGGAACATGGGGTGAAATCTCATCAGATTGCCTCAACAAACAGATCTATAATGCCCAAGGTCTACAAGGCAGTAATTGCTGCAAGTGGAGGACTCTTTGATGATAGCAAAATTGTTTTCAAAAATGATTACTGGGAGTCCTCGGGTTACGTCTCAACATATGTCGTTTCGAGTCCACTATGCTCACTCCCATAAAAAATTTAAAAAATTGAGACGTGAGTGTTTTGGCTTATGCCATTACCGTCGTACTTATGGACTACGTGGACGAACTAGTTTGGTTGTGTGTTGGCAGAAGAATACATGGCAACGTGGCGTATGAGTGAGGAAGTTGGCGTACCCCAGTATGCTTACCTACGCCATTTTAGACTATTTAAAGTACAAGTGTTCCGTTTGAGAAGAGGAAAGCCATTACGATGGAGATCAGAAAAAGGGTGTGTTTCGACTTCGGCTTACGTCACTGTCGTAGGAACGGAACTTTATCGTAACCTGAGGACCCCCTGTATTTTTAACTTTGTCAATTACTATTTCCTTTTTATTTAGCAATATTTCCTATTCAGACTCATTTCATGTGTGTTTTGATGGAAAACAAGAAAATTTGTAAGTGACCCCAAACTTACGGCAGTGTAAATATTAATGATTGATAGCTAGCCACCCAAAGATATTTAGGTGCTGTATAATCAAGTAATCTTGTCTGCTAAAGGGTAGTATAGGACTGAGAAATAGCATGGGAGAGAAAGGTGTGTATTATAAATAGACGTGGCCGAATAGGACATCTAGAGTATCCTTCCAATGTCATAACAGATAAGGACTGTAACACAGACGATCATATACTTACAAACTTTCAACTTACGAACTTTCAGACATACGAACGAAGAGGACTGCAAGTCCAAATTTTGTTCGCCGGGCTCCCGTTTCCTGTCCACAACATCAATTTTGTTTTTCTGCGCGCCAATTCTGCCCAGTACGACTTCTGCCCACTACTCCCGCCGCGCAGCAGCGTAGCGTGCGAACTCCCAGCATCCTAGTTCTTTGTAATTGCGTACACCCTTAAAATGACGTTGAATAATGACTTGCGAACATTTCAAGTTACGTTCGGAACGTATCTCATTTGTAAGTAGAGGAGCGTCTATACTTTGGTCTATATAAAGTGGGTTTGAAAATCACTTCTACAAATGTTAATGATCAGCACAGTCTATTATAATATAAATCAAGGCACGGTTCCGATTTCAATGTTTAAAGTACTTTTGGTACCAGGAATAGAATCTGAGCTTCTCTATACTGGAGCCCGAATATAACAAAATGTCTTTCTGGCAAAAAATATTTTACATGGAAAACAACCTAAACATGTCAAGCAATCTAGGTTAGCGACCCATTTAAAAATCCAAGAGCAGTTCCCACATCAGGATCTCAAACAGTAATCCTTTGGTTACTACTGTTTTGCGTTGAGACCATTCTAATAAAACGATGTTATGCAAAACAGACAATTGAGCTTAAGATGTATTATACTGTATGTGAAGTGTTTTGCAGTTTTACCCAAACGCGGTTTTTAATGTCTCAAGTACAGTTTTATTAAATGCAGAGACCTGTTTAGGAAAATAATGAACGGATGTACTGTATATTCCTTTATTACCATGTTTCATATTCGGTGATTGTCGTGTTTCAAAATAACTTTAATTGTGTTATAACTCTTGTGATGGGGCAGTGAGCTTATAGTTCAATTGGAATCAACTGTTAACTGTTTTCACGTGCCGCCTTTGCAGCATAAAACTGAAGCGTTACCAGAAGTACTCAAACAAGTGGGAAAATATTCTCTTCTGAGAAACTCAACCGGGAAGGCCGCAATCGCAGATGGGGAACAGGGAAGGCATTCTCCCTACAAGGGTTCGCCTGGGGGCCCTCTGGGACGACTCCCCTGGGCCCTGTGGACGGCTTCTGTGACCGCCTCGCACGAAGGGGCCACCAACCCCCCCCGCCCTGTGCCCAAGCGGCCCCCCTTCCTGACGAAACACCAACACTTGGAGTGAAAGGAAGAGATTGGGATAAGGTGTGACTTCCAGAAGGGAAGCAGACACAGGACACAGCCACTGCGGTAGCCTTGGATGCTTCATAGAATGTTTTTCAGGATTTATTTAATAGTAGCTAGAGGAGGAGGTGGGGGGGTGCGTGGTATCCTATCCTGTGATTTTCCTGTCCTACTGACTATTACCCAGAAAACTCCAGGGAAGGGTACTTAAATTAAGCAAATGGGGGTGGGCATCCATCTTTGGCGTCAACAATGGTTCAGCTTCCTGCGCCTCAGTGAAAACTGACCAGGGTGAGATGATTCTGCTCCATTTTCTGTTATTTTTTTCACTCGGAGGCTGCAGATTGACTGATTGACTGATATTTAAGCCTGTCAGTCTGTAAACAACAGCAACAATAACAACGACACAAAACCTTGTTACACTGATTTCGACGTAATTGTAAACTCGCAAATTTACTCATGTAAGCGTGAAAAATATTTATATGACTGGAGAAGGCTGCCAGTTACAATGTAATGTCATTGCAACATCACTTATTATATGGCGGAATAATTGTAGATCGAAAGCTATTACTTCATTCTGAAGATCAGATTGACCAATACGTTTTAAAACGCAAAAATATAGTTGCTCTGCCTGTGCGATGTAGACTTATGAAAACGTATCAAACATGTTATACCCTTTTAAAATACCTATACTATGAATAGCGTGACAAAATACAAGTATTTTTATTGATGCTAGCATACACACTGTGAACAACAATATTAATTGGAAAATGAGTGGACTGTGGATCTTCAAATTGGGTAGCGGCAGTAATGATCTTGCAGGGAAGTAGCACCCTTTTTTCCAGGACCATACATCATTCCTTGCCCATAAAACTAAGCACAGTCCCATATTCCCACTGCAAGCATACCTGCACTTTGCAGAGCATGTGTGTCAACACAGCGTTGGCGTTGGAGACAATCAATTGGGAGTCGAATCCGGTCATTTTCTCGCTGCCATCAGGGTCAAGCTGGTGGTGGCATCCATTAAGTGCTGGGCCAAGGTCCCAACGAGAAGACAGACCTCTACATCCTGCCGGCCTCCTCCGGGAAAGAAGACAAAAATGCCGAGAATTTTACTGCAAGATAAACTCATTAATAACTGTGAGGCTCTTCGCAGCTTAATATCAGTGTGTTATATCAGTGTCTGCTGTGTTCTGTTGCTTTATAATACATGAGGCACTCTCCTCTCGACCGGCCCGATGCAGCAACGCAGATCTGATGAATTGCTTGAACCTTTGCATTTCATTATCTTTTCACTCAGATTCGGAACCAGGGCCAGATTAAACAGCTCCTTTTGAAAGTTCAGCTTAGCGAATATCTTAAACTCAGGATTTCAAACCAGCTGTGATGCAGCCTGAATATGCAAAGAGACCAGAGGAGTTATACATTGATAGCACCGATACCTATGTGTGCTTTTTCAAATGTGACATTCATTTACACAGAAATTGATTAACAATTTGGAGTTAATGGTTAATTACACCAATGTTTAAACTGCAATAAATGAATCAATATTATGGATTATTGTGTACTATGGTTAATTGAAATAATGTAAGTTGATCACTCATGAGTGTTACAAAGTCGAGTCCTTCACGACTAATACCTACAAGATAGTTTGTAAATAATAGGACATTATGTATTAGCTACACTGCACAATGCACAAAGCATGCATATGAAATTTGGAAAAAAAGTACAATGCAATGGTAGAAGTTTTCTTTTTAAATTATAAAGATAAATTACAAAAATTAAATTCTAAAACATGCAGAGGGGGGCTGGGGTATCCCTGAAGACAGTTAGCAAAAAAATCTATAACCCATAAAACTTTAAACTTGTATAAAAGTAGTGAGGGTAGGAACATACAAGGTTGAAGTTGGAAGAAAAGCATTTTACTTGCTTGTAACAATTAATTATCACTTAACGGTTAATTGACTAAAGGTTAATTACCATTCACCTGTGATTATTTAGGCTGTGTGAACGATATCTCAGTTCTTCACAGGCATAGTGAACTTCAAGGGAACATTAGATTTTCTCCCGCCATAAACACCAAGCTTAAATGAAACCCCAATTACATCCTTTCAGCCCCTGTGTTGTGAGGACAACTCGCTGTCCCCACTGAAACGACTTCTTCACACTGAATGGGAAAATACGCAGCGATTGGTGAAACCGGTGAAAATACATGGACCTTTTTCCTTATAAATTTATTTCAGACATAAATAATTTTTCATGAGCAGTTTTAAACGAACGGCATGCCAACAAAAGAATTGAGAGGGCTGTTATTTGGAATATATAAGCTATCGGGCATTAAAATGAAACCGTTTTTGGGACGGTTCAAAGGTGCTTTGGAAGACAGGCAATGATTTTTATGTGTTCAATATAATAACATTGTGAACGACACTGCTATTAGAAATATATCGTCTGTATTTAAATGTAGCGAGATTTACACACATATAAATATAGCTGCAGGAATCTGGCTTTCATGCAATTACGTTGCATTTATAAATGACAGATATTATTAAACCTTTCCAAGGGACAATGTCTGGAGACGGAAACAGGAGAACCTAAGCATAGTTGCAGAAGGATTTATAAATGAAGCATGAATCAGCACTTTCAAAAATGGTGTATCCTAGTTACTTCAGATATAATTGTTATAGTCATTTCCTTCTTTCCGTTACTAAAACCATCAAAACCCTATTGGATTTAAAGTATTCATTAAGTTAACATTAAATTAACATTTTAATTAATTATAACTGCAAACAAAATCATAATCCAAAACATAACCTCTGTTAAACGGATATTGTTTATGAACTCCTCTGTGCATAAATCTTCAGCACTGCGAAAGCTTTAATTGAAGAGCCGGCGATCCAGCATGTCTGGTTAATATCCTGCGACTATACATTGTTTTGTGACATCCACATGACATACGTCTGAATCTGCCACTTTTTTTTTGTTTTCACCAGAGAGGAAGGCGTTTTCTATGTCTGCATCCTTGTCATTATTCCAGTCCGGCAGGACCCGCAGTGTCACGTGTGAGCTGTACGGGAACGGAGCGCGACGCTTTGATGCGATAAGCGATTTAGGGTCCGAGGGGGAGTTAGCAAAGCACTCGCACTGTACTATAAAAACTTTGTACAGGAAGTCCCACCAACTTCAAACAGGCCATGATAGAACAATAGTCTGGAATATGATGCTTCTTTGCTATTGTTCTTTTCTGTCTTTCTGGGCGAGGGCTGGCGATACAAAGCAGCCCAGGAAACGATTCATCATTTCAGCATCGCGTAGTAGTTCATTGTTTTTGTCACATCGGTGTGAATGTGTCATTTCAGGCACTCATTTCCCATGTATGCTACTGAATGATGACTGTCGCGTACACTCGCATAGACGTCAGTGGTGTGTGTGTGTGCGCGCGCGTGGCAAAGGTCTTAGGCAGTCTCAAAGAACATGTTTCAGGCTAATTATCTGGATAGTAAGTATGTATTTTGTCAAACAAAACCGGTTAATTAACATTGGAACGTATGCGATTTAACAGTAACCAATAAAGAATAAGCAAGAATTTCTCCATCTGATCCCCAAAACCTCGTGGGTATCTTGTTGGATGGTTAGATAAACACCACTTTGGTTCTGAAGCCTCTCCTCAGCCCTTCCAACTATTCGTTAAATTTCACCACCAGGCCAATTAATTAATGAAGATCATTTAACCATCATTTTCTTTAACTATCTAAGACTTTTTATACAGTGCTGTATATATACCAGATTATTTGAGTTAATTTGGACTCAAGGCACTCTAGGACTGAATATACGATGTGCACATGTGTAAACCTCTACTACGAAGCACGCGTGTCACCTGGATTTAGACAGTAAATTTCTGATTGATCAATTACCATCTTTTTTTCAGGCAATGAAGAGAACACCAAAAGCAGAGCTATGGGGTCCTTCAAAGCCACACTGGCATGACACTCAATGACATCATTCACGTGGCTGGCCATTCCCCGACATGGCCAGCACTCCGTTTGCGTTGATCCTCCGTCTAGGGACCTGCGCTCTTCCTTAGAGCATCCTGAGAGGTTCCTGAGAGTATGACTCCACAGGGACGCCTCCAGACTCTCGCCCCTGGCCTTATGAACCGGCCCAGACCGGGAGCTACGCTGACTGACCCGACTGGCCCCGATTTCCTGAAACTGAAGGTCCTAATTACATCAGCTCTGTGCCGACGGGTCCATCCTGTGTGCTGCCTGAGCACGTAAACCGTGAGAAAAAGGAAGACAAACCGTTGTATAGCTTTGCCGTAATTTAATTTTCCCATTTTTGGCAGCCAATGCATCTTAACGGTCTGAAGTGAAGCAAAATAATGAATCTGCGATGCTGGCAGTCGGTCTTTATTGTACCCTATGCGTGTATTTTAACTTTCTCCATTTAAGTCGTTCAATATGGTTTACTGTGCATCTAAGTAAAATCTGCCTGCAAAAAAATGACTTCATAAGCATATATTGATATTTGCTACTGCAGTAGTTATTACAGCGGAGTGTGAACCCCTGCCTGCCTGGTATGTTTTTTGCCTGGTCTCCTGTGTGCTCCAGGGCAGGAGAAACCCTCCCCTTGGATCAGCATCCTGAAGTGTTACAAAGTGAGGAATAATCGTTCATTAACCTCTGACCTGGAAAGGCGTCGGATCATCTCACTCCCGAGACACCTCCAGCAGCCGACCCCCCCCCCCCCCCCCCCCCCGCAGCTGCTCCTAGGCTATTGACAATCACATAATGATCTCCGATGGATTAACAGGCTTACATGGGCTGCGCTCTCGTTTTCAATTACGCCGTGAGTAATTTACATCTCAAGCCGTGCACCAGGCCCCGACTGGCCCGGGAGAGATGCCCCCCCCCCACTCCCCCCACAAATTCAGGCACATGGGTCCCCCTGCCCCACTGCATGCAATTCAGGTCATATTGCTCTGCTGCCCTCATGCTGAGATCCTCACGGAGGTTTTGTATCCGTGACAGTCACCAGCTTTTCAGTCCTCTGTCAGTTTCCTCTGAAGATGCGTCGAAGGTCATATGGGACAAGAAAAAGTAACATTGCTCACATCAACAGATTACAGGCAGATGTTTAGTGCAATTTAGTTCAACAGCATATTTGTTTGCACGGAGGCATAAATATTCACAATATATGCTTTTATTTAAGGTAAAAGGAGAGACTGTGCAATATGTGTGTGAAGCTACATTGAAAAGAATAGCTAAAGAGGCCATCTTAATTTACTTTTGTATAATTTTTCTTTAAAATATTTTGTGTTAAAACATTTTTTGTAGCGGAAGCCTAGCTGAAAGGAATTTCGACATGTCCTGACCTAAAAATGCAGCAATTAATTATTTGAACGCTTAATTCTCTTAGTTCTTTTTGATGAAACGCAAAATCAGCTGCACGCTGGATGCCAGCGGACTGTTCGATTTCAGATCCTGTGTCTGATGTTGGCGTCTGACTGAAGGGCCAGCTGTGATTTTTAGCAAAATCTATAAAAATGATAATCCACTGCAGGTTTTCGCTACAAGAGCGTTGTAACTTCACGGTAACAGAAAGCAGAGTTCTGTGCAGAAACAGCAATGCTAATACCCATTAGCAAGATCAGAACAAGTAAATGTAATCAAACACTGTATGGGGCCTCTGATCTCCATGCAAAGATCACTGAGTGAAATTAATCAGACTGCATAGCATTATTCCCATAATAATAGCTACAATTACAAAAACATTAATATTTCATACTTTTGTATGTATGTATTTGAAACTTTACACTGGGACGGTCCAAAGAAACAAACTAACAGATTTCAGTTTTGTTTTTATTCTTTTATTCTGTCGTCTGAACTAAACAACAGAGAACAGTCCCGCCTTTGCAGGTCCACAACATTAGCACATCCTCTGACGGAGTCGGAAAATTCTTGTGATGACTTGCGACCAGTCGAAGAACAAACTGTTTCTGGTCCTTAATAAAATAGAAACTCCCCCTTTACCATTAGAATGTTCTCTGCTTCATAATCGTTGATTTATTATTTACTAACCACTTAGCCGGTTAAGAACGCATATGTGCATAATGACAATATGAACAAAAATGTTCAGGATGCAGCGAACTGTGAATGTTTCACGGGCTGAATTTTCACTGGTAAGTAAGTTATTCCTAATGGACAATAATAAGCCTTGTGGAGAAATGATTTTCCAAACGTGGACTCTTTGCATTGGCAAGGGCGTAACATTGGGGAGGTTCAGGTCTCCATCCGTTTTTTGATTATTTGTGGGTGGGAGGGGTTGTATTGGCCCGGTTTGATTTCAATTAAGACTGATAAATCAAAATCAATAATGTCCAAATTGCACTTCATCATCAATATTTATATTTGGGAGGATTTGGTTGTACTAATTATCTACAATAAAATCAAATGAAGGTTGACAAGGCTGCTGAGGGTCTGTACCCCCCCCACACACACACACACACTTAAATTCATATCAAATGCAGATAAACTGCTTCCCAACTGGAATCTGTGCAGCACTTTGGAAAATAATACACATATCACACTATCCTCTCAGAGTTACAGGCATACTTCAAACACCGAGTGGCGAAAAGCCATTCATATCATTGTCACTGCGGGATTATACGCTGCATCCTTCAGGTTACTGGAAATGAGTAAGACCCACAGGCCTGTTCGTCTGAGCAGGCTTTCGGCCAGACCTTTTTCGGGGCACGGCTGGAACACGAACCTTTAATCCTCGCATCTTGAAAGCCGTGGAGTTGCAGATTCCTCGCGATTTAGTATTGCCGGCGGAATTCTCAGCATGCGATCGAAGCATGCGATTAATCATGTGCGCGGCCATGATGGAATCGCATTCCTATACCGGACGCTTCGGAAGCCACGTGAACGAACGCGGGATTCTCGCTGAAGAAAACAGGGAATATCTTTCAGAAGTGGCCAGCATTAATATTTAAGGCAACGGAAGGAAGAAAGGGCAGGTTTCCTAGAACTGGGGAATGGCTCTACATGGTCGGCACCATCTTATATTACCCCCGTGAGAAGCCAATGAATAGCGGCTCACTGGGTTTCGCCTTTGTTTTGCACGTGTGACACCAACAGCAGATCTCTGATGTTGGACGTATCATTTGTCTCACGCCATAATCAATTACCATCTGTCAAATAACTTTAATCTACAGCATTACTGGGGAAAAAAAAACAAGAAAAAGGTCATTCTGCTAGCCGTGTGAAATCCACACGTGTGCCTTGTCGCCCGGTACCATCTCATCTGAGATCGCTAATAAACCATAAAAATTCCCCACATTTTTCAAACATTAAAGCACCGCGTCTGTTTTTTTTTTTTTTTTAATAGAAGTAACAAGTACTGAGTGTGGTCCGTTCGTGAAAAGGTTTGGCCCCAAATTATTGCAAAATGAAACCCAATCTGCAGCACCGAAAAGCTGTATAAGGGTAATTTTAGACTGTAGGGCAGCTGGAGGGTGTCACTGATGGTCTCAAAATGCTTCTTTTTGCCCCCCTCCTCGCATGTGGCCATTCACCAGCTGAGCACTGTCATGGCCGCGCGGCTGGCAGGGGTAACAAAGCCAGATATTACCCCCATTTACATGAGCAGTCGAGGCTATTCCATCTCTTACCGGTTACCTTAACACGGTGCCGTTAGAGAAAAACACCTCGGTATTTTAATTTATTATTGTAATTTTAATTAGAGTTTTGTCTTATGTATGAATTCCGTGTGTTAAGTGATTTCATTCTTCTTATTATTATTATTATTATTATTATTATGCATAGGATGAACAGGATATGTATGTATAGTTTTGTTCTAATATATATTTCTTAGAGCAAGCATTATTGTGTAATATATATATATTATATATAGATAATATATTATGTTCTATAGAACAAAATTTCTCATTAAATATCTAGTGCTTAAATCATATATATATATATATATCACATATATATATATATGTATGTATGTAAACCTATGTATCACGCACCTAATTCTATCTATCTATCTATCTATCTATCTATCTATCTATCTATCTATCTATCTATTGTGACTTTATAGTAGAGTCTCAAATGGCTAATAATAAGTGATAATAAGTATAATATCTTGATAAGTAGGATATGCGTCATAATTCATCTGTAACCCAGAGGTGCGGCTCTACAGGGCAAAATTTGTCAACGTACTTCGAAAGCAAAAAGCGTAGGTAAAAAGTAGGGTTAGGGTTAGGGTGAGGTCCTAACATCACCATTATCAACTGTTAATTAAAAAATGAACATATTATTTTAATAGTCATAACTTAAATTGTTATGAGTAATACTGCAGTGTGCTTGGTATTTACATTACTTTCTGCAAAATGCAGAAAGTGTCATAACACCAATGCCTAAGAAATACGTGCAAACAGCCTCATTACTACTAATGAATAAGAAATAAATGGAAAATCATACATACAGTATAGGCTTTATGAAGAAATACATAGTCTACATATTACAGGGAAACCGTTTCAAATTAAGCTACTTCTCTAGATACTTCTTTATCTAACTTAATAATAATCTGAGACTGGTTAAATAATATTTTTCTATTGCTCTTGTCAAGACCTATATGCACCAGCTCTGTAGATGCCGTTACCGGTGTCCTGGATTAGATTCACCGACAGGACATTCTTATTCATCGTTTATTACGCTGGGTATCGCTGTATGGCATATGGGCGGCAGTTAATGTTCGCTAACTCCGCGTTAGTCTGCTTTGAACTCGATGGAAAGATAGACGCGACACGGGAGAGGATAACGCAGAATGACCCCCCCCCCCTCCCCCCTTTTCAGCCGATTAATCATTTGATTTACGCCGCGATCACCGGGCGCAGGACGGGGGTAAGCGGGAGGGGATCCGGGTGGGGGGGTTGGGGTACCGCGGGCGCTCCGGAGGCTGGGGGGGCTCCTCACGCTGAGCCAGCGGGGTCTAAACGTTACAGAGGCTGGAGGAGGTGGCTTAAAAACTGGATGGAAAGCAAAGCCTAAATGCAAAGCAGCAGGGAGGTAGGCTCCGCTTTCAAAAGGAGATATATGGGGAGTGGTATTGGGATTAGTCGCTTTGGGAACTTAAAACCGTGGATGACAGCGTGGGGCATCTTAAAAGTCAAGATGGATAGGCTGTTCGTGGCATTGCCAGACATGGTTAAATAAAGCTAATTCTCAGTCGTTACAAATATGGGTGACTCACAAGTCACGCGAAACCGGGGGGCGACGGCGCACCGTAGAAATGGCCAGCTGGTACGATTTGTAATGCCTTTTAATTCAAGGGCCCATGTCCAGGATACAGTAAAAATACCAATATGCCATTCAGTTACCTATGCCTTCTATTGCGTGAAAACATGCATAACCACTTTACATAACAGTGATAAAAATGGTACAGGCAGTGCGCAGGTTACGAACAAGATTCGATCTCTAAGTCTCGTCTTTAAGTCGAATATGTAGGTAAGTCGCAAAAATAATAATACAGTACATAATAATAATGATGATAACTATACAGTAATAATAAAAGTACATACAGTGCTGACGAATAGCCGAAGTCGCGCAATGTTTTAGCGAGCTTCACAAAGTATTTAACCCGAATTTTTTATATAATAGACATTATGGTAGTTCATTCGTTAAGTATGAGTTGTCTTTAGGTCGGACGTTCTTAACCCATGGATTGTCTGGATTTGGTTACCTTCAGATTTCCGTGGTTCTGTGATGTTTTTGCCAGTTGCCAAAGTCGTGATCTATTAGAATTACTTACACATCTGCTATGTGCGCATTTTCCCCACTACATTTGCACTTACACTTGTCGAAAATGCATTAGATAAGATTCTGACTGAAAGAAATTTGAAATATATATATTTTTTAAATCACAGTTTACCATCTATTCTTGACATATGCAGTATTAGTTTAAATGAGTAATTGTCCATAGTTTTTATATTAATCCAGTTAATCACGACATCTGAGGATTTTTCGGATTTATAACACTGGCCATACTAGCTGCAGTAAATGTGTCCAGAGACCTTAAGGGTGGCCTACAGCAATGATCTTCTACTTGGGGTGGGTCTGCATCACCTTGTTTGGCTTGGTAGAACTGGTTCCTCAAACTGTGCCACATATGGCAGGGATTAAGCCAGGAAGGTAGGCTTTTAAAAATGTGTTCCTGAGAACTTCTCACATTGACGACAGACACGTTCGGAATCCACATGTGTTGAAATACAGAAATGGTTACATGGACACTTTGATATTCCGTGATTTATTTGGCCCTGACGCCACTTGCAAATGTCTTAAGCTGCAGAAAGGCGCGTCTGGGAATGGGGATGCAATGTATCAGAAACACATTTGGGCACGTTTGCGCAGTGGACGTGTGTCGCGAGAAATGTGCGAAGGCAGGTCGGAGTCGCGTGCGGTGGCAGAGCAGACGCTTACGGCCGGCATTAACAGCCCGACCTGCTGAAGACCGGGGTCGAGCTTGATGGGCACGGTGCCACATCAGTGAGACCTGCTGGATGTAGATGCAGCTGGGGATTTGATGGAGCAGGCGGCCATATTGGCCTCTGCTTCTCAAGGTGTGGGATCCAGGCAGGGATTTCCAATCCAACTGTTTTAACCAGTCGTTTGTTTGTTTTCAGCCACAGGGTCTGCTGTGTTGGGGGGAGGGGAATACAGGCAGAGGTCAACGGTATGCCTCTGTAAATATGTTAATGGGAATGATAGCGGGAGGGGGCAGGATGTTGATGACAGAGGAATCGTTGGACCTCTACCACCTCTGCACTGCTGCTCTATTCGTCTACCAATAGACAAACAGGACATTTATGGACATCTGTTGTAGGGGGCGGTTTGAGGCTCAGTGGGCAAAGCTACTGTGTCTGTGATTGGAAGGTTACCTGTTCAAACCCAGCCTCAGCAGAACGGTCACATGTCCGTGGGCCCTTGAGCAAAGCCCTTAACCTCAAGCCTGCTCTCACCTATGTGCGCGTCACGGACAGCAAGATAGGCAAAAAGAGAATAAAATGTTCTTATAATTTAAAAAAATAATAAGAATTATTATTATTATTATTATTATTACCCCATCCTGGGTTGTTCCCTGCCTTGTGTCTGTAGGTGTGAGTGTGCCCTGTGATGGGTTGGTACTCCATCCTGGGTTGTTCCCTGCTTTGTGCCTGTAGGTGTGAATGTGCCCTGTGATGGGTTGGTACTCCATCCTGGGTTGTTCCCTGCCTTGTACCTGTAGCCTCAAGGATAAACTCTGGACCCCCAGTGACCCGGAATAGGACAAGCACTTTCAGAAGATGGATGGATTATTATTATTATCCATCCATCCATTCATCCATCCATCCATCCATCCATCCATCCATCCATTTTTGGACTGTGGGGGGAAACCGGAGTACCTGGAGGGAATCCCACGACGACACGGGGAGAACATGCAAACTCCAGACACGTAACCCAGGCGGAGACTCGAACCCGGGTGCCAGAGGTGTGAGGTAACAGTGCTAATCACTGCACCACCATGCCGCCCCATATTATTATTATTATTATTATTATTATTATTATTATTATTATTATTATTAAAAGCATCAAACCAGAAAAACATACTGTCCCATACCATCTACAAAATACCAAACCGCATTTCCTTTATATTGCAACATTATCCTCAGGATATTTAATGATAAATAGTCTTTCACTAGATTATGTTCTATGGGAGTTCAGTAAAAGGAAATCAATCCCATACAACAGTGGTTCCCCTGTGTATTTGGGGCCAGTAAAACTACTGCGAAAATTTGGCTGGGGAACTAAAATGCGCTTAAATATGTGTAGCAGTAAAAGGATGCATTTCTCTATATGATCACCTGCTTGCTTCCAGAATGCTGCAACGTCAATTTAAAAACCTCAGTAGCATTGCTGAGAGTGTAAGACATTTGCAGTATCGTTATAGCATTGTTTCATGTATGGGTTTTGGTTTTCTTATCACATCATGACACAGGCAAGAAAACCTGGCTGTTGATGCCAGTCTGGAAAAATTATCAGGTAAGCCCCAAAGCTCTGTGGCACTGCTGGGAGACAGGCAGAGAAAGTTTAGGACAGAAGTGAATCTTCCCAGGAAAGTCCCTTCAATGGAATGTGGAAAAATGTCCAGGAAGTGACAAAGATCCTTAGAATGGCATCCAGGGATCGGGTGACCTCTCTTTCCATGGGTTTAAAATTCCTTGTCTGTACAGGAGTGTCACTGTGTCAGGGGATTCTACAGGGGAATATTAAGGTCTGTACCGGAAATTTCTATATTAGTGTGTAATGGACTGTTCCAAAGAAATGTACAGTGGAGAGTTACGGATGGCACCAGAGAATTGTTCAGGGAAGAGTGACGGTCTGGTCCAGAGAATTATACACTGGACAATCACAGTTGGGATGAAAGAATTTTACAGGAGAGATTCACAGTCAGGACCAAAGAATGGTACCGAAGAGAACTACGGTCTGGACCAGAGAATCGTGCAATGGAGAGTCATAGTCGGGACCAGGGAATTGTTCACTGGAGAGTTACAGTCAGAACTAAAGAACTGTACAGGGGAGAGTCACTGGTTAGATCAGAGAATTGTACATGAGAGGGTCATGGTCTGGACTAGAGAATTGTTCACTGGATAGTTACAGTCAGAACCAAAGAATCGTGCAGGAGAGAGTCATGGTCGGGACTGAAAATTGTTCACTGGAGAGTCATGGTCAGGACCAAAGAATTTCATGGGGAGAGTCACAGGCCAGAAAATTGCTGGAGGATGTCTAACAACTTAGTCATGAAATGCTGTCAAAATTGATATGTTTCCTTTATTTAACATTGCAGTGCTGTGGACAACTTGTCGTTTGCTAACATAGGCTATCCTGCACTTTCTGCTACCAAGTCAACAGTGTTACCTTAAAAAGAGCCCATGGCGTCCAGATGGCAGGGACAATATCCCAGGAGTGCGGCGACTTTGGGGCACCGTTCAGCAGGGCATAATCACATCATAAGCCAAGGCTCTTTTCTGTCCGCCTGGCAGATTGGATAAACTCACTTTGATCCTCCCGTCTTCTCAAGTTCAATATGAAAACACTGGGCTAACCCAATTAGCTATCGCGGGATCGGGCACCTATAGATGGGGATTGACGGGCACTGCGTGCACTTGCCCCCAGAAATGAATTAGCTCTGATGGATGACCGGCCTCCGCTAAAGTGAAAACCGAATTCTGCTGCTAAATTCGCATTTGACGCCTTCCCGCCAGCAGCTCTCTCAACAGTTAGCATGATAGCTCAGCTCGCCATCGACCAGGCCCCCGTTTACAAATAAGCTGCTTAGCTGCATCGCGAGGGATGGCGTAATTAGGTTTGCGAGGCGTACATAAATATCTGAGCGTGGAGGAGCAGGTTCTCTAAATGGATTCAAACTCAGGGGCAAAGAACAGGGGCAATTAATAAGGTACAGTTAGACCTGCCACCTGATCCACTTCAGACCAAAGTAATTGATGGAAGCGATGCACAGTTATCGTTGCCTGTTATTCAAATGAAGCCCTTATTGAATTAGGCCTCATCTTCATGCCAGTTACACGGCCCAGAGCTGACCGTCCGGAGATGATGCCAGGGATACCAGGGCCCGTGCGCATCCGATTCCGGACTCAGAACCACACTAGATTAATCGGCTCATAAATGACAGTGAGGCAGCAGACTCTACATGACGTATTGAACTAAGAGAATAAACAGACTCTCATCTGTCTTGCTGGCCAGCACACAACAGTCTTTGAAGTGTTACGTTAAAATATTCCTGCAAAGGGCATTTTTGGAACGATCAATACACACATATAAGATGAATTACAAGATGAATGGATGGATGGAGGAACGGATGGATGGAATATCTAAACTTCGCTTTCCTCGTTCTGTGCACCTTGACAACCCACCAAGTTCAAAGCAGCAAAATATTACTGAGGAATGAATGTGGATGTTGACGCGCCCCCGGGCCGCCAATGTGGACTGCAGCGCTGAAATGCGGACAGACTTGTAGGGAAAAGGATTAAAGGAGAGAATCTCGTAAAAGGCGGTGGTGGTGGGGGGGGGGGGATGTCTCAGACGGCTGCACCCCGTGGAGATCAGAGCCCCCCCCCCTCGGTGTTAGCGCTGCGGGCGTAATGAGCTCCTCACACAATGAGCTCCGCACTCTGGCAGCTTGTTTGTTTACAAGCGGCAAGATAATTAGCCCAGGAGTAACGACTGTGCTCCGATGACAACCACTGTAATGTGATACCCCGCGAGACACGTTCTTCGCCGTCACTCTCCCTCGCCGCGACAACTGCGGGGTGGGGGGTGGGGGGGGGGGGGGTGCTGAGGGCATCTATTTTTTAACCTGGCTCCCTGGACACGCCTGGCGCCGGCCCCAGGGGTTGGGCCACAGAGCTGGCTGACAAGAGCCAGTGTGGGGGTCAAGCCCTCTGCCCCTCCGCCCGCCCGCCCTCCTCTCATCTCAGTCCCCATGCAGGAGCCCTAACTAACACTGGAATGGGTCAGGGGCGCAGTCCCACGTTAAATACCGACCGGAACGTGCGTGTGCCTGCGCTTCTCCATGCGTATGTGCCTATGATGTCCCTGCCTGAGTGCTGCTAGTCTGTTGCTTTACCGATAAAAATGTATTCTGGTCACTCTGCTAACACTGGTCACTTTAGCTTATTATTATTATATTATTATTATTTATTTATCCATTCATTGTTTGTTTGGAGCCACCCCCTTATACTGCCGGGGAGGGTGTTCCAACAAAGCAGGATTTCTTTCTTAGCCGGATAACTTGTTGTATCTGAGGTAGTCTGAGCCAAACGTAAGTGAACCAAAACATAGTCTATTTAGCGCAGAGTATCTTAAATCCCACAAGTTATCCGGCTTAAATCCAGCTTTGTGGAACACCCCCCCTGCTGTCTGACTCCTTGTTTACATACATACACATTGCACTATGTAAGGCAAGTTTATTTATAAAGCAGAATTCAAACATAATGCTATTCGCAGTGCTTTACAGAGGCACAGGGATGTATTAAAAATAGAAGATATCATCTATATAAATCCCTGTGTCCTGCCCTCTCGCTCTCGCAGTTCATTTAAATTTGCATATATTCATTCAAACAGTACAGCTGCTTATTCCTGTTATTCTCTCCTCATGTCTCCATGTTAGCAAATGGGAGCAAAACAACAGGAGAGTCCAGCAAATATATTCGGATTCTGTGTGATTCTGTCCAGCTTGCCGAAGCCCGTCCAGATACTGGAAAACAAATGTATCGTCTCAAAAACAATCTACAACAAAACTATACGTTTTATATTTACCATGTATTATTTTGATTAGTGATAATTCCTGTCATGTGATATATGAACCCAGTGTTTGTGCACGTATGTGCCTGGGTTCGTATCCCTTTGTTGAGGTGATGTCAGGCAGTTACTGGGCCGCTCTGGACAGCTGCGCGGATTGCGCAGCAGTTTCTCGTGACTCAAGCGGGGGGGGGGTTTCGAAACGCGGGGCGGGTGACCTGGCTGATCGCGGCCGCGGTGCGAGGCTTGGCTTTCGCAGAAACCTCAGTGACGGCGAGCCGGGCGACACGTTTCAGGAGCTCCTGCGAATCTGGGCCCTCGCTTTTTCCGGAAAGCTCTCAGAAACACAGACGACGGCCACCTGACTGGGAAAATGACGTCCGATTCAGCCTACGTCTGCTTACGACCACTGGCTGCCATCTCACACAATGCAGATCAATAGCGGTGAAGTTGTTGCCTGTCTCTGCCAAAGTTTTGAGCAATTTCCCCAATCAGTTGTTCTGTAAATCGTTTTCATACTGGCTCTGTCGTTACTCTGCTTCAACCAACATGTGATACAGTCATTATTTACTTATTTTCCAAGGAAACACTGGCTGTTTTCATTAATATGAGACATAAAAAGCATTTATCTCTCTAAGTACAACCCCATTTTGACACAATATTCTTTTCCACATAAATGTGATACAATTTACAATATAAAATAAATTGTATTTTTTTGTAGTGTTTTTTTTTACTTTTGAGGAATTACAGTATAGACACAGTGAAAGTTTAAGGTTGTAACCGTGAAAGATTTTGTTTTACACAAAAATCATTCCTTTTTTAACAGATAGATTCTGACAATTTTTTTTTTTAATTGCATTACTAATGTGCTGCGGATGTCTACCTAGCATTGTCCAACGGACATTTTTTTCTCTCCCCTTGCAGAGGTTTAAAGGTCACATCCTTATGCCTCAATGGCTGACGCTAACATTTAAAAGGATGAAGGACTCGAGCTCATGACCTCCAAATGGTCTCCATTCCTTGCCGGTCCTGTGTGTGAGGCATTTCTGTTGACACCCGGCAATGCGGTGTTGATGAGTTAATCTAGCAGCTGAGTGTGTCCTCTAGACCACCCCCCCCCCCCGACCCCCACTCCCCAAAGCCCTCCTGCTATCCAGCAAAACCCCCAGATCTCAGTGGAAAAAAAAAAGCCTCGAGTGAGAGCGTCACTCGACAGCCTTTAACAATGCATTCGTTTGTTAACGCTTAAACACAGCGTGTCCGCAAATCCCATTCGATTTGCTTGAAAGCTAAGCTAGCTGTGGTTTCTAATCGAGCATCCAGTGTGACTACAACTCGGGGGGGGCTCTATTAAAGGATGAGGTATGTAGACACCCCTGGTGGGCAGGGGACTGGACACCTAGAAAGAAATGGAGGAGAGAGAATTAATGGATGGGCGTAATTTTCATTGAATTCTGTAATTGAATTCCAAATACTGTCCGTGTGATCTGATCGGTGCCCACATTTTGCCAGCTGGGGCACCCGATTCAGATGCCTAGGCCACATATCTGGCTGCCATTCCTAGTGCAAGCGAAGTTCATAGGGGAAGATTAGCTTTGGATATTGCTTTTTTCATTTCTGGAAATTACCCAGGGATGACTGACATCATAGCAGTAAAAGCAGGCTTATGTTTAGTTATGAATGTGAAATCCACCCCAGAGTTTTGCTGTTATGACACCCTGTCTTATTACCTGTAATAAACCATCTGATTATAAACCCTAAACCTCGACAAGCAGACCAAGATATTTCATGGGTCATTTTACTGGTAATTGGCCTGAATGGGGTGAATCATTATTTTAACACCTTCTCATCCCAAAATGGGCTCCTACTGAAGAAAACAGAGATTTTTCCGGAAAGACACACGACGGCCACAGCAGAGCAGCGTCGTATTTTTCAGTCTCCAAATGATCTGGTAATGCGTGTTTTATGTGTCGAACCAGGATTATATTGCACGTGAAGTTTTGCGTGGTGCCCTTAAGTCCTGGAAGAGCATTGACTCGACACCGAAGCCTCTGCGAGTAAGATGTGGGCAAGAGTGATTTTTCCCATAATGCATTCTGACAGAGACAGCATGTCTGACGGCCATAAATCTGCTTCCTGGCCAAAGTGCAAAAGTGCGCGTTCTGTGGCCTGAGCCCTGCTAGCGGCTAGTTTTGGAAAGCACCCTCATCTTGAGTCGTGTAGGAATTACCCCAGTGCAGCCTGCTGGGGGAAGGGGCAGCGATGTGTTTATTTATGTGTTGACACTTTCAGGTTAGATGGCTAAACTATCGTGCTCTATCTCCCTCTACTGTACTTGCTGAATATTTCTTTTTCAGCACAGGTCATATAATAAAAGAAATTCTATGCCTAGAGCTACATGATCCGGCTTTCCTGCTCATCTGTGCGTTTTAGCACCATAAATCGTACAGTTGCCTGTGTGCATGATGCAAACAGGTATTTTGGCTCGTTTGGACCGTTCCTGTTTTCTTATTGGTTGCCGGCCCAGTTCCTTAGCAACCTGTCGTCCTGCCCGCGGTCTGAGGTGCGGTGCCTGGCTCGGGCTCGACCCGGGCGCTCGTGGGAGCTTCGCCTTCATCCTCCTTCGGCACCATTTGTTTATTTTTGTAGCGTCGTGAACATCAAGGCCCCACAGAATCTGGCCGTCAGAGTCTGTTTGCACAGTATGAGGATCTGGAAACGTCCATCCATCCATCCATTTTCCAAACCGCTTATCCTACTGGGTCGCGGGGGGTCCGGAGCCAATCCCGGAAGCAATGGGCACGAGGCAGGGAACAACCCAGGATGGGGGGCCAGCCCATCGCAGGGCACACTCACACACCCTCCACTCACACATGCACACCTACGGACAATTTAGCAACTCCAATTAGTATCAGCATGTTTTTGGACTGTGGGGGGAAACCGGAGTACCTGGAGGAAACCCCACGATGACATGGGGAGAACATGCAAATGCCGCACACATGTGACCCAGGCGGAGACTCGAACCCGGGTCCCAGAGGTGTGAGGCAACAGTGCCGCCCAATCACCATGCCGCCACCATGCCGCCCAATTTGTAATTTATTACAGCATAGAACATAAAAAAACAGACACAACCAACAGGAAAGCAAATAACAGCGATAAATAGGATGTTTCGAAGAGGAAAGTCTATTAAGAAATGAATGCATGTTGTGCCTCGGCCAGCTCACAAATGACAATGCAGAATCTGTTTAATATTCAAATCTGTCAGAATGGATAAAAAGACATCAGTAGGGTACATCTATCTATCATCTATCTATCTATCTATCTATCTATCTATCTATCTATCTATCTATCTATCTATCTATCTATCTATCTATCTATCTATCTAACATAATTTTTCCATCCTATATTATCCAATACTGCATATCCAGTACAGTGCTGTGGTGCCCTAATATGTTTGATTATTTGTTAAATTGCTGTTTAAATAATAAAACTTATGGTATAAAGCTTCCGCCGTGTTAAGCCCTGCAGATGTGGTGCCTCGGGGCCCCTGACGGTGCACAGTTCTGGCAGGCAGCCTTTGCTGTCTGTTACCGGGCTAGATAAGATTAAGCCTGGCTGTCGACAGGATGATGAACTCTGCAAAGCACCCTGGTACCATCTCCTCAGCACATCCCCCCCCCCCCCCTTAGCAAACGGAGACAATAAAAGATCACTTAAGCTAAAGCCGACTCCTCAAGAGTGCTAGCTGAGGATTCGTAAAGGCCGAGAGCAATGATTCTGAAGACATTGTTAGTGTGTAATACTTTTATTTCATTTCCCATAATTCTTAACGTTTTTTTTCTAACATCAATGCTCCCCCCCCACCCACCCGTACGGGGAATGTCTAATCACCCACAGAGTTCTGGAAATGCAAACAGGCTGTGAAGGAGTGTGGAGTCCAGGCTGGGTTGATGCCCATCAAACGTGACTCCTCCTTCTGCAAGCCTGGCCAGTCTCCATCACCATCTTATGAAATATCAATATAGCAGAATGGCCACTGTCTCCGCATTAGCCGCACAGGAAGAGGCCATCAGCCTAATGTGCTGCGTTTTCTGATAACTGAAACATCTGCCACCAAACCCTGGAGCCTGTAGGCCCGTTACCAAGAAGTCAGACCAGCAGAGACTCTCCGAAGCTTCAGCTACAAGCGGCTCGCTCACGTCCCGCAAGGGGCACGACCCCAGGGACGAAGAGAACTGCGTTGCCCGAGATTAACGGACGCGTTCTTCTTAGGAGCACGACGGTTCCAAAACCCCTCCAGATACACCTTCTCACTCTCTCTCCCTCTCTCACACACACACACACACACACACACACACGCCCTGCAGTATCTGGGGTAATTTGTCGATCAGAGGGGAAGCATTAAAAGCCTCCATGGACTCTCCTGCCTACCAGCGCTTTCATGCATAAACCACGAGCAGATGTGGTGAGACCCAGCTGTGCTTTGCTCTTCCTCCTTGAAGGAGACCAGAGAGGAGGAGGGCTAAGAGTCGTCTCCCCCCCTTGTGAGGAGCAGCCCCCTGGTCACTCCGCAGCCTAACCATTCCCACTCCTCACTGATCATGTCCCTCTCGTAAACGACAGCTTCTCACACGTTCCTCCTCTTCTTCTCGACCAGTCAACCTCTGGTCACATGTCACTAGCACCTCAAAAATCCTGCTCAAAAACAGCTACTCTTGTTTCTGCTCGGCCCGTGGTGACGGCTGATCGGCTTCCATCAGGATTAACCCCCCCCAACATACGCCTAATATTACGTGTTAATGCCGAAGCTTGAAACACGTTTAGTCGGTATTCCTCCCCCAGCAGTGGGGTATTTTGAAGATCAGTGTCACATTTCTTTCAATAACCTTGAGAATCTGCAAGGTGACACTAAATAGATCAACAACGAAGAGTTTTATCAGCGTGGATGTGGGAACATTGAACAATTTGCTTAGTATTTGTAAGCATCAACGCTGTCGGTGGCATTGCTGGTGTCTGATGTGACACTCTGATAACTAAGAGCTGCACTTAGCAGACAGCTGATTCCCGGCCAATAGCACGTGATCGGACCATTGGATGCAGCATGGAGTCAGCTGACTGTACACATCGTGGAGGATATTCAGTTGCAATGGGCACTGATAGTCCTTTGGGTCAGATCTTTTGGACTTGCATATCAGTCCGACGTCTGTTCCCATTACTGGGCTTGCATAGCTCCAAGAGTGAAGTTCAAGGAGCTTCAGGCTTGGCAGTGGGTTACGGGTCGCATGCGTGTGCGTGTTTGTCGCTAGTACTTGTTGCCATGGTACCAACAGTTAAAATGATCCTCATTGACTTTTTCCCCCACCTGCTGGAGGAGGGAGTCACTGGCAGGGACGAGTCCGGGAAGCGGATCCGGCGAGGAACCCGGCGCAAGAGGCTCGCGGGGTCTCCGGACGCTAAATCACGTCCCCCGCGGCCTGCGTGTTGGCGGGCTGAGGGGCCGACTTGCATGCTTGGGCGCGTACGTGACGAGGAAGTGGGAGGGAGCAGAGCGTAGCGTGAAACGGCGGATACGCGCCAAGACCGAAGCGGTGGGGAGGTTTAACGTGACAGGATGATGTTTTCCAGCGACTCGCGGGTCCAGTCCTGCCGGGGAGTCCAGCTCCGCAGCATGAATCTGAGCGAGATAAAGAGTACGGCGCAGAGGGGACACGCCGGGTGTCCGCGTCCAGCTGGTGAGGGGGACGTGTGCCAAGTCCCGGACCGCCGGCTGACGCAGGACCGTCTGCTATCTAACGTCCCCCATGACGTCGGAGCGGATGTTTGTTAGCTTTAGCCGAGACGGCTTGCCATCCATTAATACACGTCTGCTTGGTGATTTTAATTACGGCTTTGGGATACATAACACCCCTCCCCCCCACATGAAAATAGTTTAACAGGGAACAAGCCTGTGAACACGTGGTCAGGGGCTGGGGATTGGGGGGGCGCAGGGGTGGGATCATCTTGTCCAGCCGTGTTGAGCCGCTGCTCCATTGGGTCTGGGGCAGCTGGTGGTGGCCTTCACCTGGACTTGGCTGCAGGCCATAACCTTACTTCCACAGACCGGTAATGCTTGGGGTCTATTTATACGGCCTGCAAACAAATGCAGCAGGTTTTTAAACACAGTGGCATTACGAAGCTCAGATTTTTGACAAAGCAAATGGTGGACTTCACACATTTCCTGGCATGGAGTCAGGGGTGCCTGGGATAACTGGCTATTCTGCCAGTGGTGCGGCAGGCGGTGTGGGGCCATCTCCTCAAGCTGGACGGGGGGGGGGGGGTCGGCATGGCCGCAGCTGGTCCCCGCATTTGGCTCTGGGTGACTGAGGGCCACCATGTTTGGCTTGCGCCATTGCCACCAATGCATTCTCGCTGCAGGCATTGCGACTGCCTGCGTGCAACTCCCTGTCCCACAGAAAGGGAGACATTGTCCTGAAAAAAATAAAAGGATTCAGTTGGAAACACGGATGTGTGCAGGTTGTATTAGCTGAACGGCTCCTGGGGTTGGGAAAACAGCCCCAGACTGCTAGTGTCGTTGGCCAAAATTAAGTCCATGCGTGACAGAATGTGCAAAGAGTGAATATATATTTTAACCGATGAAGGCGTATTCGTCATGATGACAAATATGCAAGACAACGACAGACAGCAGGGCCAGTCTGGGAATGTAGGCCAACCAGCACACGGGGGGGGGGGGGGGGGGGGGGGTGTCACACCCTGCCGTGACCAGGCTGCGTCAGGGTGGAGCTTAGAACCAAAGCCTGGCTTCTGCAACCCTTTCAGATTTGATTTAATTTAGCACCCAGTAATAAGCAAAATGCTACATGTAACAAAAAGAGGCATCTAGCTGAAATCAAGTCTTAGAATAAAGCATATTTAGGTTAAGCTTTACTTCATTTCCGCCAAATTCCTGTTACAACCTCGTTGAAATGCATTTAAAAATAATGTTAAGGGATCGACTGTTCCATTTCTTTGGAAGAGGCAGCAGCTATCAGAAAGTTGAAAGAGAAACATTTAGGGCTCTCACTATGTCCATCTGGCATGGGGTGTTGGAGTAGCAGCTTGGGTTTATTTTATTAAGTGGTAAACAGACTTGACAGGTTATATATAGACCTTTGTGAAATTTCGTGGCGTCTGGCCAATGCCATCGGATACCGCGGCTGAATACGCTGCTTCGGAATAGCGGTTGTGCTAATCAGGTGCCAAGAAATGGGGGGGGAATCGGCGCATGACCCAGCTTTCTCTTAAAGCACGGAGGTCTCCTGGAAGAGGGGGCAGCTTTGACAGGGGGGGACTGTCGAAAAAAAACCCAAAAAAAACCCAAAAAAGCAATGACTAAGCCCTGGCCCAAGGTCGGAGAAATACTGGTGCCTGAACTGGGATCTCTGGAATGTTGGCAAATCCGTCTCTGTTCAGTGTTCAGTCTCCTTCCCCTGGTTTCGGCAGCCGTTCAGCCCCGTCACAGGAGGGACCACGTGCATGGGGTGCTGAGAATGGCGCTTCCCTCTGGTCGAGGAAAAGGTCCGAAAAATCCTCCTGCTTTACGTCAGGTGGCTTCATAGCTGGGTTAACACTCTGATGTGGGCGTGGCACGTGAAGCACATATTTATCCCACATTAGAACCCATTAGAATTATGAGGGGATCGTATTCAAAATATGAGAACATTTCGAACAAGAAGAGATTTTAGAATTCTGGTTCCAGCATGACGACTAAAATGATTTATGTGCTTTGGAAGAAGATGTCATAAAAATAACAAAATAATACAACCCTGAGCATGACAGGAAACCTGCAAATGCTGTCGGCCACGGACACGTGCAGATGTTTTAAGTCTGTTGGATTTCGCTCATCGGTCGTCACCGCAAAGTGAGTGGATGAACAGATGTCACAGTCGTACACAAACTCTACAGTTAGCACAGAGTAAAACACCTACCCAGCGGCAGTCACATGATCTTACCGCTAAGGCGGGAGACGAATCTGCAAGCAGTAACGCATCGCGGAGCGCGTCGCAGACCGAGTGGCAAAAAATTGAGTGATCAGATAAATTTAACCACTAACCACTTAAACAGAGGTTGCATTTCCTGCAGATGTGTTGAATAATCAGGGATTACTTCAGACATATGTGCTGCATTTTTTAAATTATTGTTGTTTATTTCTGTTGTGTGCTGACGTTGATGGTGTTCGCTGCTGTGATTGTATTCAGAACATAGTCAAAGCTGAATAAAATTAGAACGTATGATGATGTGAACACAACTTGTTAGATAGAGCCATAGCAGCACCAGAAATAACAACGCTAACAGAAAGAGTATAGTAATAATTACACAATTCCTCTGACAAAATTCCTGTAATGACTGACAGATGACCTGAGAATAACAATCTCAGCGAGGACGACCACATGCTGGCAGTCTGAGCTGCCCGTCTGCTTTTTTTAGACACAGAGGAAATACCATTTGTGGCACCTGCTTTAACCGAAAAAAAAAATCAAACATTTACTGTCTGTGCACCACAGCCGCTAGCTGCCAGGAGAGCTCGGCACGCCGTTACCCCGAACCAACAGGCCACACGTTTCCGCCCTTCCTGCTCAAATATTATACACGTGCTCGCTGATTAGTGGGGGGGTGTTTCAGCGAAATCCCTGTGCCACCGATCCTGAAACACAATTTATTCAGAGAGCAGAAATATCCCTTTGAAGTCCCGTTTCAGCTGTTCGTGGTATCCCACCTCGACCCTGTTTCTCTGTATTTAATAGGGGGGTGCGATGCGGGGTACTGGATTGCCAACACCGTAACAGCAAGGTATGATCCTTACAGCAGGCATGCTGCCATTTATACCTCCATAAGGTATCATGAAAAACCAGCAATCTAGGTACAATATAGTATGTTCTAGAAACATCCATCTGTTGTCATGTAACTGATCATATATTATTATCTCAATGAGGCACTGGAGTACTAGAATGTTGAGAGTGATGATTCATTGAAAAAATTTATCGCAATCTTCAAAATCCTTCAAAATGTTTCCTAGCTACCCTGATGGCAAGCATATCCCATAATGCAGTGTAACATGGTAGCGGCAGGAAGCGCTGTTAATCTTTTGTTCCGGTCTGCGAGCAAAAAAATAAATAGATAAAAATGTCCTGTCCCAGGAGGGGTGCAGCATCATGCGTGAGATGAAAGGACTTAACCTGAATTATCCCAGCTGTGAAAACGGGCGGAACCACAGTGTCAGCTGTCTCAGGGAACTGCGGGGCGGAAAAATGTCTGCGCGTGCCTGACATGTAAAAAAAAAGAAAAGAAGAAAGAACGCATGATTACGTGCAACAGTAACGAAAAGAGAAACCCACCCTGCTGTAGTTTTTGGAACGGAGCACTCCTCACTTCCCCTTCCTCGCCGGAGCCAACATTTTTCCGTGACCCGAACACTGTTCATCATTTGCGTTAAAATTTCGGCAAGAATGTGTTCTCAGAAGCAAAGTGCGGATTTACATGTGTCCCATCGCTAATACTCCCTGCTGACTCCCTCGCGGTTTCTGACTTACGTGGGCATTTAGATATCATCGGCCAGCCGAGGGCGGGAAAAAAAGTCACATAAAGAATATAAGAAGTCAAAAATGCACCCAGAAAGAATTCATGTGGTGCATGTTCAAGACAGCCTACATCCACCAGGCCGTATTAGTCCGTACGTGTGACTTAACTGGTCCTGCGGCTGATGCTGAGGTCTCCCATTTCCCCCAGCATGCCCAGCAAGAGAGACCCCACCACTGGACAGGGGTAATTATCACTTTTAGTCATAATGAGAAGGTTCAGACGTAGTGGGATCCAAAATACAAACCCACAATCTATCAGCTTGTTCAGCATGTTTTGGCCATATGCAGCCAGTAATGCATCTTGAAAATGCAGCAAAAGTCACAGACACAGTTGGCATTAATTATATTTAAACTGGGTTTTTTTAAACCCCGTCTCTCAGTCATTGTATATTTGGCTTCTTCGTTGGTGTTTGCACATTGAGTAGGAACTTTACAGCTGGTGACAGGTCATAAATAAAAAAATCAACAACGACCTCAAGGATACGCTCCGTGAATCGGGACGCTCCATTCAAAGGCTATCGGCACGGTGAGATTAACTTGAAAAACGATCGACTTTGCGTCACCATTCATGCAAACTTTCCAGCAACAAGCGACACGTTCTACCGATAGTTTTCTCCGGTCTACTGTGACCCAGTCTATAAGACAAATGCCACATCCCTTTCATTCATTTTTTATTTCGTCTCAGAGTTTCGTCCGAACGTAGTATTATGGAGAACACCCGTTGAAATGGCACGTCTGATTGGCTTCCAAATCAATTTGTCAGCAGTGGGTCAACAGATTTATTGTTGTTGTTTGATTAAAAAGTGATTCTTTAGATGACTGACAAGGCAGCTGTGGGCCTTTCATGGGGATTTGAGGCCGTATCCTATCATCCAGCGGCCTGTGTGTCCTGGCCATCCGTCAGGAGAAATCTCATTTTCATTACGGATGTGGGATCAGTGCTCATGGAAGCCACAGTCACGTCAGGAATTTGGCTCCTTTTGGCCATAGGGGATGTGTACTTTCTCATTGTTATCGCCAACAATTATTATCTAGTATTAGTCGAGAGAACTGGAAGCCAGTTTTTAATGTATGATTTTGGAGGTGGAGGGGGAGCCTCCGAGGACTGGCAAGATCAAATGGGCCGTGCGTTTCCCTCGCCAGGGCGTGCAATTAAATTACATTCCTCGCAGGGCTGAATGCATTTTGAAACAAATTAATATTTCTCAGAAACCTTTAAAAGAAGAAAGGGGGCGGAGGGGAGGATTATAAACATGTGTATCCGCTAAGTTAAGTAAACAATCCAGGACAAAGAAACTTAATCTGCCCTGAAATTGCTTTAACGACAGTGCTAAACATTGTTTATTTCATAACGCCTGATCCCTCATAACGACCTATATGGCTAAGTTATCGGAAACAGAGAGAAGGTGTTTAAAAAATCCATTTGACTTGTATGTCAGATGGGCATAATCTCCTGATTGCGAGTCTAGTGCTTTCTTAAATCGGATGCAAGCAACAGAACGCCTGGCGTTTTCACGCGCATGCGAGCTGAGATCATTTATTTAGTCCTGTGTGTATATGCGTCCTGTCGTACGCGCGTATCGACAATCCCAAGGGTCTGGCTTTTCTTACGTGTCCGGACCCATCTCCGGTATGTAAGTAACTGTCAGTAACAAATTTTATCAGTGTTAGTCGAATTATTCCATGCTTCCCTCAGAAGGATCGCTTGCTAAGCATTAGGTCATCCCTTTCATGTCCTTTCTAGAGCGAGGTCTCGCATCGCCCGGCCCTTGCTGTAATTCATGCGGCATTTTCTGTTGATATGTACAGTATGTCATGCAGCACAGATGCCCAGTGGAATCTGATTGTTGGCCTTGTCCAGCAGGGAGGGAGCGGGTGCAGGGGGGTGTTGGGTGCTGCCTGACATGGGAGGGGGTGTACCCCCTGCCGACCCAGACTGAGATCTGAGGCACATTGTGCTCAGAGGTCTTCAAAGTGCCGCCGCAGTGCTGAGAGGACAAAGACAGAAGGAGAGCGGATGCCTTCCTCTAATTCCCAGTGGAGAAATCACACCAACCACGGCTCCAGTTGCATCATGTGCCTGTGCCCTCCCCCAAATAAATCATTAGTGGGAGCTTCTGCCGACTCTCCTTGCTGTAGAATTTGGCAGTTGCTTGACCAATGGCGATGGGACGACAAATGTCTTTTGTGAGGCGCTGGGGTCAAATTGGCTTGACCTTCGTAATCTTGGCTGAAGCCTAGAAGCAAATGAAACCGGGATTTCGGTAATTAGTCGAAAAATGTTGGATGCCCGTCAAGCAAGTCTCCATTCCCTGCTGTCATTTCCCCGTTTTGACGAATGACTCCATGAGCTTATTGTATTGGTGCCATCTCTGAATTTTCTCAATTCTTTTCCTTACAAGTTATCTGAACTGCACGAGTGATGGTGAACAGGGAGACTGAAAAGCTCATGAATTGATTGGAAACCTAAACAGTTTGGTCCATCTACCGAGAAGAATACAAATAATTAATTTACTTATGATAATACGTTTTTTTCCATCTGCAACATTATGAACATGCATAAAGGTGGAAAGTTCAGGTCCAGAAAGTACAAATATAGACCAAGGTTTTGTTTCAACCAACCAGTTGAGTATAAAGAGTCACAGTCACAGAGAACTCAACTGGTTGGTTGAAACAAAACCTTGGTCTGGATTTGTACTTTCTGTATCTAAACTTTCCATTGTTTACTTTCCATTGAATAGTCTTATTGGGTCCTTGCTTTGATGCTAGATGTTGTGTACCTCCTGCTTCAGTACTGCTTACACAAGTACCTGGGCATTCATTGGAAGCTCAGCCTAGCTCACTTACGCCTGTTCAACTCTTCAATAGCACGAATGTTTGCAATGTGCTAACTGTCGCACTTGTACATTGCCTTGGACAAAGTGTTTGCTAAATAAAACTAAATATAAATGCATAAGCTTGTAGTATTATGGAATTGATTACCTGGTATCTTGTCATGTTCCTGAAGGAGCTAACCTTTGCTATGTTTCCTGGGGACTCGGCTGTACCAATCCTTGCTTGCCATTGTCCTCATCACTGACCCAATTACCCAGAACATTCATCCTTTCCAAAGCAGTGTGATTACACTGGTGTACGGTGTTATTTTTGAAATAGCCCTCATTTTTAATATTCTTCCAGTCGATTGGCATTTCTGATCTTTAATGATTCTGATCCATCGAAAAGGTCACTTACAATAATCATAATGAGTAAAAAAAACGAATAAACTAACTATAATCCCTTTCCAATTTTTAATGATTTTTTTTTTTATTTCCTGGAATTTATGTTTGAACCAAATGAAAGGAGGCTTTCATCATTCCCTCCGAAATAGTTTCATATGATATTTCCCAGAAATGCTCAAAATTCTAGAGCTGCATTTTTGGAAGCCGCGGCTGACCTCTAGACCTGCGGGCAGCGATTAGCGAAATGATTAATATGGCTGAGGACAACTGTTCAGAATGGGGGCTCAGTGCAGGCTGAGCGAAACGTCGCAAAGGGTTTCTCTCTAATGAATCCCCAGGCTGGCTGAGACCAGCTTCTGTCAGCATGTCATAGAAACCCATTCAGTGGCCTTAATCTAGCTGGAGCCGGAGTGTGAAACGCGAGGCCCAATTCGTCTGCAGCCCTGGCGTTCCGTTTGACGCGCCTGGTTTTGCTCCATTTACGTGAAAATCTGCGTCTTAGAAAGACGTGGATGTATTAAGGCTTAATCTCCATTGCAGGCTGCAGTGAACTCGCTGACCGGACATATATATATATATATATATATTTTAGTTTTAGACAGGAAAAAAATATGTATCTCAGGAGAGCAACACACATAAAGGAGGCACAATATACTTAAATAATATATAGACACAGGTGTAGATTGGGGGGGGGGGGGGTTGATCAGTCTGAATTATATGCGTGTTAATGGAGACAAAATTTTAGTACCATTCTTCTAATCTGTGTACAGTCACGTCATTTTGTATTTACATAATAATATTTTTTATTAAAATTCTACATGAGAAAAATGTTACCCATTTGTGGATATATCGGCATTGTGGTCCAAACTGTCGGGGGGGGGGGAAATTTGTCGTTTTGTGGGGCTCCACTCTAAAAGTTACTTTTGGGCCCCCTATATAGTGACTGCGTGTGGCCAACAGGGGGCCCCCAAACCTCGAGGGGCCCCAAAGCAAATACATAGTTCGAGCGGTGGGAAAACACCACCGTTGCAAACAGTTTAAACGGACGAAGGCTACGGCGAGTGACCAAAACTGTGGGTTTCCTCATCGCCGAAGCAGGTCCATCGCCGGGTCGGCCGGAACCTGCCATTTTCACATATCACACTCGGGCCGTCCAGTGAAAATACAGCATGATACCTGTGGGAAGTTAGAAGTCATGGACATAAACCAAACGGGGTCCCATATGATGTCTGAGTGGCTCGCAGCGATCCCACGTCCAATTTATCTTCCAAGCAAGCTTCCCCCTGACTCCCAGGCCCGTGGTGAGAAGCCCCCCTGCTGCTGGCGTGATCGGCGCACATCCGGGCAACAGGCCAGGGCCCCTCAACATGGCAGCCGTTCACGCCGCTCCACTGGGTATCACCTGCTTTTCCTGGAAAACAAAACACAAATACTCTCCGACAGCTTATTATTTCAGGACATGGAAAAAAATAACAATAAAGCAGCAGGAATAATGGAACACGATGCAAACGAGCCATTTACACTGCCTTCGGAGTGAAAATGAATTATGCAACAAAAAAAAACAACACTATTTCAGTGTTAAACTGGTAATATTATATTAGGCTTTTTATTTTCATCATTAAAACTACCCCTACGTCCCAGTCCTTAAAAATGTGTTGAACACTCTCAGTTAGAAGCCAGACGTGTGTTGAAACTATTGGGATAAATCTGCGTTAAGACGAAAATCCCAACTTTGAAGCCTACTCTAGTAGTAAGAGAGCGATTGGACTGGAGGACCGTAGAGGAAAACTAAAGAGGAGGGTGAGTACAGATATGAGAGAGAGAAAAACAGAGAGAGAGACAGAGCAAGAGAAAGGATCAAACAAAGCAACAAGATGAACCTTATGAAAAAAAAATCGTTGAAGGTGAAGCGAGAGAACCCATTCACTGAAGGTTTGGCGGGAATTTTTTACTCGCTGCTTAATTGTGGATGGGCTGGTATCCTTTATTTACATGGAGAAATGATTATATCCTTTTCGGCTGAGGAAAAACAGGTGACACTGTCAGGGAAAGAGCCGTCACATAAATCAGTAGGTCATAAATAAGGGTGTGGGGCACAGGTCCAGTGGGAGGCTGAGGCCTGGATGTTGGGAGTCCCATTCCAGTCTTCTCCCGGTCCCCGTGGGCCTAAATGTCCTCATGGTCTATCCTTCTTCATTATCGGGGACGTCTCTGTGTTCTGCGTTGGATCTCTGGCCGAATCTTAAGGCCCCAAAATCAAATAAAAAAGACAATGTGTCTTGTAACACTGCAGCACACAAATATTTTATTCCTTGAAAGCCTGCTACCTATCCTGAACCCTGCTGATATCCAGAAATATATTGATCCTACTCGTGCAATACAGACCAGTTTAAAGTAAAAATATCCATATCAGTTTTCCGTTGAAATCGTGACAAATAAGAACAGAACTAGATATATACCTAGTTGTTTAGGAGATAATTGTGAACAATAAATCAAGAATAATAATAATAATTTTTAGGTGTGAATATTTTTCTTTACTGTTTACTCATCACACATTTTCCTCGCTCGTAAAGTATATGTTTAACGTTTGTATTTTTTTTTTTACTTGCAGCCTCGTAAAAATATATAAAATTCAAATATTCCTCAATAGCTATAAATATTTGATTTGCGGCAAGCTTTGTTAAGGATAGTGCAGGCAGCGTCAGGTGTCACGCAGCCGGGCAGCGTTGCCGTGGGACATGGCGGGCGGGGCTACGCGCAGACAGACCTTTTACGAGGACTAGTGAATTAGTCCCTGCCAGCAACAGGCGGACCCACCCTCCTCGGGAGTAACCCGCACGCGGTACCCAAGAATGCCTTCATGCCTGTTTACTTAAAAGGCCTCTGATGTCATAATGGCTTGGGTGAGGCTTTGATATACCATCTATGGAATTTCATGCTTTTCGAGGCTCTAATTTAGTAAGTTGGTCGGCTGGCAGGTACGGCAGAAACTCAAGTTTTATTGCCTCTGGCCCTGGGATCATGTATGGAGGATATCAGAGGGACTGCATTGGCGAGCTCGCCATTCCACAGGCCGTAAAGAAGAGCTTTCTCAGGCTGTGAAATTTGATGGCAGGGGCTCAGATTTGCTTTGTTAATCAGTCCAGATTCCCCCGTCGGTTGCTATTTCCACATCGGAAAATACATGAATCAATTCGCAGACTTAAAAATATAGCTTTCACAAAGGTCACATTTTGTGACTGCGCTTGATGCATAAAAAGATGTTAAAATATTGCATTTGTTATTATATAGTAAAATATTACAGGATCAGAATCAATTCTAATTATCTGATTTAATTTTTATTTTCTCATTTCAAAAATAAGTACCCATGTTAATTTGACACTTCCCAAAACATGTAAGTTTTTGATATGTTAAATCACAGCGTTTCTTTACTTGTGCAGAACTTATCGCTTGACGATAGCGTTGAGCTCTGCAGCGACTAAGTAAAACTTCAGCCGTCGTTACCTATCCCCTAGTAGGCCTGTAAAATGTTTTTCCATGCTGGTCAGCGTTTACACATCATGCGGAGACCATTTTAAGTCTTTAATGGATTGATACGTACAGACGGGAAGACACCGGCAGCATTAAAGCCGGGAACATGATAGGAGACGCTGCAGGCGGAGCACGGCGGGCAGCTGCAGGCGAGCGGATCTGCGCAGAAATGCGGCTGTGGATTTGCAGTTAGTTAATCGGGGTGATGGGGACCGTGGCGGGGCGGGCATGCACCGAGAGCAGGTGCTGATACACCCAGGACCGCTGCCTGGTACCGGCAGTGAAAGTGGCACCGCTACACGGCGGAAGAGAAGAGCTGCAGCTTGGAAGAAAAACTCCCCCTCAGCTTTTTAAAGGGCCGAGGTCTTGCGAGTAAGTCATGCAAAATGACATGAATCGTTTTCGCATGAATTGTTAGGGGTGGGGAGGGTTTGCGCACTAACTTTAGCTTCCTCCTCCCAAAACACTCCAAAATCAACACAACGCTCACTGCTCATGAAGTTACTTCCTAACTGCTAGCTTCTGACTCACACATCCCCCTACCCCTTTTTTTCCTGGTTTCCTAGGTGACGGCACAGTATTATAGTAGTAACACGTCATAGCTACCAACCAAGGTCCGCGTGAGCGATAACCAAGGTCCACTGAAGGCCTTGGTGAGCTTAAGTATAGAGTGAAGTCAGAAACAAACTTCCTTTAAAGAGGCAGAGCGCCCATCAGGCAGCACACCGGAGACTCGGGGGAGACATTTGTATCAGGGACACATGGCTCTCCTCGATTCCTGCACAGCGGATATGTCGCGTTTCAAAGGAACCGCACCCAGCCATCGAACTCATATGCCCAGATCTCGATCGAGTGGATCACGTTACGCAGGGCTGGATTGAGATTAAAAATCGGTCGTGGACGTTTGGGGTTCCCCATGATGAATTTTGCAGATGGGGGTTGATGAATTTTGACAAGGATGAATTTACAATATGTGCAGGGCTGTTTGGGCACCTTAGGTAAGATTTGGCGAAAATTTTGTCAAGTCCGTCCATCCATCCATTTTCTGAAACCACGTAATCCCAACTGGGGTTGGGGGGGCTATCCCAGGAACAATGAACGCAGGCAGGAACCAACCCTGGGCAGTGGCCAACACACTGCAGGGCGCACACACTCACACACACAGTCACACACACTCACACACACAGTCACACACACTCACACAACTACAGGGCCAATTTAGACTCACCAATCAATCTGTCCTGCACACTTTTGGACCGTGGGAGGAAACCGGAGCCCCCGGCAAAAACCACGTGAACACGGGGAGAGCAAGCGCAGAAAGGAACCAGGACCGAACCCAGGATTTCATCAAGCCAATTATATTAAAATCATTTGCATTGGGTATCTGTTCGCCAACTAAAATGTAGGGAAATATTAAAATTAGTGTGAATAGCTGTATCGTCACGGAATGCAACCAAAGGTATTCCTCCTGATTTTTTATCGCTGCTCTTTACGCCCCCTAATCGAATGGCGCCCTGGGCGCCTATGTCGCCTATAGGGTGGGCGCCACCCCTGATATAAACACCGGATGCTTCCTCCATCTTGAACGCCGGCCGATCCAAACGGGTCGGTCAGAATGTATTACATCCATAAGTCACTTCAGATTTCGGCGAGAAACTCCAGTCCAAAGGGGAATGAAGGGGGGGTTAGTGTGAAGGTGTGAGAGGGGCATAAATTTCATATTAGCTCTATAATGTCTGTTTGTAGATGAATGGCATGAAACCTGCAATGAGAGATGGGTGTGAGGACACATGGGGTAGCATCTGTTAGCTGTTCTTCCCCGGTCTGGGTGTGAACCCCATAGCCTTAGCAGTGGGCCCAGCCACTGTAGGAACATGCCATATTAATAACAGAAAGGCCTGCTTTGGTCCACATTTATCAATCGGTCTTGCAGCAATCACGGGCCTTCTCCGGCTCAGATGCCTTTGCGCTTTGCTAAGTGTGTTGCTTTGATACACTTAAAGGTTTAAAAGGACGAACAGATGTTTGCTGTGTGTGCTAATCTTGTAGCATTGATACCCATTATTACTAGACTTGCTATGTGCAGAGCACAGCTTAGTCTAAAATATTTAACGCTTGTTAGTTTCAAACAGAATTTTCCACTTTCGTTGTAGTGCAGAGCAGTGGCAAATTGATAAGTTGCTGGGTTAAGTCTTCTAAGAGGACTACAAGTCCACGTTACAGCAGGAACTTTTTGTTGTACTCTTGAGTAAAGAGAAACTAGACAAATAGGACATAGGATATACGGGTACAGAAGATAGATGGATTGTTCCTGTACTTTGTATCATTTTTAATCATTTAAATAAACAATGAAAAAATAATATATCAATCACCAGAGATTTGAATTTCTCACCATTGGATATTTCACAAGCATTCAAAAAGAATAAAAGCCGATAAAGAAAAACTTCATTTGTACACGACTTAGATTACACGACGCGTTCCTCAGAACGGGCTCCTCGTCTCAAGCTGCCGCTGAACTATTAACGTTTACCTGCCTGAAAAATTACGCGGGCTCGGTCTTTTAATAATCCGGCTAAATCGTACTTTTAATATTGCTTTGGTGATCTATTATGTATACAGCACTTTGCCTGGCAAATTACAGCGGCGCTCGACAGTACTGAGCTGCATTTTATTGGTTCGGGAAAAAAGGGCGCATTTCAATGGGGAAAAGTGATGATGCGGCGTAAGCGCGTCCCACCGCTGGCGAGAAATAAGGGGATGAAATGGGAGACAGGGCCCAAGGGACGAGCGCTCTGCCCAGACAATTACGGCCTGTCTCTTCCCTCAGACGCGGCGTCGGATGACAATTTCATTAGCTAAGATTACAGACCTATATAGAGAAATTACACAACGTTATTGCGCCTTCCTGCCTGAAAGATCCGAATTGCTGCACAAGCCCTGACAAGCTTCGACAGACCTATTGTGAGGCGAGAGACTCGCCGAGAATTTTTAAGGTCAGTTTTTGCGATTACAGCTAGAGAGGTGCGTGCGAAAGGATCCGGCGTCGTCTTCATTTCCGTGCGTATGGCGCTATATTTGGCTTGCAGCCTTAATTTATGAAGCTAGGATCTTTCACTCAATTCCTATAATATTCATATTTCAAATTCCATTCTGTTTTCTTTTATACTTGATGAATTGCCATAGAAACCCTATACATGTAACTGTTTTCAATTAAAATGTTCTATTATTTCTGCTTTCAATGTAAGCTGCGAACTTCAGGGGAGCGAAAGTTTATTCCCGCCGCAAATCCACTGCTTTTTTTTTTTTTATCGAACTGTTTGTCACTGGAGTGTTCTAAGTATTCGATGAAAGGTTTATCTGGGTGAAAATGAACTCCAAAGCAAAGCTTCTTGATGGCAGATCAGAATATAATTCCCCCAGCAGCGGATAACAATGTAACGGGTCTGGGGGGCGTTTTCTTGGAGAGAAGCAAATGGCTGATTGGTAAAATAAAAACAGATTTGGAGCAGATGGTCGAGTGGGAAACCACAATCATATATATATATATATATATATAATATATATATATATATATATAAATAAAAGGAACTGTGTTTTTCAGTGAGCTGTCAGCAGGCACTGAGATGATGATAGGGGATTTGCAGAACATTTCCAATATATATTTACTGGGATCTGGAAGACTTTGGCCGTGTCCTGGTCAGAAAACCGCATCGCTTGTTTAAGAGTATGCAAAACTGGGGAGCAGATGGCCCTTTGATTTTGCGAAGACACCGGATTTATAAAAGGAACTTCCAAAACAAAGTGCCTCATACTGGTCTCACCATACTTAGTCATTGCAGAACATGAACAGCCAGAATACCTGCTGGTATCATGAAACATTGCACTGTGTAGAGTGGTGTGTGGCGCAGTAGTTTTGGACACTGCTTCTCCATCAGAACATTGCTGGTTCAAACCCTACACTTGGCATAAAATGGCCCTTAACTCCCAGTTGCTCTAGGGACTGTCTAATTTAAGTGCATCTCTTTGGCTAAAAGCCTGTTCTAGATCAATAAAACGTAGGTAACTGTTTAGAAATATGGACTAGAAAAGGATTCACCTTCAAAGTGAGGGTAAAATGGGGTCAGATCTGATGGACAGCAACTTAGATGATGCGGGATCGTTCGCAGTCCCTACCCCCAGCTTTTCGTTATCTGCAGGACGACATCCGGACATCGGTCTTTACCAGCGCCAGTTGGTTTTAGTTAGCATCACTAACAAAATGCGACCGGTGCTACATGGGGGGTGGGCGCGGAGGGGGGCGTTCACTGGGCCTTGGCGCAGCTGGCTGCTGCTCTGGTCTTTATAATCGCGCACAAGCGGCCTGGATCCGGGTCCGACGAAGAGCAGAGCCAACGGAGAACGGTGCGCTTACAAGGAGCCAGAACAGGTGCTGAAAGAGCAGGACGGCTCCCTTTGGGAGCCATCGTGCCAATACCCCCCCCCCCCTCCCCCCCCGCGTCTCACGACGGAAGGGGTTCCTGTTCCTCTGATGCACGCTAATCAGCGCCAGTTGTTGTGTTGCTCCAGACCCAGCATTTTGCAATCGCCGAACGCGGCCTGGCTCTAGATGAATCGTGGCCTTGCGCTCGCTGGCTTGACTGCATGCACACAATCCTTTGCTCAATCACTCTGCTCTGCTCCTGGATCTTGTAAAGTCACATATTAATGGGTTTGTGGGTGCATGGGCCGGTCGGGTCCTTGGCTTAGAAGCTGCAGATGGCTGAAAGAGAAGCTATGGTACACTGAGAAAGATGCGGTGAGATTTATTGAGCGTAATTATGAAAGTATACGTATCATATTCATAACATACACCAAAAAGGGGGGGAAGTTGGAGCAATTACAAGGGGCCCTAAAAAATTGTATCGGTCTGGGTCGGGGGGCCAATTTTAAACGCTTTCATGGGGCTGAATATCTCTAGTGGCGCCCCCTCACTATACACAATTGTAAGCAGAGGAGCCAATGAGTTGTGTTATGAGTAATTTAGTGATTGAGTAATTTGCTATTTCTTTGTGCTGATTTGTGTTTCTTTGTGTTACATTTTTCAAGCACCATCCAGGACTAAGGTATTTTACTAACAGATATGAAGTGTGTGCGTCTGTGTGCATGATAAGTAACACGGGAAACTTGAAAGGTCCAAAGAGCAGCTTATCCATCCTACAAGCTCTCTGCCTGTTTAATCATTATTACACCCCTGTAAGGTGAGATTGTTACACTAAGTCGCTGTTTTAAGCTTCCCGTTTGAAGGTAACATCCAATTAGTAGTCAACAGCCTGAAACAGTGTAGGGACACACATACAAATTAAGTTTAATCAACTTGCATAATAAATAAAAAATAAACAAAAGACAACTTGGATGTCTCCTTGAATACCCTTCCACCACAATTAAACTAGTCTTCCCTTAATACACCTGTGGTTTTAGTGTCTTTTAACTGTCTGTGGGGTTCTTATCCTGTATTGCCCACATGGTTGCTACATTTGTTTACCAACTGCGCATTTTTGAAACCTCATTTTTGCTGAGGTATATATGTTACATCTGGGAATGACGCGTAAATACAGGGTAATAATGACCTTATGATTGAGGTAAATAGCGCACGGTCAGGGCACTGGCCGACACAGGTTACCGGATAACTAGTCCTCGGAGAGTAGAAGCTCAAGTGGACCTAGTGAGACCTGCGATTGTGCCCTGCTCCACTAATGTTAGGTTTTGTGCTTGGTATTGTGTAATCAATACAGATTTGTGAGAGTGCTGCCATTTTGGGCGATAACACTGATCTGACAGAAACAGATGTCTGAGCATTTGTTCCCCCGGTAATTTTGATAGGCTTTTTGTTTTTGACAAATTTTTATGACTGCACTTCATGCTGTAGTTGAAAGTCAGTTAGATTCCGCGGCACTGAAGGGTGCCGGTGTAATCGGAGAGCGGTTGAAAGGCATATTTAAGAACTAAAGCCAGAGATCCTTTCGTGGGTAGACGTGTTAGTAGGCTTGGCGTGTCTTATGGGTGTTAAGCGGCTCGGATTTGCTCAGTTCATCTACAGACACATGCCTAACACTGGACCACACCGCATGTGCTGTGTGGCTCAAAGGGTTTGGACTATCCGTCTGTGTTTGGAAGGTTGCTAGTTCCAATCCCAGAACTGGCATGCTGATACTCTATATGCAAGGCCCTTAACCCCCAATTGCTCCAAGGCCAGTGGACTCTGACCCTGTGCTGTGACCCCCCCCCCCCCCCCCAATGGATATGCCTGAGTGAGATGAGACAGACGATCAACAAACGTGCTGGTGGTGCTGGATTTAAAGACTTGTCATGGAGCTGAGACTGACATGTGTATGGCACTGGCTTCTGGGGGGATGGAGGGCAGGACTGCACCACTCATGGATGAGAGGAGGCCCAGACACTGCATTCATTCATGTTTCCAGCTAAACAATACATACAATAGTGCAAGCAATGTCTGGAAGGGGTGCTGGTGTGGCCAATAGCTCAGCCCATCCAGTGATTTGTGTGAATCCCAGTGCCCCAGTGCAGTGATGAAGACACTGTGGCCAACATGTTAGCCCATCCTGTGGTCTGTGTGGATCCCAGTGCCATAGTGCAGTGATGAGGACACTGTGGCCAACAAGTCAGCCCATCCAGTGGTTTGTGTGGACCCCAGTGTCTCAGTGCAGGCAGTGACGGGGACACTGTGCCCAGCAGGTTAGCCCATCCTGTGGTCTATGTGGATCCCAATGCCCCAGTGCAGTGACAGGGACACTGTGCCCAGCAGGTTAGCCCATCCTGTGGTCTGTGTGGATCCCAATGCCCCAGTGCAGTGACGGGGACACTGTGCCCAGCAGGTTAGCCCATCCTGGGGTCTGTGTGGATCCCAATGCCCCAGTGCAGTGACGGGGACACTGTGCCCAGCAGGTTAGCCCATCCTGTGGTCTGTGTGGATCCCAATGCCCCAGTGCAGTGACGGGGACACTGTGCCCAGCAGGTTAGCCCATCCTGTGGTCTGTGTGGATCCCAATGCCCCAGTGCAGTGGCGGGGACACTGTGCCCAGCAGGTTAGCCCATCCTGTGGTCTGTGTGGATCCCAATGCCCCAGTGCAGTGACGGGGACACTGTGCCCAGCAGGTTAGCCCATCCTATTGAGCTAGCATCGGAAATTCATTGCAGAGTCTCAAAGCACTTATGTAAGTCGCTCTGGCTAAGGGCGTCTGCCAAATCCTGTAAATGTAAATGTCTGTGTGGATCCCAATGCCCCAGTGCAGTGGCGGGGACACTGTGCTATAAAAATGGTGCCTGATGAAAAAAACCAAGATCTTGACCTTCTGAGGCCACAAAAGACCCCTGGGCATCTTTCCAAAGTACCCCGATGTTCTGGTTAAAACTGCCCACTGTGGCCCTATCTAATCTGGCCTAGCTTTGTGCCATTCATTGCAGTGTAGTTCACAATAAAATGCATGATCATACTGTGGATTATAGTACAGCTCATTATCATAATTCAGATTACAGTACAGTTTGATTCCATTGTGTAGTTTTGTGGCACAGTTAATTGTAACCACATTCGTAGCACGGTTCATTATCATAATACGGATCATTATTGTAGCGCAGCTTATATTGCAGATCATTACCAACACAAATCATTATCCTGTTTTACTTCATTAATAACCCAAGTAAAGATCATTCGCAAACAATATAACTTGGCATAAATTCCAGTGCACTCTGCAGTGCTGCTTGGTGACATTCTCCGTGTTTATCTTTGGGAACTTTGCTCGGTCGCGAGCAAAATAAATAACGGATTCAGCTGTCCCACATTCCATAACCTTTTAAACTTTGATTTAGGTGCGGACTGTTCTCCGGCATCGGCGGCCCGGATGGCAGGGAATTAATCGCGGCAACAAATCTGAAACCCAAGTGGTGCGGAGGTCAATCGCAGCTCGAATGTCGCCGATAGATGAGGGAGTGATATACGGGGCCAGGTGCATTGTGCCTCTTCTGACAACTGTACTTTACTGGGTTTTAACAGGCGAGGCAGAGCCCGTTGCCGGCTCTGAACTTTTACCCGCCGGCTGAGGTCCCGACTCGGAGAGGGTGGCGGCGAGAACACGTACAGGATCGCGGAGCGCGGAATCGGGATTACGGGAGGTTAATTGGGTCCTCTCCATCTGCGTTCCCAGAGAATGCTTTTATGGCAGATACAATAACACGCGTAATACTGTCACGACTGGGCCGGTTCTTTACGGTCCTCCCCCAGACTTCAAGAAGGATCGATGCTCCTCCGCGGCGATGCTGACCTCCGAGCCTCCTGCAACCCGAGCCTGCCCCTAGATTTATGACTGTTTTCAGCTTGTTACAGCAGATTTATCTTTACAATAAAAAAGAACAACAATCTGTAGAAGCCATTAGAGGTGCTTTGAGAAAAAAAAGAAAAACTCACCCAGGACCCCCAAAACTGTTGTTTTGTTTCCAGTCATGGATTTTAAAAACCGCTCGGTGCGTTTGGGAGGCAAATCCTGTCACCCGGCGAATTAGCCAATTAGCGTGGCGTTAGCGGTGGTAAAAATGGCCTAGTATAGTCATTAAAAACGTAACGACGTTATAGCTGTTGCGTGAACGGTGAACCTCTCAGCTGTAGCGATCAATAATCAACGACCTTTAATTACCCAGCCTGCCCCGTGAATGCGATACTTAAAGTTCAGCCGTAGTGCCTTGTGGGGGTCAAGAGGTGACGACCTATCAGCTGAGGTCTGCTGACAGCAAAGTGTAAAGGCTACGCGTTATATAGACGTTGCTATTTATTTACTGTTCAATTATAAACAAACGTCAGTGTTCCTCGACCAATGCTGGTTCTGAAGCCTACGGCATATGAGACACTCGTCATTTAAGTCTGTCTATGCATCTATCTATCCATCCTCCAAACAGTGGTCCTGATCGTGGCTGGGATTTTATGTAGATATGTTTTTATTAACCATTTAAGGGCTTTATGGTTTATTTAATCCATTTTTTTTTGCACGTAGTGGTCTTTTTAAAGATGTCCATATTAAGAGAGGTTAAAAAGCACAGGGTGTAATGTCACCCTGATTTAAAGCAGATATTTGAACGTATCGGACTATTTGCTCCAATAATCATCATCTGCAGCTCATCCTACGCTGGTCCCCGCGTCCTTGTCCCCTCAGGTATCGTTTACGTTTTTTCCTTTTTGTCGTACGTCTCTGAGGAATAGCTCAGCACACGCAAAGGACGTCGTCACATGTGCCCGGATGAACGACAGGGACAGTCACTCGCCGTGGTTACCAGAGGGGAACCCGGCGAGTGGGTGGGGGGGGGGGGGGCAGAGTGCCTGGTATTTTGCCGGGACGTCTTCATTCCCCTCTGGCGACTAACACCCTCCCCCCACCCCCACGCCCATTTGGCATGGTCAAGGTCGGTGACCCATAGACAAGTGCCGTCAGGCCTCTTGTCAGGAATTGTGTGGCCCCCGGATTGGACTGGATAGGGTTGGGGGCCCCTGCTGTGACTCTTCTCGGCGGGGGGGGGGCAGGGTCGTGGCTGTGGCAAAAGGCCCTCAGAAAGGCAGCACCCAAACGCAGTTAAACTAAGCATCTCCCACCACACCAGTGTCCCCAGGAAGATATATATTACTTTCGAATATTTAATCCTGTGCCGTGAACCACACCAGAAAAAGCAGCATGGAGATAGAATGACTTAATCATGAGTGATTCAATACATAATATTTTAAATTCTTTAATTGACCTTTCAATTAATGCAAGTACAAGTTATGCAAATTGTGTAAAAATATACTGACATTTTGGGCAGCGAGTCATCTGTGTACATGCATAGTGAACTTGGATTAATTTATTTTTAATTTTTTCCATTCTGGGAATACAAGGGTGTGTCTGGTGGGGGTGGGGAGGGGTGCATTCACCCAGCAAACCATTACACAATGGACCCCCGCCCAGGATTGAAGGCATCTGCGAGATGTGGCCCGCAGCAGTTGGAGAATGGGTGGGGGGGGGGGATGTCGTCACCCCCCTCGCTGCTAGGTGCGGGGACAGGTGCTCGGGTGGGGACCATGCAGATCGGGTTTGGGGCGGACCCACATCGGCATCCGTGGTGGCTGCGGCCATTCCATGGGGGCTATTCAGGGAGACTAGGGCTGGGGGGGGGCAGCTCTGCCGGCCCTCAGAGACACCATTGTGAGCTGGGACCAGCAACCCCAGGCTCCCGGTCGCTATACGGTCCTGCGAGTAGCAGGGAATCCTCGAGGAAAAAAAAGTCACTGCATTTCCCGTAATGAGAAACACATGACAGAGGTTCAGCGAAAGGTTTTATTTTATGTGTGTATAAGCTGGATATCTGAGCAAAGGACAGGGCTGCTGTGAACCGTGTTCTAGTAAAACTCTGGGTCCGTACTTATTTCCTTGGGAAGCTATTAGTTCCAAGGGACAGAATTCATAAGGATAAAAAAAAAAACCCCACACTGCATCCGCTCTATATCCCCGCTGAAAGTTTCAAAGCGACTTACAGGTGGAGAGGAGAAAAACGACGAAAGATCCTGACAAGCCTTGATCCCTAACAGTTGAAATAATTTCTGAGCATGCGTATGATCAGTAGGATGTCTTTCAGCTGTCTAATCAAATCGGTAACTGATTAGGTTACAGGTATTTATTATCACAAAATATTACACTGCGCAGATTTATAAGGCAAATTTTTGGTGGGTGTTGACTCAGTTTACGTTTGTTCTTCAATAAAATAAAGATGAATGCCGTTTTCATAGTAATAGTTAATAAGAAACTGACAATTTAATTGAACGTTTTTAAATCCGCAACACACATCTGGATTTTAGTTACTATTTGGAAAAAAAAAAATCGAACTGTGGCCATGGAAAAAGGACGTTAATAACCGATGCTGGACCTGAGGGCTGTCATCTTCAGTGCAGCTGTGCCAACGTGTGAGGACATGCATGAGGTGTCACGGCCGGCGTGTATGGAAAGCCGAAGAGGACAAAATCCCCGTGGCATGCTAAGTTAGGTCCTGTCAAAGGAGGTGAATGCAGATGTATTGTCACGACGCTGCCTGTTTACTGCCAGGGGCTGTGCTGTAGTCATGTTTGAAGAAGGGATTGTAAGAAAACTGCTGGGGGTCTAACTGGGCTGAACTTTCCTTCACGCCATAGCTGGGATGCCAAGGTCATGTGACCTGTCATGTTAGCGAGGACTGTGCAGAGGTGGTCAGAAAGGCCTGCTGATTGTCCGGGGGTGTTTTGGTTGATCGTGAGGCAAGAGGGTGGGGTGGGTAGTTCAGGTCAAGCAGGCGAAAGTCCAGACCAAGTTTATTTTTCAACCAACCAGTTGAGTTAACTGCGACTGTGACTCTTTATACTCGACTGGTTGGTTGAAACAAAATCTTGGTCTGGACTTTTACTCTCCGGACTTGAATTATTCACCTCAGCAAGGGGGTGGAGTGGGGGGGGTGGGGGGCGTATCTGCAATGTGCAGAGAAGAGCAGTCACCTTGGTAGGCGTTGGCCCCCTGGAGACAGAGGGGGCTGTCGAGCTCCCCGGCTGTGAGAACTGTCAGGCCCTTTGAGTGATTGGCCATATGGACCTGGACAGCGTCCAGCCCTCCTGCCGGGTCAGGCTGAGGAGTGTCACTCACCCCTCAGCGATCAGACCCGGCCAGTTCCAGAGGTCCCTGCCCTTATTTCACTGGTGTCTCATTCTTACTGTCATTAAATAAGAGCCTTTTGCACCATTCAATGTGCCGAAACGTTTCTGAACCATGTCAAACAATCAAGTCACATGATCAAGTCACATGATCCAGCTCATATCACCAAACTGAACCCATATTGAGCCTGCGGATAGTATCAGATGGTATTAGCTCAGGACGGTGACCAGGCTACTCTGCGGCGCAGCTCGTAAGCCTTCTCCACAGAGCAGAGGCCGAGGCTGGTTTCATGAATGGTCGTATATTTATTCCCGCTCTTCCATCCTCACTTCATAGGCTCAGCAGAGGAGTCTTTCTGAGATTCTCTGTTCAGCTGTGAAGGAGTTACTCAAATACCCAATGGCATCACGTGTATCTTAGGGCTTAACATATAGACCATTATACAGGTGGCTGTTGACATTTTAGCTGAGGGACCCGCTCAATGGTATAACTGCCGGTCCCTTCCATTTATTTCAGTTAAAAGTAGCTAATTACTTACAAATCGCTCTTTTCTTATTACCAGAAGCTCAATGTTTTCTAAAAGCCTGTTCCGACTATGTATATTATACACGTATATACATGTATGTCCAGCACATGGACTCCAGAGTGAAGCATTATTTAAGTTTGAATTGCCTGATTTGTAGTGCAGTGGAGAAACCTGGAGCTGATTTAGGGGAGTGTGATCCGGCCTTGTACTCCCCGCTCTCATGGCCTTATACTGACACGCCCGTCCCGTGCGATGAGGCGGACAGGGTTTCCATGGAGACGCCCTGACTCCGGAGCACCTGTGGACTTGGTCGCCATCGTCCAGCGGAAACGCCGCTCAGTGATATATGCATTCCTCTCCTGAGAGGGTTTTTCCCGTTGATTTATATAGTCAGGATAACAAGAGTCATAAAGCCATTTTTAAAGATGCACTCCCAAGAAATGCCCCCTCCCCCCAACAGCCGCACAGGGCCTGTTTGTGGGCCGGGCTCCCGCTCAAGGTTTGCAAAAGGTTTGCCGAAGCTGTAAATCTACCAGGAAAATATTTTCTTTGATTTCCCCCCCCCAGCTTTGTTCATCCACATGCGGCCAGCGTTCCTCCGACTGTCGCGAAAGATCCGTGAAAAACACCGAACGGATCCATGCCGCTGTTAGAGATCCGGGGGGGGGAACTCAGGGCATTGATGTAAACGGCACGGAACAAACGCGACGTCAAGTACAAATGTGCAGCTTAACTTACGACCCCAAAACACCTGTGCCACAGGATATGCAAGCCTCAAATAAAACATTTTCATCTCCCGTGATATATTTTTGGCACAGTGGGGTGACTTTTCGGGTATGTACATGCATTTAATCCAGGAGCTGTTACTCGGCAGTGCAGATTTTACAGCTAAATGCTGTAACAAAGTTATAAACTGGGTGACCGCAGAAAAGGAAGCCAGCCCCAATGTAAGCATGAATCGATCGCCAAGTGAGGCATCGTTAACGGTTACAGTCGCATTTCTGTGAATAATGTGGGCTTGCTGTCACACCGCTTGGGGCCACCAAGTCCCTGGCTGGCCCACCGGTTTGGGGGAGAGGGGCACGTGGGGGGGCGGCGGGGTCTGGCTTGGGTCTCTGCAGGTCGAGGGTTCACTCAGAGGACCACATGCATCCTGTGTTTGCTCAGCCAATAGCACCCCTGCTAGGACGACGGTAACATGAAACACTAAACAGCAGCCTGGCAAAGGTCAAAAACAGTCCAAGGTGTTAAATGGGTGCTGTAAGGAGAGAGAAAATGAAAAAGAGAAGAGCCAGGGAAGGGAGGAGTGAGAGAGAGAGAGAGAAAGGGGGGTGTGTGTGAAGGGGTTCACTGGGTGACCTTTGACCTCCCCCCCCTTGCCCCCAGCAGGACGGTGTTGTAATAAATTGCCGGTCGTTAAGGGCCTGGACACCTCTTGGCACCCACATCAAAAGGACTTGGCGGTTCTGCCTGTTATGTTTGGATTTAGCGTGGCGGACGGCTGGCTGATGCAGCCCTATTGCCGTCTCGTACAGGCACATCTGGTTGGCAGCGCCTTGGCTGAAATTGAGACTTTGTCTCTTGATGTTCTCCCGTGACGTCTTTATTAACGCCCAGGCACCGGTCCTGATGGCTCCCGGTGCTCCGAGATATTTTGCTACTTTCGGAAACCTATCGGCGGAACCATTATGCAAAACACTTGTGATGTCTTCTCATCTCCCCCCCCCCCATGTTGGTTCTGGTGCCGGTAAGTGGACAAACGGAGGCGCCAATCGAACACAACCGTCCTCAAAAAACTCAGACCCCCTAATATAGTTTGCAAGATGCCCACAAAAATTGCCTCCTAACCAGTGACCGATTCTGCAGCTCCTGCTGGCCCAGTGTCTGGTTCCATTCCGCTGGCGCTCATATTTGGGCTCTCCAGCAGGTGCTGAATCCAAACCATGAATAACACAAGAGGCCCGATCAGCCAGCAGCACCATCTCCAGCTGAACTGGCCAAGCGCTCCGTGTGCAAGACAAAAGATTTATAAATCCAAGCTGGATAAAAAGAAAACACAACTTAAAACTACTGAATTGAACCACCGTCCAGCACAAATAAGGCTCACAGGCAGATGAGGTTGAGCTCACTGGTAACATTAATCTGAGAAAATAAGAAATTACCGTGCGAAATTCTTGCGATGGAATGGATGGAAGAGCACTTTTACGAGCGCAAAATAAGTTGAAATGTTACCTGAATGTTTTGCTTTGTTGGTTGTTTCAGTAAGTGTTTCAGTGCTCTTCACCTCTTCCTGTGCACTTGGAAATATACACCAAGTCAGCATGATCACCATAAAATCATACTGAGCATTGCTCAAATCCTTAAAGTCAATTAAAATATATGAAACATAACTTGGATCTTAGACAAAATACTGCTTTGAAAACTACACACTGATAATATCTATTAATATATTTGCCGTAGTATTAAATATAAGACGAAAAAGGTATTGAATAATTCTGCAGTTCATTCTGGGTAGTAGGTACTGATTTTGTAGTATTACCTTATATTAGTTTGTTATTCTTAAATGAGAAGCATTACTGCTTCAAAGAGCTCAATATCCGTGTCGGCGATAGGATCTAATTTGAGTTACAGCATCTACGCCCTTAGCATAGAGCTGTGTTGCTAAAATGATATGAACAGAGCGGTGCTAGCATGGCAAGGCTGCAGTTAGGCTAATTTGCTATGGGTAGGCTAATGTGCTACGGCAAGGCTAATGTGCACCGGCTAGGCTAATTTGTATGACTAGGTTAATACGATAAGGCTAGGCTACAGCTAGGCTAATGTGCTGCAGCTAGGCTAATATGATACACAAGGTGAACGCTAGCACATCACTGATTTTTGAAGTTTGACAGGCTGCCCTGTTGTCATGCTGTTTCCGTAAGAGCTGGAAGGTGTTGCTGTCCTCCACCAGGATGGGGGGATAGGCAGCTGCTGGTCTTGTTGAGAGAGAGAGAGAGAGAGAGAGAGAGAGAGAGAGAGCTGCACTATCATAGCTCGATAAATCACCACAATTACAGCTCTTCGATTGTAAATCACGAGGTCACCTTTATCGGACCTGATGTCCAAGGCGATTTCTCACCAGCTGTCCCTGCAGGGTAGGCAGAGAACCACTGAACACAGTGTCTAGGCGATGGCGTTTTCTAGTCTCTGAGGACCGAGGGGTCAACACGCACCACGAGGCTATAAATAGACAGTGTTATTGTTTCAGAAATGGAGGGTTAATGGAGAGAACATTCCGGCTTGTGAAAAACATTATTAATGGTGGGATGTATTAACCATGGGCCGGAGATTTAGGACAATCGCTCAGGTTGTAAAAAGTAGGTGAACATTAGCAATGTTTTGATGGCGGTATATTTAAAGGCAGTCACTTACACTCTGATCAAATAAACTCAGGCCGAAACTTTCCTATTCTTCTGTTTAAGGGCACCAGTGATGCTCCCGTTTTTGCAGAATCCGTGTGTTTTCACAAGAAGGGGAGGGGTGTGAGATTTTGGGTCCGGGGGGGTGGGATACGCCAGGGTATTTAAAAGAAAAATCTGTCGCTTATTTGATGTTTTGTCCCTCCTTTTTTTTTTTAGAATCGCCGGCTGAAGCCATCTGACTGATTTTCCAGCCTCCCCTCTGTATTTTTTTGGGTGCGGGACGGGGGGAAATCGGTGTAATGAATTCAGAGCGACCGTGCTTGCTCAGGCGAGGCCCCCTGGCTGATCTCCGCCATTAATCTTCCCCACTCTGTCAGAGCCAAATGTGCCAACAATCGGCAGAGGGGGAGCTTAAATTGACTACCAATTACGCGCCTGTGAATCAGGGCGACGGGAGAACAATGGGGCTCAGCGCTAACGTTTATTTTAACCCCCGAGAGCGCGCGGGAGCGGCGGGGCGGGGCCGGGGGAGGCGGCGAGGGTGCCTGTCCGCCCGAGTATGAAATCTGCTTCAGCTTCATTTATCCGCAGCCCGGAACGGTGTGTCGGGGGGGTCCGACTGCCGGGGGCCATGGGGCAGTCTTTCACAGTGAATCCCGTGCCCGCCACTTTGATCCGGAGGGCCTGGGCCGCCGGGGAGATGCCGTCGTTCTGCTCCTCCGCTGCCAGAGCCATGCAAAAAGAGACGGGTGCCAGCGCTTTAATGAAGATGTCCGCGAGCCGCTCGCGGTAAGATGCTTAGCGGTACGCGGCAGACGTGGATAGTTTCCACGGGCAAATTATCGGCCCCCCATTCTTTAGCGTGGCAGCATGTCATTAGTTGACTCTGTGCCAGGCTTTCGTTTATCCAAATGCGAGACTCCGCCGATTCACCTCGCATCCTGAATGCTTTGACCTGCATTTGACTCGGCCCTATAATGCCATGCTAATTTGCACTAATAAAGGTAAAACACATCATTTGACGCAGTTTTTTTTTCTTTACCCTTATCAATTCATTGAAAAGCAGCTAAAAGGAAAAGGTTTCTTTCATCTTGATGACGGGATAGCATGCTGTGGCATTTTTGTGCGTTTGTTTGCTGGTCTGTTTGTTTGCAACCCATAACATCTGCAACGACTATCGGCAATAACTCAAGTCTAGCCAAGTGCTGTCATTTTTCACCCTCAAATCTCACAAACGTATTTGTTATTGGCACACAACCAAAGTCTACGTTGTAAAACGTTTGCGGACATACAGATGTAATTATCAAGCTTGTTCCTTTGCAGCTGATATTGAAGACCTACGGGACACGCAACACAAAGGGGACAGGCCACACAAACTTAGAGGATAAGTGGATATTTTCTCAATTCCTGCAATTATCTAATTTTTCCTGACCTAATAAGGAGACCATAAATATCAACTTCAAAATGGTCAAAGAAGTCTGTGGGGGGTGGGGTGGCGTGGAGGCATTTTCAATACAACTCAACACAATCTTGGGAGCTCCTCACTTTCACTCTATCATTTATCAATAAAAATCATCAAATCATCATGGTCCAAAAGCAGCGGCTGAAACCTGCAGGAGAGACGCACAGCGATTCCACCGATGCATTTAAACAGCCACAAATGACTGGACTTAGAACCGCATGCGAAAGCTTAAAACTATGTGCGCCTGGCTTTTTCTGGGGCATTCGGCAGCACTGGCAGCCCGAACACAACCCTACCTCCCACTTAATGAGGTTCTGACACGCAGGGATCCCGCAGATGTGCAGCCGGAATGGAATATGATCTCAAAATCAGTCAGATGTTGTGATTAAGTTTGACTTTCAAGCAAGGAACTCTTGAATATGAGCCGTATATAATTATGCTGCGTTTTTAATTCCTCAGCAAACATTTTCAGCTGAAATAACACATTTCTCGCACATTTGCTCATGCAGTTTCTCCGCATTTTGAATATTTTTTTTTTATTTTATTTTTTTTTTATCTTGTATTCATAGAGAGATGTCGCTTTTCTAAGGAATGCTTCCTGAAAGTAACATTAATGAAATTACGTTAAGTAAGGAAGAGGAGGTTATGGAGAAGGTCGCATGTGGGAATATATACAGGAGGTGAAAGAGCAGGAAGACAGCTGGGATTTTCCTTGATTGATTCTCCAGGTAGCTGCTTGTATGCCAGCGACATTCACACATCAGTGAACAAATTGAGGAATATATAAACACAGGCTCTTCTCACTTTCACCAAGCAGGTAAACGTGTCAAGATCATCATAACACTGCAATACTTCTGATTCCCAACAACTGACAGGGACGTTCCTCCGTCCGTCACGTCCGAGCATTGTGCAAACTGGGAGTTTTATTATAATGAGCAGAGTTGATTTGGGGGGGGGTGGTTAGGGTTGGAGGTTGTGAATCTCAATGTCATCCAGTCAAAACCTTGACCTGTGCTGAGCACAATGATTTCCCACCGACACTGAGTAGCCAGCAGTGAGTGAAATTAGCTTGGCGGCCAATGGGGAGACGAGATTATCAGGCGCTAAGGGGGAAACTGACCGCCGTGAGAAGGACACGAGAGGCCAGAGTCCTTCGTCAATGTAGACGCTTAATTGAGCTTCATCAGCTGATCATCCTTGCGATGTTCCCATAATTCTGCGGCAACGTTGCCTGCAGGTTCAGCCTCATATCAGCCCTGGAAATGGCTACAGATCACTGGGAAAAGCTGCTGCAGAACCCAAATGATACATTTTCCACCATAATAAGACCCCTTCGGAGATTTACTATACAGTCCTCTTTTAATGCATGAAGCGCAAGGTCAAGGATAAGATCGCGGTTGATAAAATTAACTACTGTCTCCAATGTAATTAACTTCTACGCAATCCTTGAACCCTTTCATGAGGAGACCTCATTATATCAGGAGCCACTCCCAGCAGGGCCACTCTGGCTGCGACACTCGTAATGGGATTTGCATGAGGGCGACGCAACTGGCTGCCGCTAATTAAAACACGCGGCACCGGCGGCCGGCCCTCGCTCTCAGGTGATGGACAAGGGCCCCGGCGGCCGGCCCTCGCTCTCAGGTGATGGACAAGGGCCCTGGCGGCCGGCCCTCGCTCTCAGGTGATGGACAAGGGCCCCGGCGGCCGGCCCTCGCTCTCAGGTGATGGACGAGGGCCCTGGTGGACGGGAAAAACCAGAGGGACGCCTGCTCCTCCAGCGTCAAAGTGGGGTTAATAGCGTCCGCCCCCTACCCACTCATGTGGCTCCCAGAACAAATGCCACGGAGACAGCCTTCGAAGAACCAAACCCTGTCTTCCCATCGGCCCCCTTGGCAAAGGCCCCTGCATCCATGGTTTATACCCAAAGGTGGACAGTTCAGGTCCAAAAAGTACAAATCTAGACTCAACTAGTTGGTTGAAACAAAACCTTGGCCTGGATTTTGTACTTTCTGGAGCTGAACTTTCCATCTCTTTGTACACACTTCCCTTGCTGCTCTGCTCCATCAAAACAACAACAAGCCCACCTAACAATTTAGACTGTGGAGGTGAGTCAGAATCCAGGGCTAATGGGCAGAAGGCGAAAGAGGTTTTTCCAACGCATCCCTGACATTGTTTCATTCAGTTACGTTGCCTTATCTGCTAGGTCTGGGCAGTTTATCTTATCAGCTGAACCATACTGCCACCTATTGATAAAGACGATCCCTTATATTTAATCGGAGTAGGTGACATGCAGGCTATCACAGTGGGACTGGGGGCAAATTAGAAAATAATAGACTGTTATTTAACCTTTCCTTTAAATAGCACAGGGTTTTAATAGTTCTCATGCTTCGTATACATGCCAGAATAACATTTTACTTTTTAATGAGAATTCAGTGAAATTGAAAGTTTCTCATGCCTGCATATTCTATAACAAATGTTTAAAAATTCTATATTTATACAGAAATTCATACTAACACACCAAAGAATTCGAAACGGAGAACAATAGGAGTTGTTTCGGGTGGCATGATGTCAGAATGCATTCCTGTATGGAGTACAATGCATGAAAATGAAAAACTTATATACAATGAATAGATTTGTTGGGATACATTTTTCAACAGTCTCTTAACTGCATCATTAATGAGAACGAACATTACTCAAAAGGAATGGGGAGGGGTTAGCACTAAAAATAAAGACAGAGGATAGGACTTTGCGAGTCCATTACTCTCCTACTACCATCATGTTTGTTGGAGAGAAGCGGGCGAGCGCTGGGAATGAAAGTGGAAGGTGAAGCCGTTGAGATGTTTGTAATCGCAATGCAAGTCTCAGTTCGCCCCGAATATTTAATATCAACCCGTAAGCGAGACTGATGGGTCGCCAGGCTGTTTCGCTAGCAGATCAGTGCAGACCATTGCACCGTCAATGAGAGCGATGTGCCCAAAGGCATCGCCATGGCGACTCCTGGAAGCAGAAACATTCTGGCCCAGTTTTCAGCCCAGCGGTGGGGACAACGCATCCACACCTCCCCAGCTCTGCCTGCCCAGCTAGGGCGACATAAATCTGGCCGTAATCCTGCTAAGTGTGAAAGTTCCCCCATGATTGGGGGGGGGGGGGGGTGTGGGAGCCCTGCATGGGGTGGGGGGTTAGGGCAGGGTCCTTACAATAAGCCCGACTGGCCCTGCTGGGTCTGGACAGTCCACCAGATGGCTGCAGCATTAGCGCAACAATAGCAATCTAATTAGATAAAGACTGGGGGCCAGGGGTGGGGGCGTGGCTGATTACAAGGGACTGCCAGGCGAGAGGAAGATGGAGCAAAACTGGGCTGGTCCCAGTTTGAAGGGGAATCCTCCTCCCCCCCCCGCCTTTGTGCTAATAAAAGGAAGTATGACTTTATTACCTCTCATTATCACAAATTAGGCCACTTGAGCCCTTGAATGGAACTGACAGGTTGAATTAAGTGTCTGAAAACAAATCAATCTTCACCCCGCCCAGGCCACCTCGCTGCCATATTGTGTTAACACTCCAAGGGTGGATGGAGGGGTCCCGCAGGGGCTCCGAGCTCCCGATCCGTCTACCGACTTCATCATGGAACCGTGAATTCGTTTCATGCCTCTTGATTAATGTAGGAGGAGCTTAAATGCAATCGGTTCCAAGCCCGTGTGTTTTTGCTGATAGCAAACTAATCATTTATTTTGATCAAACAGGATAACATTATGTAACAAAACATGTAGACCAGGAACCCTAGAGAACACTTCTGTATGAATATAACATGTAGCAATTTATAAGAATAACCCAACAGTGTATTCTTTTCACAGAATGTTGAAAGTGCATTATAAATAACACAGAGTTGTTCATATTTGTTGCATGAGTGTACTACGTGCTCCTCTAGTATTTAATTTATATTTAGGAAATTCTGCAAGATATGCATTAAAATAGCCGCTCACACTATCTGATAGCTTAGCTTTCTTATACCTGGGATTTCACACTAAGTGAATTCCTTGCACAACTCAACCCGGATACTGAGTTAGGACTTTACAAGAATCTGCAGGATGTATTTAATGTATCAAAATCCCAGAGTGACAGGCATCCTGCTCCTCCCCCAGCCTGTCAGGGAGTCGCGAGCCGTCCCTGCGTGGGGGGGGATCCTTGACGTAATGGATTCCCTCAGCCCATGGGATGCGTCCCACATACTGCAGGTCTCTGCAAGCGCGCCCCACTGATTGCCGATGGGAAGGATTCTGCGGGACTTACCGTGGAATTATTCTAAACAATTCAGTCACATGCCAGGCAGTTTTGAAAGCGAAATGACTGATAAAGTAGATAATGGGTCATAAGTACGATCGGCAAGACTTTACATACAAAATGTAGTTATGCAACATTCTCAATTTGCTCAGTGTGGTCAATCCTCATTTTGTAAATGTTTTATAAATGAGAGTCCCTTGTGCTATCACATATCAAATTTCACACACAAACACACATACACACACGCACAGGTTTGTAATTATCACTGTGGGGATTCTCCATTCATTTCTATGGGGAAAATCCCAATATGACGACCTTAACCCCTACCCATCCCTAACCTTAACCATAAGTAACCAAACAAAATAGGAGACATCTGACCTTTTTTTTTTATTGCATTTACGGATCTTTCTGGGGACCTGAAAAATGGTCGCCACAACATCAAAATAACAGGTTTTTATTGCATTGTTGGGAAAATTTAGTCCCCACAATGTAATATATACCTAATCCACACACACACACCAGACATTTGCTTCCCCAATCTGCGGCCCATGACGTCATAGAAAGGAGATGAAGGCCGTCAGGCTGCCTGGCGAAGGAAAAACCTTTAAGCTCCTGTCAAGTCTTGGGATACTGAAATAGCGAAACATGAGTCCTACATCACGAACGTTAGGAAAGATTACGGCTAATGCGTGTCCGTCTTCAGTAAAGCCGGGAAGACACTCCAGATAAGTAGCCTCAAAGTAAGTAAAAAGGGCGCTGAACTTAAGAGCCCACAGAAAAACATGTTTATTTATCGACTGTCTACTTGCACAATTATAGACTGTTTTATGATGAGCTTTTAAATAAAAGAGACGACCATGGGTTCGATATAGCCTTTACTGTGCACTGGGGTTCTTCCATTAACCCGTTTTACCGGGACTCATTTCCATACCACAATACCCTTCGACATGCGGATTAATCTAATTATTCTAATATCATGACATAGACTAAACATGAACAGGTCGTACACAGCTATTATTGATAAACACCCGACTATGTAATACGAATTGCTAATGAAGGAGCCTATTATCTGTAAAAAAAAAAAAATAAAAGAAAGAAAAAAAAAAAGAAAGAAAATTTACGTGCGACGGTGATGCATTTCATCCGGGGCCCTTACCTACATCATATTAGCCTCACTGCTAACCCAGCTGCCTAAATCATAGCTGTTTGGCTAGGAAAATCAGTAAGATACTGATTTAGTTACGTTTTGTTAAAATAAACTAGATTATTTAGTTAGTAGTCTGTATTCTTCTAGTCGCCGTATAAAAACACTAAAGCAGGACCGTACTAAAATATAGACGTATTTTAAATAAATTTCACATCAAAGAAGCAGATTTTGTGTAAAATTCACAAGTAACACAAGCTGCTCGTTTTTTCTAATCAGGACAACCGTGGAGGCTTTGATGAGCAGCGCAAAGGGGACCAGCACCTGACGGTAATGTTTCCTGAGGTACAGATATTAAATCGGTGTTATTATTATTATTATACGTAATAAACCAAATTCTGCAGGATGACTTTTTATGCGGCCCCTTCTTTGCTGATACGAAATTCATTACAACATCGATAAATTATAACAAGCAGGAAAATCCTTGCAGAGCAGTTTTGGGCCGAATCACTGATTTATGAAACATCCCGTGCATTACTTATTCCATCCAAATGTTCATTGGTAGATTATTATTGCTAAAACTAATTGAAAATGACATGTATTAGCCAGTAAACGAGTGGAGATTTGAGTGTAGCCGCGGCGGCCGAAGCAAAAATTCGACGTTTGTTATAATGTTAATAACAGTGTTTTTTGTGTTAAACAAGAAAGCCCGTACGTGGGAATTGACAATTGTGTATCGCTGTTAAATCTGAGTTGTCTTGATTCAATTGACTTCAAGGAAACTCTTCTTGCAAGTCGAAAATATTTACAATGCCGCCACCTTGTGGAAATTGTTTAGAAGTGCAATATTAATACCATAGTTTTCTTTTGTGGAGTACAACATGTGGTGTGATTAATATACCACGGCTCGCAGGCTTTGTGTGTGTGGATTTTGCTTGTGCTTCCCGCGTGACTTTTCTGTGAATAGCCCCGTTTATAACAGCAGCCCAAAAGAATTCATTCAAGTGAGCTGGAGATTCTCATTCACTCACTGTGTGTGTCCTGTGACGAATTGGCATCCTGTCCAGGGTGAACACCTGCCTGACGCTTTAGGATTCAGACCACCTCCATCATTCTGTCCTAGATAAGCTACTGAAATGTGGATATTTTATAGCATTTTTATAAAGGTTACACCACTCAGGGTTTTGTGGTTTAATGAAGCTGTAACTCAAATTAAATTATAAAGAAAGGGAAATGAAAAGAAAAAAAATAAGTTGTTGTATATTGAATGAATTTTTGACTTGTATTTTGTTGTCTCATGTCTGATGATGGTCAGTAGGCTAAACTTTAAAATTGTAAAACTATTATAATCAATCGCATATGTGATGTTGGCCAACTCATCTTAACAATCGGTGTTTGTGTCAGATTTTTCTATTCTTTCCATCTCTTGGTAGAGAGCTTTACTGAAAAGGGTAAACTCTGACGAGAAGCTTCCAGGACGTGCTTCGAGGTCTTTCATCTGCAGTGAGACCACTAAATATGTTTAGGTTATGAGATCGTAGATTTGCGTAACTTGTTGCTACGTGTTGCCTGTGTCGCCGGTTCTTTTTGTAGCTGTGGCTTCAGGCTGTGTTGTACGGTGGGGTGTTTTAATAGCTTACTTCAATAACTGCCCGAAATCATTGTAGAACGGTCGGATATTATTTTGTTTCATAACCACACAAATTATGTGAAATCGTTAGTCTTCAATTATCTGATCACTTGCTAATAAGAACCATTTGTAGAAAACAGTCAATACCAATCTCACGTGCGAAAAATAAATAAAACCGTTTGTGTGTGTGTGTGTGTGTGTGTGTGTGTGTCATAGTTTGCCGAACTGAATTCCTCAAGTTTGTACAATACTGACACCTTGTGGTAACTGGAAAGCACTTACTCAATGACGTAAAATAACATTTTCGAAGGCATGTTCACAAGAAAATAAAACCCTGACATTTCTAGGAAAAACTTTATCCTGTCTATAAAAACTTGCTGCAATGCAAACATTCTTTCCCCCCCATCAATCTTCCATAAACATTAATCCAGTACAGGGTTCCAGTGTTTCTGTTTAATGTTTTGTAGACCAAAATACGTGAAGAGAGAACAGTCATTCTTTTTTGTTGTATTTATGCATGCTTGTGTCAATATTTATGACTATTATTTTTTTTTTTGGGGGGGGGGGGTTGTGCTTCTTTGTAAAAAAATCTTAGTGTTTATTTTATGTGGCGATGTTTGTCTATTTCTTGCCTGAAGGCGCAGGGCTGATTTTTCCTTTTCCCACATAAATTTCTTTATCCAAGCTTTAGCTGGGGATGGGAGAATCTGCTTCAAACATGCACTGGATTACGGGAACGTCAACAAGGACAGGCCCATAAAAAACGGATGCTCCTTAAGGGGCCTGACTGTTGTTTCGCGGCGAGCAAAGTTATTCTGTGTGAAATATCATGCCGTTACCGCTCTCAGTTCATCCGGTCAGAGCGTTTTTTCCCGACTGTCATTATTTTTCTCTCCATGAATGCTCACGCTCTTCAGGATATCCTTGTCTGCGGTCTTTCACTGGTGAGTTTTTTTGTTATTTTGTCCTGGAATTTTTGAAGCATCATGTTTCACAATTTCATTGCCCATTGAAGCTCTGAAGCTCTCTTATATTATCCAATACAGTGTGACTTTATAGAGGAGACACAGGTTACAAGCAGAGAAATTCCACACTGGAAAATGAATGCCAGTCTGTTTCCTGAGCTAAACGAAAAAAACCCATCTAAAAAGGACAAGGCCGAGCATTACCCTAAGACGGAAAATAAGTTAGTTTTTTCCAGTCATTTTCACACTTGTCTTAGTGCCATGTCCACACACACACACACACACACACACACACACACACACACACACACACACACACACACACACTGTGAAACATGCAGCTAAGTATATCAAAATGCACTAAAACCACAGAAACACTTCACACTTCACCCAAAAGTGACCCATGCTGCCAAAACTATAGCACAAGCGACTCTCTCACAAGACGACTTTGTCACGCAAAGTACAATGCATGAAAAAACACAAACAACTCGTATATCATGTGTTGTTGCATTTTATATTTTCACACAATGTTTATTGAAAAATAAAAGAAAAACGTGCAGCTTTTCTTACAGTAAACACTGCAATACAAACAAATACAGTAAATTAATTCAGCTGCACAATACACTGAAAAAGAAAAATACATTTCAGCCGCCTACTGAAAGTACATTACATTAAATACCAAACAAAAAAAAAAAAATCGACAAATAGCAAAATCTCACTGTATACAGTTACGTATCCTGTTGATCTGGCCTTATCTATTCGGTCCTTTGCATTTAGACGTAAATTGTCATTGACATCACACCGAATATTCTCTTTTGCAATACACTGAGGAAAAAATCTCTTTGAATGCCTTATCCAGCTCTGGATGTTCTCCACGTGGATGTCCATACACCCAGCATCCATTGCATCTAAAAGCGACATCTGATCATGTGGCCGATGGTCCATCTCCATGCAGGAAAAAAAAATCTTCAATGGGGTTGATGAATAGAGAGTATGGTGGCAAGAATAATGACATCATCCTGGGATGGGCAGTAAAGCACTCTGTGACTTGGCGGGGATAATGAGAGGCCACATTGTCCAACACAATCACAATTACCAGTAAATTCCTCCTCTCCCTCCTGTGGGAGGTGAACACCGGATCCTACAGTAGTGGGTTACAGTAAAGACAAAGGTGCATCGTTTTTTTTTTTCCCCAGAGACTTTCCTCAAATCACAACACTGCAGTAATATGCACATCGATCAAAAGCCTTCAGTCAGAATGCTCTAAATAGTGTATAGTACCTGTTGCTTTGCCTGAAAATCCTGACAATTGATGCCACTGTGGATCTAGGCAGGTGGGGCTGAACTCTTACAGTTTGTTTTCCAGTTGCTAAAGCACAATTTTGACAAGGCTCATTTTTGCAAATCATTTAGCACAATTCACAAAACACCTCATATACCCTGCAGAATGAAGCTCTGACACCAAAACTACATATAGAATTATACAGAAATATTTGCAGATACACACAAGCATTTATTTTTCACCAAACGAGTCAGTGCAACATATGCACAGCAGGTATATTTACATTGGAGCGAACAAAAATTTGCCCACAAAAAAAACAAGAAAAATAATTAGGCAGCCTCTTGCCACACAGCTGGGTCTGACCACAAGGCCTCGTCCACATCACAGGCCATATCTTCACTTGCCAGACATCGAGGTAAGATGCGCCTTGAGTGCCGTATCCATCCCCGAATCACACCCACATCAATTTCACCACATGCCTCTTCCATAGCCTGCACAAGAGGCATGCGCACATAGGACAGCCAGTCGTATACCTTCCACCGGCATGCCGAGAAGAACTCTTCTACGGGGTTCAGAAAATGGCGAGTATGGTGGGAGGTATTGCCCGAGAATGGGTGGGTGGTCAAACCAATTTTGGACTGGGGCTGCATGATGAAAGCTCTCGTTGCCCCATACTACAACGTACCGGTGTCTTTGATGGCTTGCATCATTCATACGCTCTGGTGGTATGAGAATGTTGTGGAGTCTGTCCAGAAATGTGAGAATATGGGCTGTGTTGTATGGTCCAAGGACGGGGGAGGACGCCATGCGTATCGGAGATGGCAGCGCACATTGTGAGGTTCCCACCACGTTGACCAGGAACATCTATAATGGCTCCGTGGCCAAAGGCGTTTCTTCCCCTTCTTCTGATCTTTGCTAGGTTGCACCCAGCCTCTTCTGTGAATATGAATTCGTGTGAGACTGCATGAGCGTCCATTTCCAGTACTCCCTGAAAACAAAGAACAAAAATCTGTCAATATGGTGCTGTGCAGTACACTGGGAAACAATGCTGTGTGTAGTGTGCTGCTGTCAATATTGTACTTACATCCACATACGCTCGTCTGAGCTCTTTATTTCTTTGAGAGTTTCTCTCAAAAGGCACCTTATATAGTTGTTTCAGTGTGATTTGGTTTCGCTTGAGAATGTGGACCAGTGTGGACTGACTTCTTGAATGTTGTTGAATATGGTGTTGTCTTGGATGACGTGGCTTTGAATTTCTCGTAGTCTGATTTAATTATTTTCCAAAACCCAAGTTTACGATGGCGGCTTCCTGTGCCCCGGTGAACATCTGGCCCCTTCCTCCACCATGGTTGTATCTCTCAGTCCTTTAGAAAAACAATGGACCCATGCAGCCTAAAGATATTTCCCCCACAGTAGAGTCAATTGTAGAGGGAACTCGTACAGTTAGTGTATGACATCAGCCATTCATGCAGTAAACAGGTGTCACCCAACTGATGCACTATGACATGAGGTGTACTACACAGTGTGAATGATGTTTCGGTTACATACCTGTACTCCAGTCTAAACGTCCGGATGATAGAGGCGACAGTAAAATGGCTCAAGTTGGGCCGCGCTCTATGTCCAGCCTCTCGCATTGTCAGCCCATGGTTGATGACATGATCAACTAAGGTTGCTCTGATTTCATTTGAAATGGCCATGGACTCCTCTACCAGCTCTACACCTGCCTCTCACTATTCCTCCCCCTCGCATCCTCACCCTCCCTGTTTCGCTGGTGGCGAACGCTCACCAAAAGAAGTATTCATGAAATTTGGGGGAAGTTGCGATTGAATGCATATTGTGTTAAAGCAGTGTAAACATGTACATAGTTTAGCTCACATAGTGCAGTGGTTTGGTGCATGTGTTAAGTGTTTTGAAAAAGTGGACATGGTACTCGGACGTGTTAAAATGACTGGAAAAATGCTGTGATATAGTCAGACAATCAGTCGTGTCCTTGTGCAAAGAGAAATAATATTAATTCAAAATACACTGAGGGTAAATATAAATACAAAAAAAATATTTACTAGCTAGGGGTCGGCATGGTGGTGCAGTGGTTAGCACTGTTGCCTCACACCTCTGGGACCCGGGTTTGAGTCTCCACCTGGGTCACGTGTGCGGAGTTTGCATGTTCTCCCCATGTCGTCGTGGGGTTTCCTCCGGGTACTCCAGTTTCCCCCCACCAGCCCAAAAACATGCAGAGGCTAATTGGAGTTGCTAAATTGCCCGTAGGAATGCATGTGTGAGTGAATGGTGTGTGAGTGTGCCCTGTGATGGGCTGGCCCACCGTCCTGGATTGTTCCCTGCCTTGTGCCCATTGCCTCCGGGATAGGCTCTGGACCCCCCCACGACCCAGTAGGATAAGCGATTTGGAAAATGGATGGATGGACATTTGCTAGCTATTGTCTGCACTGGTTGTATTTTGCATAATGTTTTGAGTTTGAATTGAACTTTGAACTGAGCTTCACTTTTATATATGCATATATACTATCCTAACTAAAATGTCGATGGATCTCTTAAGAATGCAATTTTGTTGTTTTTAGTTATTGCTGAGACTGGGACAATACAAATTACACATTAACACACACGGAAGCCCCCAACTAACAAGTTGAAAAATGGGGTGATACAATTTGCATGCAGTTCCTGCAGTGTCCACTAGGTGGTAGTGCAACACCAATGTTTTTTTCCTTCACTTGGGATTGGTCTTGTTGAAACAGCGTTGAACCAAAATACACAGCTGCAATAGCTATGAATGGACCTTGGTACTGTCGGCAGGTGACCAGCTTCACTAACAAGGCCTTGGGTAATGATACCTCCTGACAGGGCTCCTTGTGAGGTTTTTAAAAGATCTCTGTGATCCTGAATCTGTTGAATCATCAGCATTTACCAATCTGCATGAAACATCAGGGGTACTCAAAGCTACGTTCCTGTGTAAGCCAAGTTCCCTGTTGGGCCACGAACCAAGCAAAAATAAACCAATAAAATAATATTCACTACAGCAACAAGCACTCTGGGAATTTTAATTCACAGATTAAATTCAACCACAGATCTCGCAGCTGTAAAGCTGGAGCCCACAGCCCTTCCTTTCCAAAACCGCACCTCCCCGCAGTATGGAGACATGTACATGCCAGATTGTACTGAGGGGAAGTGATGTCACTCCTGGAGATCAGATGGGAAGCTTTTGAACTGGTAACAGTGGTTGTTGTTACCAAGACAGTGATTTTTTTTTTTTCCTTTTTTTGCTCCAGCTGCCTTAGATGTTAATACTGTTACACCTTCCACAAATGTCCAAAGCAAAGGTGTAGGGTTGTGTTATGAAATGTGTTTATATTTTGGCTATTTGTCATTCTTCTTTCCCAGAGTTCTGTGGGAAACACAAGTTTGCTTAAGCTATTTACTATTGGTGGGTTTTGCAGAGAGTGCCGTAATCTCATTGGCTGGGCAGCTCGAGGCTAAGGCTCTTGGCTTTTTTTTGCACAAGATCAAAAGCGGGTACATGGAGCAGAAAATGAGATGTAAGCATTGTGTTTTTTTTTCTACGCTTCATGTCGGAATGGTGTTTTGGGGGTGGGGGTGGGGGTAAATAACCTCAGTAGCCATCGACCGAAACAGACCAGCAGGAAGAATCAATCCCAGACTACTGCCATGCATGGGCCAGACTCTCACCTGACGCGCAGGTCCCAGGAGGAGTAAAGTACAGGATGCTTTCCCTGCTTGCCGTTTGTCCGACTCATTCCTATAATTTCTAATGCATTTAACTCCCTCTGCTTCTGCACTCTGACCCCATCCAGTTTGGAAGTACAGAATTCGCAGTGGAGGTTGCCGATAATGTTATCATCATTAAACTGCTTATTCTGGGCTCTGTAATCAGTTCACGCACGCAGGTTAAATAACAGGTTATCCAGGAGGAACCCATGCTGATTTGTTCATAAGTCCCCCCCCCCCCAGGGTGACCGCTGGATGGCTCACTCCGTTTGTCAGGGCGCAGATGGGAGTTTCTCTGCATCCGTCTCTCTCCGGCCACCGCCACCTGTGTCACATGGAGGCGAGCGGCCTCCCAGCCAAGTCCTGTCCCAGTCTGAGCCTCGGCATACGCGAGCCGGCCTGACTGCGCAAGAATCAAGTGCAGAGGCATGTGATTGGAACATTCCGAGGGAACAAAAAATCACAAACGAAAGAATTAAGCAAAAAAAAAAAGACTCCTGTGGTCTGAAACACTAAAATAAAGGCTAATATCATATTAACTAGAAAATGGTAATCTGCATATCTTTCCGAAACAAAAAACAGCAAAACATGCTTGTAAAATGTATTTATAACACAAATTACGACTGGTTCTAATTTCATCAACTCGGATAGTTGGTAGAATTAACAAAAAAAAGGATCTTTGGTAAAATGCTACGTAAAAGGTAAACGCAGCAGGTGTAATGAAACTGTTCTTTATATGCCTCTCATAAAATGTGGCATTTTAACTCATAAATCCACAGCGACAGCAATAACAGGAAGCGGCAGCGCGGAAGGCCAGCTTCCTTTGGGTTACCTGAAGGCATGCAGATCGCTAAGCCGCCCATAAAACAAAACTTTTTTTTCCTTCCACTGTCACTTCCTTTTATTCTTCCTTTCTATAATTTTCGGTTACAATATGTTGCCGAGAGATTAGGTTTTCCCACACTCTGTGTTCGGCACAGTAATACGCGTGTCACTGAGACCCCCCTGAAGTTGTTGATTAAGGTGGGTGACGGGGTTATGGTTTGAGTATGGGGCTCTCATGGCCGCCATTTTCAGTCGGGCTCGATTACTTCCTTCGAGCCCCTCTGGGTTCCGTTTGCCGTCCGTCCTACAACCGGCCAACGCGAACCTCAGCCAAAGAACCTGGGCACAAGATGGCCTTTCACCGGCCTATTCACTCTCTCTGTGATCGCACCCAAGGTTTCTGCATCGCCGGTTCACATGTAACTTCCAGCTCACGGGCCAGGATGCCACAGGGCAAGGTGTCCGTATCCGGGGCGGCGTGGTGAAATGCTCAGTAGGATGAAGCAGCGAATCATACACGCCACCAAAGGCCATCTCCTTGGTGAGCCACAACATCCAAACTGACGTGTTCACCCTGCCAGTTTAGCTAACTAGCTACGATTTTTAGCGCACAAGCTCTACAAACACTCCTTAATTCTGAATAGGTCGTGCCCCCCGCACTCTTTATACCCACAGTGCCTCCTTTTTTTCAGCCCTGAGGCCTGGATTTCTTGCTTAGCCGGATAACTCGCCAGACTTAAGGTCCCCCAGTTTAAATGCACTTCTTTGTTCGCTTACATTTAACTACCGTAAATCGGACAAGTTATCTGGCTAAGCAAGAAATCCTGCTTCATGATACAGACCCCTGGACTTGGGTCGTGCCCTTTCACCAAACCCCTTCCTCCCTAGAGACGCACGTGCGGTTTACGCTAAGTACGATGCGTAATTATGAGCAGTAATAAGCTGAAGCGTGTGAATACCCGCGACACTGGCTGCAACAGTCGTTCACTTCCCCACCCGCACACTGACAAACACAAACATTAAAATGAATCACGGAGAGGGAGCTCTGTCAGGATTTCTTCAGCTCAGAATAAATCTGAGCACAGGCTCCCACATTGGTATGAATTCATTAAACGAGATTAGGAGGACCTGCATTGACAGACGTGACTTTCAGTTACAGACTGTGTGCTCAACAGATCACGGGGGGCAATATTACTGAGCCCACCAATATCAGGTGACTCTGACTGAAGTACTGCCTGAGTCTTAATCAGCGAGCTGTGTAACTTACACGCGTCTTAAACTAATAGAAAGTATTATGTATGAGTTAACACTAACTCCAATGCTATGCTGAGTAGCTATGCTAACGGATCTGGCTTTATGAAGGGTAGCTCACCCTCAAATTAATGATGTGCACCCTCAGGTGGAAGTCAACCTGTCTATGACTGTGACATGCCTGGCAAGGTCGTGCCCCCCATCACTAATTTCAGATGCCCCTTTTGTGTTTTTGTTCTGGGCCGGGCAGAACTAGATATGCTAAATAGCTATGCTAAATAGCTATGCTAAATAGCTATGCTAAGTGAAAATAATACAGAGCTTTTGTTCTGTGCCTTTCAATATACCTTTTCAAAGTTTTTCATCTCATTTTCTTGGGGGGGGGGGGGGGGAGAATATTATTAATGCACCTGATAATAAACGAAATCACCCCCCCCCCACAAATCTCTGCTACTGTTTAGCATCTTGGGAAATTGCCTGACTGCTAACAGTTTGAGCCGTTCACAGTGCCAGTCGCTGCGAAGTCATCCTCCTGCGCTTGCTGCATGGAAACGTCGCATTCATCGCCCCGAGGTCAGTGTGTGGCAGGCCCTCGTGTTCGGCACGGGAGCTGGGCGGCTTGCGGAACAACGGGAGCAGGTGATGTCATCCCGTCCAAATGAATGGCGCAGAGGGGCCGGCCCTGAAAGCGGAGCGCTCTCTCCCGGCGCTCTGCCGTTACCTTTTGTCTGTGTGATATAGCAGTAATCCATCACAAGATCGTGGACGATTATCACGCCTTTTAAGGAGGCTGAGCCTCGCTGTGGAAAGTCCCTCAGCTACAGCGGCTAATGGCGGCTAGGAGGGAAGGGAGCGTTGCCGGTTGCGACCCCTGCGCGTTTCAATTGATACCCGGCGGGTTTGCAGGCCTCCCAGCATGCATATCCCTATGGCACTTAGTATTCTTACATAATTAATGCAGGGCCTCAGCTGGAAAGCGGAAAAAAATGAGCGTGGATGCATCTGGGGGGGGTCGGTCATTGTCAGGTGCATGCAGGCACACACACACACACACACACACACACACACACACACACACACACACACACACACACACACAGAACCCAACAAGCATACACAAAAACCAATTCACCCAGTTGACACGCACGGACCGAAGAGTTATATGAGCGTATACAAAAACCCAGCTCACACACAGATACACTGTGTCTTGTTTAAAAAAATAAATAAAATAAAACAGGAATGCTTGTGAGACAAGCCGCGACTAATTTACAGTTTGCGACTCCGGCAGCGTCCTCCAGCTGAAAGTTACAGGCCGGTTTTTGTGGGGATGGCCTGCCGGTGAAAGCGCGACCCGTTTGAAGAGCAGAATGTAACCCGAGCAGTACCTGGGCAGGAGCATGCCAAGATGCGTCAGCGCCGTGACAATCCGGACCCCTCCACTCCACCCCCCCGAATCCGTGTGTGGCGTAATGGGAGCCAGCGCTCTGACAAGTCGAAAAAAAAAAAAATATCCCAAACTTGTCGACGGCAGTGGCCTGGTTGCAACATCGTCCTGAGACACAAAGGAGCATTTGTGCGAGTGCCAGTCAATCAAGCACACAAGGTCGGGTTTATGAGTTAAAATATCTGATAAGTTGTTTATTTCTGTAGTGAATTAATTTCTTTACTCTGCACTGCAGTTTTACAGAAAGTAGTGACAAAATATAAATAACAAAATTCAACAGTGTTTCTTAACTCTTTTTTTGTTTTTAATTAAAAACCTCAGTTTAAACTGGCGAAATGTTCATCACCTATAAGCCTCGTCCATTCTCTCGTTTGCACTCTCCAAAAACGATGGGACATTAAACAACGACAACTTCGATAACATACGGGTAATATTATTTACAACACTTGCCTTTTGGCAAACAATGCTTGGAGCTTATTGGAAATTGATTTCCAAATGTAGAATGCAACAAAAGAAAAATACAATTATGTTGTACAAAATCCAAAAAATACTATTAAAAACCCTTATTATAAATGGTAACACTATACATTTATAAACTCCAAATGCTGACATTTTACATATAAGTACAAATTTGTAATTATTTGAAAATTCTGTTGAGGTAGTGACCTCTTAAGTCAGTTATTATAATGTTAAAATATTGAATAAACATTACACGCATTCTATATACAATACAGCAAATCTTTACTTTTTATTTAATTAAAATGGTATTCCTTTGGTAAACATCACTGTCAGAAATGTGCAGTCCTCAAAGTGTCACTTTCAACTTTATTTTACATTCACATTTTGCATCTTTTTTGGATTTATTCTGGTAAATAATACAAAAAGGGATAATACAGTTTTAAAAGCTTTTTAATGACATTCATTCGTGCTATAGGACTTGTAGCATTTCACGTTAAAAGCCTGGTGGTGATATCAACTAGACTTTTACTTTGTAAGCTACCATTTCCCCATATTGTGATACTATGTTGGAACGAAATGGACAAACGGAACAGAATCAAAATTGTCGACATGGTAATGCGGCGCTGGATAGATCCTCCTTAAGAAACGAAGTCCAGTGTTCACGCGGAGCAGTATATGTATGTAAACATCAGGAGTACCTCTGGGTCTTTATTTCTCGTATGTCTATTCTTAAAGTCGAGGCAACGGCAACTCTTGTGTTGTTTTGTTGCATTTTGGCAATGTAACTGGCAATCGTGACGTTTCGCCGCAACGCACAGTTACAAAACAGAGAAGCCTTTGTGTAAAGTGTGTGTGTGTTTTTTTCTTCTTAACGAGTATCAAATGTCATGGCGTTTGGAGAATGAAACTGCGCTCTGAAGCGGAAAGGGGCAGTAATTAAGAAAAAAAAAACACACACACACATAACGTGGAAAGTAACAGGGTTGGCATCCAAATATTACGGACTGGAAACACTCCATATCTTTTTATAACGCCGAACAAAACTTTGGTTCTTATGTTAAGCAACAGGAAAATGTAAGCATCGCTTACGATTTAGAAGTACTTAACTCGACTGTTATCCTCCCTCAAATTGTTTTCCGGAAAAAAACGTTACCCCCTGAATAAAATACCAATTTTTATTAACAAAACGTGATTTTGAATGAAGGTGCAAATAATGTACAGTCTAAAAAAAACTGCGCACTATGGGGTAGAAATAAATGACGCGTTAATAGAAAATAAACAACTATACAGATAAAATATACATTTCGTTGTAAAAAAAAAAAAACAAAATAGATTTTTTTTTTGGGAAAGTATGTTTCATTATTATGAATATGCATGAATGACAATCGTGAATCAGTTTGGACCGGGGAAAGCCGCAATAAAACAGTCATCTGAAAAAATATATCTTCAGTGCAATTGTTAAATTTAGACTTACATATCTTAGAATTTTTCTTTAGAATATTTTCAGTCTCTTACCACCCACTGCCCTCCCTCCCTTTAGCGGCCGTTGAGCTGGCTGGTCTTTGGAAAGCGGACAGTATTTTATTGTATGGGCATTATCCCCATTGGCACTGCATAGAGGGCATGTATAAGCTCTCAGGATGGGACATACGACTCTTCCATCGGGCGTCTTCAGCACATGGGATCCGTACACTTCCTCCGGCGCTCCGTTATTCCTACAGAAGACGCAGATCCTCGGCTCCTGCTTATTCCGCGGACTCGCCTTGCGCATCTTCCGCTCCGCACCGAAAAGGTCGAACCCAGAGAGGCTCCCACCAAAGCCGGACTCCCTGTCTTGCAGGGGGACGCCGGTGCTTTGGTTGTGAAAAGGGCTGAATATGGAAAAGCGTTCCTTCAAGTCAAGGATGGAGGTAGGCGGAGGGCTGACGGAGGGACAGCAACAGTCCAAGTGTCCGCCTTCAGCTATGCCGCCGATTACGCAGGGACATGCCGGGGAATCGTCCAGACCTAGAGTTGCTTTCAGGGACTCCGTGATGGAGTTGGGACTCTGCGGCATGCTGTTCTTGTTATTCTTCGTCACCAGTGTCGACAGACCCAGGTAGTCGTTCCAGAAATTAAAGGTGTAGTCATACGAGGTACGAGCGTTCAAATAGTTGTGATTTATGAAATCCATGCTTCTCTCGTCTTTCGCAAAAACACAAATAAATTCCGCCAGATCTCTCTCTTTTCTTCTGTTTTTGTCAGTCGGTGGAGTTTAATTTGTGTATAGGAAGGGATGAAGCGCAGGTTTCCAGTGATTCCTTGTGTCTAAACGTCTGGTCAGAAAGCCTGCTGTTTTTAAGCCCCCCTTAGAATGAAAGAGCAGGAGGAGGGCGGGGCTCTTTATTTTTTTTTAAACCAAGTTTATGATCAGGTTGAAAGCACATTTCTGGGTGCCGTGGTTGCCAGACATGGTTAGTGCAAGCAAAGTGGGCTGCTTCTGCTACCCGCTGATTTGTGGCATAGAGAAAAACGCATTCAGCTATATTATTATATAACGCATATGCAAATAATCTAAATGTCAGTAATCGCATATTGCTGGATATATGTATTGGGAAAACTTTTTACATTTCTGCTGTCTCAATCGGGCACACATTAGTTATTTTTCGTAGCTTGAAGTTCTCCTTTTATTTGCTTTTTTCCCCAGTATGCGCCCAACATAACTGGCCGTGTTTGAACTTTGTGGTGAGGACGCATTAGTTTTTAATCCAGCACTGGCTCTGGCAACCGCGCTGTCATCGAAATCCGTTTAGGCTGCGCGGTTCCCAGAAGCGCAAGCAAAAGCGGGCAGGGAAACAGCGTGTGATTGTGTCCTTTGGTCAAACAGAAAGCAATAACAAATGAAAACTGTTTATGTGAAATAAAACGAAACGGTTTAGGGTCATCAGTTATAGGCCATCGAAATGTAATTAATAGAAACATTATAGGCTTTTATTATTTTGCAAACCTATGTATTACTCAAGATCACTAAGTAAAAAAAAAACAGACAAATTCTGATTTTATCTATGGGTGTAAGAACCAGATAAGTTGGGAGGTCTTTGCTTTGAACTAAATGCATACAAATATGGTTTTACTTGGTTCTGATGGTTTCCGTAGCTAAGAAATTAAAGGTTTTTCTTGAGATTTACTGCATGTGCCCGGAGCGCCCCATTAACTACGCTAAGAGAAAGCGTTTATCATCGGAAATGAGCGCCGAAGCATATGACAAGAGCGATGCCTTCTTCCGTGGCTTTGGGGGGGCTTTCGGGGGTGTTGTCGGCTTATATTTTTATTTTTATCGTCATCTATTGAAACTCGCAGGACTCCCGCTGAATGTCGCGGCAGACATGAAGTCGTCTGTTTAAAGCAGTAATGGCAAAAAATAACCGGTTAGTCAGAGTTATCCATTAACAGTCTAATCCTGTTCTAATTTAAACTTTATTTGCGGTTCCCCTAAGATAAATTATTAACATGCCGCCTTGTTTACTGTACGGAGCGCTGGCATAGGTTATTGCATAGGTAACTGCATATATAGGTAACTACTATCTCTAGCCTACGTATCTGAACCTATATCCATCGAGCTGATTTCATTTTTTGCAAGCATAAATGAAACACATTATAATCTTTGTTCTAATCTATTTATGCATCTAATTCAACTCGTGTATGATCATATTTCAGCAGCAGTCGCAATATTTCTGCGACGAACTATTTAGTACTAAATACTATGTGCGAGTTATATCTGTAGATGTACTAAGCTACTGCTGTTTCTTTATGCGGTGCCGCTACGTCTCTGGCACTCGGTGAATAGGCTTTTGCCATGGGAGTGCATTGTTGTACAAGCTCAATACTGAATAACTAGCGGCAAGCTGGCTTGTTTTTTTAGAAGCATGAGGGTCCATAATGATTGGATTGGAAATGGGAGACCTTTGCACGCTGGATGCATGCATTTCTTTTCTGTTCTTTTTTCTTTCCCCTTTTTTTGGGGGGGCGCGCTGGTGGTGAATTTATGCCTTTGAGGGCTGGGCAGAGGCTGTCAGTTGAGCCAGCTAAGCGGCCGCTAATTCCAGTTAGCGGATCCTGGCGGGACTGGTGGGAGTTGCGGTGCTCTGCCACTGGGTGTCTGTGTGTGCTAACTGGAAATCAGGCAGCCCCCGTTACATTAAGGCTCGTGTTGTTTCAGCTGCTCTGTGACGTAATCATCGTCCGCGTGCTGAAACCCTTCATTTCCTTGGATTTTTTTTTTTTTTGGTTGCTATAAATGTCTTTGTGGGAGTTATGTGTTTTTTTTTTCCATCAACAGTTAGCTGCGTGAAACTGTAGCCGTTTTATCTTGGAATCCGAGGAGGACGAGGTGAAATGTGCCTTAAAGGGCCTGAATAAAAGTGCTCGGAGCCCTACTTGCACTCCTGGCCTGTGAAAGAGAGGGCGACCAGATGATCAGGAATGTTGATGGCGGAAGAGAGACAGAGGCACTTTTGTTTTGTAATGCGTAGAAGTGGGATTGTGGCATCCCACACAGGATGGAAGCGATTGTACTTACTGTGGCACTATGCCCATGGTCGCCAGTGCTGACTTGACAAAGTAAGCTTACACAGTGTTCTGAGGAGATTGTGCTTTGCAGGGTCACAGTGGGCCCAGAGTGTATCCCAGGAGGCGAAGGGAACAAAGTAGGGGAATATCTTTCATGGGACACTCGTCACCGCAGGGCACACGGTTTCACCCACGCACAATCAAATACCGCGAGCGATTCTGAGACACCGAGTCACGTATTTGGACTGTGGGAGGACACTGGAGTACCTGGAGGAAAGCATATTAACAGAGGAAGCTACGTGTAATTCCGTTAGCATAGCTGCAGGGCCGAGAAATGGCGGCGAAATCGCAGGAGGTGTGACACTGCAAAGATAAGCACTGCTTCACCTTTCTGTTCAGCATGAAGATGTAGTTCTTTTGGAGGCTTTCGTCCTTCATATGAACGTATTGTACAACGCAAATAGACTAAATGTGGAATATCTATTAAAAACAAAGGTAAAAATAAAAAAAACTAGCCACTTGTCAAACTTTTCTGACTTCACCGTCACATGTGCTACAATAGCAATAGTATGTCACTAATTGTGTTGGGGGCCCGGATATTTTCTCACATACTTGAGCGCTGCTGGAAGGTGTTTCCGTTGAACGTCAGGTCGGTGTGTTCATGCAAGCCTCCTTTGGGCAATAGCCCATTATTGATGCGCACAGACAGCAATCTATCGATCGGCCAAAATGCTGCATCGATCGGCGTCAGCTTGTCTTTCCACATCAACGGGCCCGGCAGACGAAGTCCGCATTGTTCTCTGTGAGGCCGTTCACTGCGCCTTTCAAGTGTCCGCCTGAACATCAGCCATGCCAGGCAATCTTTTTAAGAGACACTTTTTTGTTATGAACTTTTCATCACGGACATCAAAGAGGGGGGAGCAGGGAGAGCTTGACAGCCGGGGCGGGGGGGGGGGCACATCCGTGAGGCAGCGTTACGCGATGGCTGCTTTGTACTTTAACGCGTACGCATGCTCCATCACATAGGCGCGTCCGTCCAGTAAAGCCAGAGGCAGATCCTAGAAGATGACTGACAAGGATGGAGCTGGGTGACAGGTGGACAATGAATCAATCTCCTAGATCTGCTAGATAAGAGTCAAGAATAAATAATTGAGGTGAATACAATCGCTATGCAAATGACGGCAGAAGTTTACAAAGGCGATGTCGGGAACAACGGAAGACAATTAATTAGCTTTGCGTCGGCTTTGAGTCGACATCAGCTTTTGCGGAGAGTTGGGGAGAGTTTGCACGGCTTGGTACGTTCGTACATACGAGACTCATCAAAATGTGTGTCTGCTTGGTGTGAATGGCCAGTTTGTGTAAAGAAACCTACCAAAGCTTAACTGGTAAGGCGTTTGAGCGTGGTCAGGAATGCTAACGCGAGACTAATGTATACCTTCTTTATTGCTTCAAAGGGCTTGTATAAACCAGGGCCAGCCCCACAGGCAGATTGACTTGAAGAACAATTGCTGTAACAAACATCTCCGTTTTGGCTAAACCCTGTGCCTCATGTGCTATAGCCTTGTTCAAAGGGCTCGGTTTAAATGTTTCATTGGGCTCTAACATGTCTGAAATGTATATTTTTTGGATACAGTTGTGCAACACATGGCGATTGCCTAAATATTTCATGGGGCAAATTAGTGTTGGTGAATCAAAAGGGTTTTTGAAGTTCAAAGTCAGAGCAGCCTGCATGATAAAATAAACAATCGGAAAGTTGTGAGCCTGTGTGTTCGTGTGCGCAATAATGAAGGCCTTGTCATTATCGCAGGTTGGTGTTTTGATTACACGTGCTTTGGCTCACGCAGCTTTCAGCTGCCGCGCATCAATCAAGCATTTTTAGTCGAGGGCGTCACATGCAACGGACACATCTTCTGTAATCGATATTCTCTCCCTGTATCGTCACCCTGGTCTATTTGGTCTATTTATTTATTTTTAATTTTTTTTCAGAGATTCAGGGTCATGAACCCGGGGCGTTCGGTATGGGTGCGCTTCTCGCCATAACGGAATGATGTAGCCGAGCTTATCAAAAGCAGACAACAAGTTCACACCGAAATGGCTTGGCTTAAATGCACTTGTAGGCATGTAGCCAGTCCTCCGCTGAGATTTATCTGAATTGACAGACTTCTGTTTAGTTGCAATTACTGGCAACCCGCCTTAGCATTAAAACACCCACATATAAGTGCATACATTAGCTCATGCACGCATCTGTCCTAATCTCTCATCCATTACAGGCTTGTGGTGAACCTGGGTCCTATCCCAGGAAGCTTAGGGCATGAAGCAGGGGGCATCCTGGACGGAATGCCAGTCCATCACAGGGCACACTCTCATACACACAATAACACTCTATGGGTAATTTTGAAACACAAATACTCCAACCATGAGTTTGGATTATGGGTGGAAACTGAAATCCCTTCCCAAACACTGCGAGAAAATACACAAAGTCAGATAAATACATATTTTAAAAATATATCCCTTTTTTTACCCTTTTGAATGGAGCATATATCCAGCGTCAATTTTTACTGGTTTGGTTCCCTTTATAGACGTTCTGTGTGACTTTATAAACAATGTGCTGACTTGTTTGATCTTGCTAGTTAACGCGCAGTGATGCTCCGCGTTTTGTCACTTAGAGGGACTCGGGGGAGCCAGCGACACACGCAATCGCAGTGAAAGTGTTTCACTTCAGTCAGTATGTTGTGCCATGAAAAAAATGAATAAATCAATCAATTAAAAACTTCCGCCAGTTGTTCCATATGAATGCTTTTAATAACTGTGTTATTTGTCTTAATCTGAGTGCTACATCTGCCTGCTGCTTAGCAGAGAAACATTGCATTTTGTCATGTGCTATTATTATAGATATTTTTCCTATAGTGTGACGGTGTGGTCGGCGATGGACTGGCATCCTAGGGTTCCTGCATTCCTGTGCCCTCTGTTTTCCAGGATAGGCATTAGGGCAGGTATAAGCCAGTACTAAAACAGTGGTTCTCAACTCAAGTCCCGGGAACCCACTGCTATTGGCTGATTGAGAGGTCATCCCAAAAACCCGCACTGGCCCTTCATGGATCAGGAGCACCACCCCTGCATCAGGGTCACCATTGCCTTGTACTGATTAAGCAGTTTTAGAAGATGAATAGATGGATGGATGGATGAATGAATAGATGGATGGATAACCTGATTTTGCACAAACCAGCTTAGGTTTTGGTATATATGTCTGTATTTATTACTGCATCAAAGATATTAATAAAGCTATATGTTTACATAAACAGTTAGGCTTTAGCACATCTGATGAACTTCCACCGCTGATACCTGTTGTTATTCTCAGATCTTTAAGCTTGAGTGATGCTTTTCCTTATCCTCCAGCTTCATTTTACTGGAGGAGTTCAGGTTAAATGCCTTCCCTCAGAAACGACTGAACAGGCTCTCTCAGGACTCGAGCTGGTAGCCTTCAGGTCAGAAGATCACGGCCCTGAAGCCGCAGATGGTGTGGCAATGTCTCCTGCTGTGGCATATATAGGTAGATCCAGCAGACTTGGGTCAAGAGCACTTGTGTGTCATACATCTTCCAAGGTGACTCAAGGTCTTGTCTTTCTTCTTTTCAAAACATATTTTTCTGAGTATCTTGACAAATGCCCTTCAGGAATAAAAGCCAAATTTTTCTATCGTGAACCAAGTCTTAATACAAGCCGGGCAGCTCCCTTAGGGAGATGGAGATAAATGTTTCTGTCAATAACAGCATGTCCTGCTAAGAAACCAACAAGCCCTTCAGGAGATGTAGCGATTTGCCACTTCTCTCGCACACTCATTCATTATCTCCCTCTCGTAAAAATGCCGTTCGACTCCCTCGTCAAAGTAGCCGGGCGTCGAAAGCAGGTGGACATAACTTTCACGAACGTAGTCGTTTTAGAAATTACAACAAATGACTACAAAATTGCTACTAAATAACTTCAAAAATGCTCAAAGAAATGGGATACCTGTAGTTTTTTATTTAAAACAAATAATTAAACAGAAAATGGTACATTCAAGGTAAACACCCTGCAAATAACGTCATCGTGGGCACAGCACAAGTGAAAGCTCTTCGCTTGTAACTGAGTGACTGGTGTTTGCTTTAATAAGCTTCATGAGAAAAGTGCTGGTTCTTACGATGATCTAAGTTAGTGGTTTGCAGTTGACTTTGGGGCAGCGTTTCGTGTTTGTTGCTGAGCCATTATTTCAGTTTCATCGCTGGTTTGGATTTTATTTCCATTAGTGCCACCATTATTATTAAAAAATATTATTGTAGCATTGCCATGCCGCGGATTCCGACGACTCTTTACGAGTCGGGTTCCTTTGCTCGTTCCCTTCCTGTTTCGATCGGCTTATTTTCCATTCATCCCCATCACTGTCACTGGTTCCATTTGGTCTAAATTACTTTTAATGACATATAAAGAAACAAAGATAGCGATGCAATAAGTATAATGCCACTAAATGACTGTAACATACCCCGCTATACCGCCGTCCGCCCTCTGCGGTTAACTTGGCGGCGTCAGGAACGTTATGCGGCCGAATTTCAATTCACTTTATGCGCCTTGCGTTGAATGAAGCTATTTTAGTGGCTCTTGAGATTTTCCAAATAAGATGGAATGGGGGAGGGAGTTTAACAATCGGCCTATTTTAAGGTTAAACCAATCCTTATGTAAAAGCATGCTGCCAAGTGTTTTATATGAAATATTTTAGTAGCCTACTTTGGCAGCTGTGTTGTCAAATTTTGATTACTGGTTCTTTATGGGTTTTACAGCTTTATATTACCTGTCGTTAGTCAACACTATACCTAAAAATTAAACTGGGAAATTCTTTGCAACGTTATTTTACTAAACAAATTGGTGAGGCGTATTTTAATTGGATGTAAAAAAAACACTCAACAGAGCAACAGAAGCTCTTTAAATTGGAAGATGTTTGTTACACCTAAATATCCACTTCCAGCGATCTACCTGGCGCCCAGATGCGTCGCAAGCAAACGAAAAGTTGCTGAAAGATTTTTCAAATTAAGCTCCATCACCTTGCTGCCAAAAAGGTCACGTGATCGCCATGAAACCTGGAGTAGCTGTGAAGCTAATGAACCTCTTCTTGTCACCATATTTCCTTGGGATTTTTGTCTTATAATAGCTTTTTTTAATTACCATGGTTTCCCTTCACCCCTTCTTAAGTCGGTCCCATAATATGATCCCCCTTATTGATCACAGTAATGAAAATGTAACATAATCCATTTGAGCCGACAAGGTCTTCTCCATCTGTCCTTGGCTCCTGTTCTATAAGCTCAGCTTTTCTTTGTCTGAATCGGCCAGACTCTCTTTGTTAGGAATTCAACCGATGGACCATCATTTATCATCAGTAATATGGATTAAATCTGTGTTTGTGCCGATGCAAATGAAGGAAACGTAATTACGGGCTAAATTTGATTTAGCATGATGAATAGCTGAGGCCCATGTCTTTAATCACGGATTATATACCCAAATCTGGGAGTTTAATATTCTCGTTTGAAGAGCCGGCTTTTGCAGGGGGTCCTCGGATGCTCTCGAGTTTGCTTGTGGTGGTGAGCTTGCAGTTTATGTCAGTGGTTGGGTGGTCTTGACATTTTCAGTTGTAGCTGCAAGCCAGTCATGGATTTCTGTTTGGGGGGGGGCAGATGGGTGTGTGACTGGTGGGAGGGCAGAGTTACAGGCATACTGGGCTTATACTGGACAGAAGCCCACCTGCCTCCTGATTTCCGTGCAGCAAAGGCTACATTAGCGTAACTAGCCAGCGATGCGGATACTCGTCCTGGTGGGCACCTGCTCCCAGGATGTTGCTAATGGGCCAGCAGTAACTCTCTGGTCACACACTGCATCTCTCTCGCTTCTGGGAGCTTCTGCTCGCGGCCAGGACCCTGTCTTCACCGTCTAACAAGCTTTGACTGTTCTAGTTTTGGTTTGTCACGAGAGCTGATTTCATCCTTACATCCGGAAAGGTTTCCGTCAACATCTTAAGAATGCTGGGAGATCAAGAAGTTGATCCACCATAACACAGGGCGCTTACAAACTGGCAGTGATTCTCCTTGAGTGGGTACTCTTGTGCTTTTGGACTTCTCTGTGGAAATCTATGAAAATTAAATGTTTACACGCATTGATTTTTTTGTTTGGAGTGTTCATTCATTTCTATGGAGGATTTCTTGTTTTCTGGGTATTATTCTTTGTATAAGTGTTTACTCCTGGGATATCATTATGGTATGTGCACGTGTTTCCACATATCTGGTTTTGTTCAATGTAGATTATCCTGCCAGACGGTAATAAATGGAACCAATAATACCTTGGCAGTCAACAATGGCATTGACTAAACACATATAGCATTCAGAAGCCAGGGAAATTATACAGATTAGATGACTATCATATATTCTTCTGCTGACAAAGAGCGCCTTAGCTTTAATGAGAGTGACAAGTATTCCCTTTTAGCGTAAGATGCGAGGAAAGCGAAATGCTGATTTGTCTTGTGCGGTTTCATTAGGCCCTTCGTCTGCTTTTGAAATCAGTTATATGTCAGCCTGAAGGCTAATTGTGGAAATCGGACTGGTTTTAACCTCTGTACGGCCTCACCAGAATTTACATAAGACCTGAACCCTTATTTAAAGCGGTGAATGACAATAAGATGTTATCTGTAACATCGGAACTGATTGGATTCGGTGCGTGAAGCCGGGGCCGCTTGTTGTGCTGGGATGTAGATTTTATTCCTCGCTACCTTTATGCAAACTGCCGATTGTATCATCCTCTTATACGTGTCAGTGTGATGGGCAGCTGGTGAAATAGGCTAAAGCTAAGAATAGGCTGACAAAACATCAGAAATCCAAGGCTTTATATGGTGCAGCATGAAAAGCATTCACAAGGTCATGCGGGTTCCTGTAAATAGCAAGGCTTGGTCGGTATCGTGGCTATAAAAACACATTTTTACCACGGACTGGTTACTGATATAAGGAATGTTTTTTCTTCCCGGCGTCCGGGTTTGGACCCGCGGTCCAAACTCCTGTGATCGATGTGTTATAGTTAATAAGTCGATAGAAGCTTTGTACCCTCTTGTGACTCCATGGCTGGTCCCATTTTCATCAAGTGAACGTATTAGTATTCTGCAGGGGGGAGGGGGGAGTGGATTGCAGATTCTCTATCAGCGGGGCCATGATAACCGACTGCCTCTCCTGGTGCGAAGTTGGGAAGGGAGACCGTTCATTAAAGAGAGCATGATGGCGATTTTGTAACAGTCGCCGTTCCCGCCTGTATCAGACAGCTGTTAAGGGTCCCCTGTCCTGACCGTGAGTCCTGGCCGTGCCCATCCTGTTACCACAGAAACGAAAGGAGCACCCCAGTTCACTGGGAGTTCACTGGCAGAGATACGTCCAGCTGAAATCCAGCCTAGTTTGGCCTGGTATGTTTTTTTTTTTTTTTTTTTTGTACTCTTGATCTTAAAAATACTTCTGATTGGCCCAGTTGCATCCATGTTTGCTTGACTGTGTGTATCGTTGGTTTGGACCTCAGCACATCGGGCCTTTCGGAGCTGAACACCAAGTTGTCTTTGAACCAGGCAAAAAAAAAAAAAAAAAAAAACTCTTCCATTGCGGTGAACAGATCAGACTAATTGCTTCAGACTGGGAATATGCAGCCATTTACATGACATACCATGAGTGTAGGATGATAATTTCTGTACATTTAATTTGAAAACCTCCCGTTGTTTACTTTTTAAAATACGGATCAAAGAAAATGTTCGTGACATTTGCGAATCTGCGGTGTAGGTTCTTCAGTCTGTTGTGAGTGTGCCGTCTGAGTCATACTGTAAGGGAAACTGAGAATAACAGATTTTAAGTAAAGTTAAAGTTTATTTTAAGTAAAATATACAGAGTAAAGTTTCTGATTTTGACATAATTTGCATAAAATGAGCGAGGAAAAAAGTATAAGTTTCGCCGTGTCCCGAAATATAATTTCGTAAACAGCACTGCGTTACGGGAAATAAATAGCACGCTCTTTCTAACAGAGAATACCCACTGCAGACAAGCTCAGTATGGTCTACATTTACATAGAGTGGCATTATCCAATATACAGTGACTGCCAGGGACCCTGCACAGTGCCAAACAGTAACATGAGATAGGGGCTGTTGTCCAGAGGGCCACTCTAACCCACTTGGAAGATCTACGCCGAGCTTCGCGTCTTCCAGACCTGCTCTGTCTGCAGCAAATATCTAGTCAGGCTAAATGGACCATCTGCCCCACAGAGACTGTTTAATCTTTAGAGGGTCCCTGGAGGGCAGGGAGGTGACTGAGCGCCGAGTCCATTCATCACCGCCAAGTTACATGGCAACGTACAAATCCTCCATTTTGGCGGGGGGGGTCGAGGGGGAGCCACGTGCCATCTGTATGCTGCCATCGCAACCCCCAACAACTGCATTAATTGCATCGTATAAATGAGCACGTGTGTCCATCTACACGGGGAGTTCTGTTGGTAATTCAGCGTTTTTGTCGTGGCTTTGACCCCGCATAACCCCCCCCACCCCCACTCATAGGGTGTGTCATTGTCATTGTCACCAGCTGAGGTTCTTTCCTTTTTTTTTTGGTGGAGGTGGAGCTGTTATAAGAAGAGGTCAAGGTGTCTAAAGACCTAAACACAGACCCATGAATGAATCAAATCGGAGTCTAATCCAAGGCTTTGTTCCATATTCAAATTCAGTGAATAAAATGCTACTAAAGAGCATCCAAAACCTCTTTAAGAAGATTACAAGGCCTTTTTGTCATCGAATAAACCAGAGTTATGGAATCCAAATTGCATTACATTAGAGCATTCTCCATCATCAGATCTTAGTGTATGCTTTCTATATTGATTCATTTTTCAAAATAATTGACGTTTAACATGATTTCAAATTTTCAGAGAATTTTTTAACATGTTCCGAAATGCACTATTGCTGCCTCTAGCTATCGTCTAGCTGCTCTCCTGCTGCGTCTTGCATACATATACCGTATAATATCCTGACGCCTTCCTTCTTTGAGTTTTGAATATATCTGTATTTGTGTAACAATGCCATCCTTGTGTAGCCACTGTACTTGCATTCTTGTCCTTTGTTACAGTTCGTTATTGTGTGTATGTAAATATGTCAGTGCATTAACGGAGGCTGCTGCAGAATCGTGTCTCCCTAGTGTAACCACGTTTACGCCAGGACAATAAAATATTGAAGAAGATATCGGCGTATCAGACTCTTCTTCTTCACATCGCTTTTCCTGATGACAGCAGGTCAGGTCAAAGCCCCGCCCCCCCCTTACTGAGGCCATAACCTCTAGTATGTTCTGGGGGACTCCTTCGAGGTTTCCTAGCTAGCTGAGAGAGAAAGCGAAAGCCCCCCAGCATGTCCGGGGTCTGCCCGGAGCCTGCACCCAGTGGGACCTACCCGGAATGGCTCCCTCAGGAATCCACCAGGTGACCATCCTGAAGAACCCCAGACCATCTCGGCTGGCTCCTCCAAATCAGAAGAAGCAACGGTCTTATGTTGAGTTCCCTCAGGATCTCCGCACTCCTCTGTCGCTTCGGACACTTGCATTCACATTCTAGTTCTTTCTGTCATTACGCTCAGCTCACCATAGACCTGCTCCGTACCTTCAAAGCTGCAGCCACTGAACAGATCCGGCTGCCAATCTTACATTCTCTCTTACCACTGCTCATGCATAATATCCTGAGGTATGTAAACTCCTCCGCTAAGTCCTGGCTCTCCCACCGAATCTGAATGGAGCAGTCGACTCTTTTCCAAGAGAGCGACATGGCCACCATGGCCTCGGGTTCGAACATGCTGGTTCTCATGCTCATCGTGCTGATTTGGCAGAGATTTAACTGGTTGAGCAAGCCAGCTGCTGAAAGTGATCTATACAGGTTGATGATGGATTATTCCGATAACTGGTCCAACAGAAGTTATTTGGTAAAGCACTTGCTGTGTTTACATGGCCTGGCTCTTTAAGACTCATGTATTGGTGAGGTCAGGCATAAAATTTCTGCAAGTAATAGCATTCAGTGTGAGCAACCGCACTCGTCTGAAAAGGCAGCAAAACCTTTAAAAAAATCATGTCTGGGGGACCCTTATACAGGTTTCGCGTTTGTTTAAATCTGTGCAAAGTTATTGGTATTTGGAGTTCACCGAGTTAACCGATGCAAGACAATCACTTACTTTTAATAAATTCATAAACCGATTTGCTTGTACCAGCGAGCAACAGGTTTCAGAATCGTATGACACAAACAAATTGCTTAACCGACTTAATTTATAAAAAATCAGCTTGTGGGTTTCTTGTTTTTCTCTTGCAGGGGAGAAAGCTCATCTGCGATGATTTTATTTTGTGCTCCTCTTAACCAAGATGAAGTACAGTCTTAAGACAAGAATGGCAGCGGAATGCTAGGAATGTTATGGTTTCTGAGATTTTCGCTTTTGCCTCGGAGCACTGAATGCTGAGAACTATGGAAACCTGGAATAACGATTGTTTTTGCTCTAGTTTGGAGCATAATTGACTCAACATCACAGGTGCGATGTACGTTTAGATGCATCACCCGGATTTAACAGGAAGCGCACACAGCTGTAACGTCACATTGGAGAGACTGTTAACAGTAGAACGGTAGGTAGAACTGAGGGGTCAAAGGTCGGTTCCCATCATCCCCCACGCCCAGCTCCCCCTGCGGTACCCACAAACTGATTCCTGTCTCTATGCAATAATGGCGCAGGGCACCACCTCCCTCTCTGCGCTCTGATGCTTCTGCACACACAAATGTCTTCTGTCTTTCAGCTTCATGCCAGATTTCATTCTGTGCCCACGGTACATCTCAGATGAATTTATTTATGTATATCTGTGTTTATTTATTCGCTTTGGTCTGACCATATCAAAATGCACTTCTGCCTTGGTATATTATTATTCAGTTCTCTATCATGGGGCCAAAGTAATATATACGCAAAAAAGGTGACCTGGGTATAAATGAAGAAGTGCTGGAAAGAAAAAGTTTTCCTATTTACGCTAACTTCCGCAGTAATAATAATCAGAGTGTTTTATATTGTAAAGACGGTGTGATTTTAGCATCCGTCATCATCCTGTCTGAGCTGGGTTTTTTTTTTGAGACATTTGCCAGGGACGCTGGTGATAGCTGAGGGGACCACGTGTTCGTCAGGAGTGCGACAAAACCTCCGGACAGCCCCAAGGTGGACACTCAGGCAGCACAAGACATCACAATAAATCGTGAAGTATTATTTGCTTAATGTATCTTTCACAGTAGACATAAAAAGGGATAAGTACATTAATAATGATGATAATGATATATATTTATTTCATTTTGTCTAATCATCCTAATTGCATAAATGTCTTAATGGCAATTAAGCCCTACAAGAGCAATTTTATTGGCATGTCCAGAAAAGTAGTTACCACTGTGAACACAATGTCCTAAAAGTGACACAGTGTTGATTAATTGACAGCGAAAGCTCGAAATGCTGGCGTCGTCTCAAGGAAAATTTCAGTTTTGCCACAGACAGACTTTATATTAACTCTAGATATTCCCTGTGGTACAACACAGAATATGAATGCATATATAGTAGTTAACTAGTGTAACTGTAGCAAAACACTTTTTCCCTCTCAGAATATGGAAAATTAGCAGCTCTCGGGATTAAGTATAATTAGATTTGCATTAAAAAAAGCATCCTTGGCTGCGAATGCTATATTCACTATTCATGCACTGCGAAGCGTCTCCCCACCAGGCTGGTCTAATGATCCTGTCCTCTTGGCTCCCTGCCTTGGCCTTGTGCTTCCCAAAGTCGGTCATGTCTCACAGAATAGGTGAGAAGGTCTCCAGGTCACGAATCTCAATCCTCGTTAATGTCAGTGGGCCGGATTCGACCTGGAATCCTTCTTGGTATAACGAAGGGAAGAACGGTGGGAGGAACCGGCCCGCCGACGGATTTCAATTAACGAGGAAATACAGGATGCCCCCTGTTAACGTTGTGCGGTTCCACGGCAGGTTACTGGGCTAGCTCTCCCATTACAGGCTCAAAAACAAGCCTGCTATTGAAAGCAGAGCCAATCAAAGCCTCCATTCTTGGCCAGAGTGAAAAGCATAAAATTATAGCAGAATATTAAACATGACGGATGCGCAGAGTAATCAGGGTTACGGTAGGGGCCACTTTACTGCGAAACACACGTCGCCACCTGCACAACCGTCTGCTCATCTCTACCGATTTTATAATTTAAGGCTGCAAATTTAATCTTAGCGGGATGAATTAATGGGTGTTTGGATAGATATATAAGGGTTATAGCAAGTAACAACCAACTCAAACTCACGCACACACAAGCACAGCTAGAGCTAGGCTATTACCCAGGATCCCAGTGTGTACCCCCCCAGACAACGTTTGTGAAAGGGGTGTATTGAGTTTAAATGCTAGAATTCAAATGCTCCCTCAAACAGGGCAACCTTCTGGAATAGAAGCGCCCGTTCGATTTTAAGCTTTCTCCTTGCGTTTTCTTCTGTTTACTTTACGACAAAAAAAAGTAAGTTCTTCCCAGGTAATGTAAAGCTCTTTTTCAAAGTTCACATAACCGGGTAAAGAGTAAAAAATAGTGGGGGGGGGGGGGGGAGTGACATGGCAATCATTCAAAAAGCATTTATTGATCCACACAAACCTAACATGGCTTGGAGTCGGGGGTCTTTTATCAGTGAAAACTTTGCTCAAGGTGACCAGAGAGTGCCTAGCGGAACGCAGCGGCTTAATTAATGAGTTTCCTCGAGTTTATTATGTATCGTGAAGCAAGCGTGCCGGTCAGTGGTGGGGTAGTCAGTCACCAGACGAGCGATAGCACTGGACAAAAAGACTGCTGCTGCATTTTAATAAGGCGAATAATAATGAGAAATCAATTTGCATGTATATCACATTTATTCTTCTGTTTTTGCTACATTCAGACACAGCCTTCCAGTTTGGTATTATCTTAACTCGAGCTCCACTGACAATTACACAAACAGATGGTGAAAAGTTCACGCCTAGGCCAGCCTGCTTGCAACAAATCTAAATTACCCACAAACACAGACCCCAGTCCCTCTCAGGCATCAATATGTCTTCTCGGCTAGCCTCACAGCACAGCGTTTCCACCTCCAAGCCGCCCCAAAGCTCAGCCTTGCACTGTTTTTTTTTTGTGTGTTCTTTGAACGTACATCAGCAATTTGTGAGCGCTGACTGATTCAGATTTGTGGAGGGTGACTGAGACCGGTTATTCCCTGGAAATATCATGTAAGGTAATTGGTTACTGGCGCTACGGCTGCAGGAAGCCTGATTCGGGGGGGGGGGGGGGGATGGGAGGGGTGGTTTAATGGGGTCACTGGCAGCTGTCCACTCTATACCTGTTTGTCAATACCCTGGAGCCAGGGTTGCGATTCAGCACGGAGATCGAGCGCCGTGAAAGGAATCCGATGAGATCTGAGTTTTGCCGCCTCTCCGTCCGGCTTCCCTGGGAGGCCCAGCTAGGCCAGGCCCCTTTGAAAGGCCCCTCTTTCAGTGTAGCAGAAGGGGTGCTGGATGTGAAAGGAGAGTGATATAAAGGACCGCTCTGAGATGGAGAACCAGGCTGATACCGTCTTGATCAAGTCCATTCCTGTGGCTCCGATGGACCTGCCCCCACGCCCGCAGCCACACAGCGATCGGGGGCTTTCTACACACAGCACCGCCGGACGAGGTCTGTCGGGCGGGGTGCCATGTGACCAGTGAATCTAAAAGCACCAGCTGGGAATGCTTCTCTGATGCGAGACTGCAGTGCAAAATCAGGAATAAAAAGAAATGCGAGAATCACACCTGGTCCCTAGTATTAGACACCTCTGCATCTGAAAAGGTAGCAGGAGGCTGCATAGGCTATGAATCGCATACTTTACAAGTATGCATTTGGCATCAGCATTAAAAAGCTGATCCAGGACTGAAATATTAAATGCAAACACTGAATATGAAGTGCACGCTCAATATATTTTATTTGGAGCAGAAAAATATAGTTATACGTTTTTTTTCTAAAATGAGGATTTTAGAGTCTATTTATTATTTCAAGAGGATTGGATTTCAGATTGTAAATTATTAGTGCTATCGCTCATTTTGAAAGCACCAGTCGCATTTTAAAGACCATAAGCGATACTGTTGGATATTAGTGGAAGAGAACGAGAAGTAATTCTAGGAGAAATACCATTGAAACAATATTGTTCAGAAGTTCAATTGTGGTTATTTCTCTGGAATAAAACCCTTTAGTTGCTTGCAGTATTCATGAAGATTTGGGTTTGTTGGGTAATTTAGGTCATGGGTTGCTTCGCAAGTTCCTTAGACGTAATATTCAGCAGTGATGTTTGTGGAAAGGTTTGCACGTTTAACACCAATGAAAGTCAGCGCTTCTACGATAAGCCCATTGAGAAACGCAACCCACACAACTCTAAGTTTACTTAAAATATTTACATGTCGAGAAATTCCAAGAGTCACGAGTGGTATTTGCGTATTTAGTTCATCCAAATGCTACACGCATTCCAAACCGCGACAGGCCAGGCCTTATTTTAATTCCAGAGGCTGTGTTTCCAGATGGAGCCTCCACACATGAAGCCAGCATTTCACAGATGCACTCAAAACCAGGCACTCAAACAAATATGCCTCAAAATGAGACAATGTTAAAAATTGACCGTAAAACACGAACAGCAGATTCTCAGTCGTACATATGTCAGTATTTGATATATACATTCCATTTCCCTCTATAAGAGCAATGTTTACTCTGTTTTCAGGGATTTGCAATGCACTGGAGAATCGTCAGGTTGGCCCTTAAGTTACTGATACTGCAAGGCGAGTGTGTAAATGTGTCTTTTTGGGCTAATTTTATGGGTGAATTTCACACTTTCTTCTACCTAGTTTTCAAAGTGTCCCTGTTACAAGGTCATCCAGCGACACTGATAGCGAGCTGCACAAGATGCGATATGCTGAGGGTAATTATGATGGTCAAATTAGTGTTCTTGGTACATCAATCACTGAGCACGTCCTACTGAGAAACAGCCCCCCCACCCTACCACACATTGGCTTCTCACTGAAAAACAGCAATATAGTCTTCCAGTGCCATTACTGCTGCCATAGCCAATGGTAATATTATCTGCCCTAAAGCAGCAAACATCCTATACTCTGTACATAATCTCTAGGTGAATAAAAGAGTCTGGACCAATCATATTGCAGACGAAGTGGGTCCAAGCAACTAGAGGAAGGGGGACCAAGACATCTGATTGGTTGGTCCTGCCTCCATCTAGTTGCTCGGACCCACCTCCAATAGTCTGATTGGTTATCTCTCTGAACCAATCATTTTTCCTTCTGCCCTCAGAACATTTTTGTGTAAGTGTTGTGATGTCTGGCACAAGATCATATGTGCATCCTGCCTTTATTCACACCCTGTCTAGATTTTTATCAATACTGGCCTACCTATTCCTGACCTAGAAGGCAAACGTCTGCATTCGATGTACTTCATGGGGTGGACTCTGCTAACGACTGCTATCTTTTCTCTATGAAGTAACATAACAGTTAAGGATGCAGTCTCATAACCTGCCATTAGAGTCCCACCTGTGAGACCTTCAGGCAGGATAGCTTCAGTAAAGTATCCTGCTGCATGAAGGGATTGTAAACACAGGTTTTCTGCTTTTTTGGAAAAGGTGTCATTTAAGCAAATAAGTTTGAAAACGAACCATTTGCATTTCAGGAATTTTCCTAGCCATGATTAGCAGGCATCCCATAATTTACTGCTCAGTGTTAAGGCCCATTAATTTTCATGTTTGGTGCACGGTCAGTCTGTGACATAAAAATGTAAAAAATACTTTCCACTTGCCAGTTCCTGATTGGACTAGGCCATACATGCACGTATTTTATTACGAAAACCACCCATGGGTGTGCAAAGGCAGAATAATGAACAAAACTCTGAAAACAAAGACAAAACTAAAGCAAAACAAAAATCAACAACAAACATATATGTCTTCCTAAACAAAAACCATACACAAAGCATGAAAGAATGCTACTCGTCTCTACATTATTGAAAAGGATGGAACTACAGTATATACAAACACTAATAATTGTCTATATTTTGGGCATGTAAAGAATGCATTAATAAAAAGCCTGAACTTTCAGACTGAAGGCAGCCAATAGCATTTGTGGATACAAGTATTAGCCCCTCCTCCAAACAGATTAACTTTTCCATTTGCTACGTTATTGGGGAAAGACAAGGAACAAAAAATAAACTAACTAACAGCAGGAGTCATACCATATAACAGTCTTACTGTAGATAACCTGCCCCACACACATAAAGGCAATCAGCATATATATGTTACCTAATTGTGCATGAAGTTGTGTTACTGACACCTATCGCAAACATAGCAAAAGTAGAAAACTTACAAAAATGTGCTTTAGGTTGTAAGAGTGCTTCATTGTGCTTCAAACACTTATATGTCAAAATCAGATGATTTATAAAGCTTATCCGTAAACTGATACCTGACCATGCTAATTACCTGAGATGACATTCTTTTGAGACTGAGGGGGGGAAATTATCCAAATGATTCATATCCGCGGATTTCAGTTCATAGAACACAGGAACCACCCCCTCCCCCCCAACACCATCACCAGCAGGAAATGCAGAAATACCCTAGCAGTACATTTAATGAGTACTAACATCCATCCATCTCCTGACCTCTTACTGGAGCTGGAGTCTAACCCAGGCAGCACAGAGTACAAGACCGGGGTACAATCTGGACAGAACTCTGGTCTGGGTGCTAACAATGTCCATTAATTCTAGCTGCAGCTAAATAAGGTCATGAAAGTGGTAACTGGTCCTCCAGGCTTAAGGTTTTAATAATTCTAAATGATACATTTGCTGCAATGTTTCCCACTGACCGTATGCAGAGCCAGACAGGACGTCTGGTTAAGGTGTTTGCATCCCTACATGCTCTTTATGAAAGCTATGAGGGGAACAGTAACAATAACAAGATCAACAACAACATCAGCAACAACAAGAACAACAGCTAGAATAACAGCAGCAACAACAGCAACAACAATAGCAGCTACAATAACAGCAGCAACAACAGCAACAACAACAGCAGCTACAATAACAGCAGCAACAACATCAGCAACAACAACAGCAGCAGCTACAATAACAGCAGCAACAACATCAGCAACAACAACAGCAGCAGTAACAGCAACAACATCAGCAACAACAACAGCTACAATAACAGCAGCAGCAACAACAGCAACAAGAACAGCGATAGCAATAATAATAATAATAATAATAATAATAATAATAATAATAATAATAATAACAGCAATGTAAATGTCTCTAACCAAAAGGTCAGTTGTGAAAACCTGCATAGTTTTTATATAAAGTAGTCTATATAGTGTTTGGTTGGCATATTTTCCACTGGAATTAGCTCCCAAAATTCTTTAGCACTCCCAACAGAACCATTTCTGCTAAATGATCCATATAAAGTTAGTTTTTTCCATAAAACTAGCTGGCATACTACCATTAAGCCAAACGGATAAAGAGACAACTTAAGACCATTTGTATTACCTTTAAACATACTGAGATAGGAATTGTATATGGTGGGACTCCATGGTACCGCTAAGGGCCTCTTTTTGTTTTTATATATCCTGCAGAGAAGCTCAGTCTTCACCTGTCATGTCCTATTTTTGTATGTATTTTGGTTTTAGACCAACGGAGAGAGACGAAGCTCCGATTTGACCTTCTCTATTTTGCTTTGCGCTGATATTTATTTAGGTTAAGGTTAAGGAAGCATATTAGGGCTTCTCAAATGCTAAAACAAAAAAACAACCTTAGAAAAGGACACACAGAGACCGTCTATGGCCTGTGCTAATTCCAGTGTCATCCGATTCACGTTATTGCCCCCAATAGAGAGCCATCCTGTGTCGTCAATCGCATTCCCGAAACGTCGAAATGAGTCATCTGCCCTTAGAGAATAATAGACATTAATATAATCAAGAATTAATATAATCAATCAGGCGAAATAACACTTAATCATTTACAAAAACCTATTATTTCAGATCCCCCGCTACTCGAATCGTCCCTATAGACACACGTGCCTGGTTGATAGTTAATCTCTCATCGCCTCGCTCAAGCTAGCTAATTTCCGTCTTTTAATTAAAACTCGAAAGCTGCATTTCCAGACGATTGTTTTTTTTTTCACCACACTGCCGAGTGTTTCCAGCACGCAGGAAGACCTGGTTTTCCACACCGCGATGGTCGGCCTTCCCACCTGAAACCCGATAGCGAATCCGGCCTCGAACAGAACGGCGTGTTTTTTATTGTTTACGCACGTTCGGAGGCTTAAAATTGTGTTTATTCCCTTGGTGGTGTGCGCTAATCCACTAATTCATTTTCTCTGGTGTTTGGAGATAGTGTTTGTCGGGGGGGGGGGGGGTTATATTTAGCTATTTTTCTCCCTTCATTCATTGTCTGCAGGTCGAACTTCAGTTTCAGCAGAGAAGAAAAAAAAACAGAGATTCCTTTAATTATGCGCTCTGCTGTGCGTCTCTTTGTGCAGCTCGCAGTTGTGGGGGTAAAAAAAAGCATCATATATACATTCCCAGGGATGTTGAGAAAAGGCCAGCAGGGGGCAGAGAGGTGCAGGAGGGCAGGTAGGGGGCTGAGAAGGGGCATTCAGAGTCCCAATCGTCTGGGGGCTGCCCTCTTGGTAGCCTCCAGGCCTCGTGAGAAGCGGCTGTGTTTTCCAGATGAGGAGTTTTGAGAGCCTCAATGCCGGATGCGTGTCCCTGAGTGGGGGCCTTTGAGCTTGGACCCTTTCCTCTCTTTTTGTTCTGACGGACCACATTGGCTTCAATGAACTATTTCACCGTCGCTGTGGTATGTAGCGGAGAATGGAACTGAAGGGGTTTTTATGTTTTTTTATGAACCTTTTGTGTATAATAAGTAGTGAGTTACACAACGTGCTGCTTTACTGGTCTTTACAGCAGTGGCAATTTTAAAGCTTCTAGTTCTCATTTTAGCTATAGAAAAACATAAACAACCCCCCGCCCCCCAGGTATGAAACCCAAAACACCTTTGCTGATGATTTAAGCACATACGAAAACAAATTTCTTGTGCAAATAGTGTATTTAATGAGTTGGTTTTTAATTAGCTGACTTATAAGCCCCCCCCCCCCCCCCCAGCATGGTGTGCCAGACTGCAGAGGGAGTGAGGGCTTGGGGCCTTTCTGACTGCCTTTTTCCGTGGGCCTGGGTCCTGCTGCATTTTGATCAGGCGGTGCTGGTCATCCAGATGGATTTCAGCACCTCCTGTCATGCTGTAAAGTTACATGCGGTCTGGTGTGAGGAAAATGCGAGGAGGACAGTGAGACACCCCCAGTTTTGGCAGGGGAGTCTGATCCAGGATATTACCACGTCAGTCACGGGGGCACAGAAGCCCCATCTTTGTATTCCGTCATTTTCTGCTGGACACTATTAATTTCTTACCCAGGTCACATCCTGGGCCTGTTGCCTGGTGGGGTCTATCTAGCCCGCCCCGTCAACATGCGCCCTCAGCAGCATTGCCATAGCGACAGGCTAAAGAACGCATTCCCTTGGTAGAATGCAACCATAGGGAACGTTCGGGTATGTGCATAGAGCCCGCCTTCAACGATAAGCGTATATTATAGTTTGTTTCGGATATACATACTTATTAGCAATTCTGTGCCATCAGCGGGTAATAATAGGCCGTCTTCAGGCTAATGAACTTTGAAATTTATTCAACTTACGCAACCAGAGTTGAGGGTAAGATTTAGAGCCAGTTCGATATGGTGCTGGATGCATTTCCAGCTCCTCTTCGGGGTCTCGTATGCCTTAAGCATGCCGTTGATTGTATCATTTCATTCCTACATTTAATTAAAGCGCGCGAGCGGAATGTAATTGAATTGGGCTGAGACTGACAGTTGTCTTAATTGGTTCAACTCGGTGTGTGTGTGTCTGTGTGTGTGTGTGTGTGTATCCGGACGCCCATTTCTGGGTCGTCACCCAGCCAATCAGATTTTGTTTAGTGTAGCTCAGTTTCACAAGCAAGCCACCGCACTTCTCATTCTATTTTCTGGCGCGGGTGTTGGGGGGGGGGGGGGGGGTGCCATTTTTTCTGAATTCTTCCTGACAGATTATTAACGACCTTGCGCTTGGCGGAAATGTCCTCAAACATAATTACGAGCCCCGGGTAATCGGCACGAATCTCGGCCCGGCACCTCGCATGGGAGCGATGAAGATGAAGGCGCTCCATGCCGGCTCCCCTTCAGCCACTGTGCCCCCTCGCCCCACCCGACTCCCACCCCCTGACGGAGAGCGGAGCAAGTCGTTTCGGCCACTCTGCGTGCAATCTCCCAGCGACTGTTTTAATGGTGGGAAGCTGTTGATGAATAGACTCATTCTCCAGGATAATGCCTGCATGGGGCCCGGTGGTGCTGAAGACAAATCATCTTTGAGAACAAACCCTGTAGCTGTGTGTGTGTGTGTGTGTGTGTGTGTGTGTGTTATATAATGCACTGTACAGAGGTTTATCCAACCTCTATGAGAGCCAGAATCAGGCAGGCCTCTGAAAGCCAAACATCTGACACCAGTAAAGGCTTTGCTGTCATGACAGCCAATGAAGTAGGCGCATCAGCCAGCCAATCAAAGTGCGTTTTGTGTCAATATGCAAATGAGGTAAACTCCCTACGAGTCATCTGTAGGTCTCATTGTGGGTTTTTAATGCTGTCTGTCAAGGCTAGAGAGGAGGGGGAGGGGCACAAGGTACAGCACCCATGAGTGTGAAATATCAGCCTCTGAATCGTTCGGTAGCACAATTTTGGGGGAAAATTAAGTAATCAGTTCTATTGCCCACACTCTCGTAACCCTATATAGGACACATGGTATGGAAGATGAATGACTGCCCAGAGCTCCTGCTGCTTCTACACCTTCCAGAATATTCTGCAAGTAAAAGATGGAGCATATGGCGTAGATATTTAAAGGATGCACTAGCGATCTTATTAATTGCTTGTCTCTAGGAACAAAGATGAGGCGCATGCAGAACTCCGAAGCCGTCTCTAGCTAACAAACACGGATCGGCTGTCATATGCCCTAGCACATACCTTACGTGACTGCAGGTGAGCAGTAATAAAATCGTTAACTAATTAACTGTCAATTGAACAATGAACTGCCCTCAAGCAAGAAGCTTAGCTTGTCCCCAAACTTCTCCACCCTGGGGACTAACCCCCCCAGTCTCTGAAACGCTCATGAAGGTGCAATATAAACTCCAAATGACAACCTTCAGCTTTGCCTGTACCTGTTTACCATTTTTTTTTCACCGCAGATACAGACATATTATAAAAGTATATATTAAGAAATGACATTTACAGTACCAATGAGATTTGATAGCTAAATGTCAGGTTCAGTCGCCAAAGTGAGGTAGTATTTGCAGGGAATTTACTAGAAATATATTGCTGTTTTTCAAAAGGGATTATTTTGGGGAAAAAGAGATTGAAAGAATAAAGAATATGTCTATTTAATTTTTTAATGAGAGACACTACGAATGTTACTCTGTGTAACTGAGCAAGCATCCATCATACATGTATCATTATTTCTGTTGTTTTAGTTTTCTCTTCTTTAGTTTTGTGCATTTTAATAACTCCGGTGATTCAAACATTGCGTCGGCACAACGGTCTAATTATGTTGCAGTACATTAGACAAGACAAACGCCTTCAAATTGCGGTATGCTGAAGACACAGCAGACTACTCTGATTGGACACTTTGGGAATTACAAAAACAAATTATTATACTGAGGATACTGATTTTCTCAGACCTCCCAAGAATTTGTGCCTTTTGTATTTTTGTATTTTGAGGTCGAACAGCCACAATTTCCTCTGTTGTTTTCATGCATATTGGTGGAAAAAATCTGTGCACTCTGGCTGAACCCCACCAACCCCCCCCCCCACCCCAAATTTCAATAAATGATACTCAAGCCTTGTCTCTACCACTGTAATTGGTCCATGTTTACATAAATATTATCCCATCTGCATTCGTTTGAAGCTCTGGAAAGAGGAAACCTCTCACATATAATCCGCTTCATAAGACTCGGGGAAAATGCATTTCTGAGCAGAAAATGAAATCACTCAGAAGTATAGTAATTCTGACAAGAGGAGAGCGAAGGAGCCATTTCACAGAACATTCCAGCAGGATTGGAAGGCAGGTCCGGCTGCTATTGAAAGGTTAACAGATGTCTCGGAAAATAACGTCGGTGCTTTGTGACTCGTTGACAGCTTTTTAGTTGACATTCGAGACTTTTGTGTAAGCGGAGAGTAGGCTTTTTCACGAGTTTAAAGAGAAGAGCAGGGAAACTGAGGGAGCTCTAGATACAGTTATTGCATGCATATTTTAAGGGATAAATCCATCTTTGAAATTTCTCAATTTCTGTCCTGGCGAGGGTCATAGTGGGGCGGGGGGTTGGACACATGGTATCGCAGGACATAAGGCTGACAAAGACTCTGGGGGAGATGCCAGTTATTTTAAGGAGCAATTGTGTAAAATTACACACAAATGCTATTTCATCCAAGCGAGGGTGGAAAAGATGTTTGTTTTTCATTTGTGTGTGTGCTTGTTCTTGTGTATTCGTTAGTTGCTCAAACCATGAGCGGGGAGTCCATTTGACTATGTTTGTCTGGTAGTAACGAAGGCATCCACACAGTGTTGATCTTCATAATGATGAAGGATTCATTAATAGGCGCTTGATCCAGCTGGGTTGATGTTTAACACACTCTGCTACCACACAAGCGGCGATGTTTCCCCAGCGTTATGCCGACTGGGATTGGCTGCGCCAACTCAAACACACGACTGCAGCAAATGCATCTGCAAGACTCCTCCCAGAAGGGCCTCAATCATGCATGTCAGCGGCTTCGCATTGGATCAGGGACCTGAAACTTTGTGCTCCAGTGATATTAAAACACCCACAAAGCATTTGGCAGGTACTGTAGAAAATTTTCAGATTTTGCTTTGGTCTCCTAGGTGATGTCAGCCGGGAAACAAAACAGAATGCTCCGTCACCCATTCACCATGTTCATGCCAAACAAATGCACATTCTCCTAGAAGATCCTGTGGTTGCACGCCGCGCCTTTTTTACGTTATAACCAGTTCCATTTGCTCCCCACGACACGACGCAAATTTAAGACAGTATGCAATAACTGATCCGACCTGTTCCATTTCGTAGAAAATCCGAATCCTATTAAAAATTCTTCAAATTGAAATGTCTCCACAAGGAGCATTGTATCAGCCTGAGAATGGCAAATAACTGTACGATCCTGGATGTTATATTAAAGTTCCATGAAACGAGATTATAAGTGAACAGGCCGAAATAGGCAAGAAAATGTCACCATAGTGCGGAGGCAGGCTCTGAGGTGTTACATCTCTGGGGTGAGCCTCCATTTACGGCTGTTACTCTGACAGGACAGCCCTGTGTAAATGCAGCACAGTGAGCCCTAGTATTGCAAATAAGAGGAAACAGATCAGGGAAGTTCTGCTGTTTCACATCTCCAGGCTTGGGGGATCGATTCAGAATCAGAACTCAATTTATTGCCAGTATGTCCAAATATACCAGAGCTATTTGTGGTTCAGGACCAAACATGAAGTACAGGACATAATTATAAGACATACAGGGGAACAGCTCACAGAACAGTATGTGAACAAAAGAGGATCGGTATGAAGAGAATACAGATCAACAGAAGACAGAGCAAGACGTCTTAAGACTGTAAGTTAAACATGAGAACTAGTGCAAGAACCATTTCAGTGCGAGTTGAAAGGATATTACACATATTGCATGCTATGAAGGCCAGATGTCAGACGAAAGAGAAAATGTCCCTGGGGAAGTGGAATGCACCCAGGTGACGGATTGCTGACGTATTAGGTACGACTCCAAAGGGTCAGCTGACTAATCCTGCTGCCATTCCATGTGCTTTACATGGGCTCCACATAAATTAGGCATAGAACACGCCTGTGTGTTTCTTTGCTTATGGCCTTGTGGGTAGCAGGTTGATTTTGATTCAGTACTGGATGACCTGTGGGAAGATGCATGGATGGATGGATGAATGAATGGATGGATCAAGCTGGCATATTAGGAGAGCAAAGAGAGGGATAAGTTCACAGAAGCACGCTAAAACGTACCCCCCCCCCCCCCCCCACACACACACACACACACACATACACATAAACCTAATATGCCTAAATGAAAGCGTTTTATTAACTGGAATGCTTCCAAGGTCTAGCAAGCCAAACGCTTCCTCATCAATTACTTCAGGCTCTGCTTGGAGAGGTTTAGCACAGGTGTTAGAAATTAAGGGCTTATAGGTATGAAATGAAACGGAGCAGGGAAAGCCATAAGACGCCTCCTGCTTCCCCGCCCGCTGGTCTATGCACGGCGGTAACCCCCTAAGACGCTGTCCGCCCCGGCCTCCCGCTTCTCCGCCCGCCGGTCTATGCACGGCGGTAACCTCCTAAGACGCCGTCCGCCCGGCCTCCCACTTCTACGCCCGCCGGTCTATGCACGGCGGTAACCTCCTAAGACGCCGTCCGCCAGGCCTCCCGCTTCCCCGCACGCCGGTCTATGCACACAGAGAACCCCCTAAGACGCTGTCCGCCAGGCCTCCCGCTTCTACGCCCGCCGGTCTATGCACGGCGGTAACCTCCTAAGACGCCGTCCGCCCGGCCTCCCACTTCTACGCCCGCCGGTCTATGCACGGCGGTAACCTCCTAAGACGCCGTCCGCCCGGCCTCCCACTTCTACGCCCGCCGGTCTATGCACGACGGTAACCTCCTAAGACGCCGTCCGCCAGGCCTCCGGCTTCCCCGTCCGCCGGTCTATGGACGGCGGTAACCTCCTAAGACGCCGTCCGCCAGGCCTCCCGCTTCCCCGTCCGCCGGTCTATGGACGACGGTAACCTCCTAAGACGCCGTCCGCCAGGCCTCCGGCTTCCCCGTCCGCCGGTCTATGCACGGCGGTAACCTCCTAAGACGCCGTCCGCCAGGCCTCCGGCTTCCCCGTCCGCCGGTCTATGCACGGCGGTAACCTCCTAAGACGTCGTCTGCCAGGCCTCCCGCTTCCCTGCACGCCGGTCTATGCAGCTCAGTAACCTCCTAAGACACCGTCCGCCCAGCCTCCCACTTTCCTGCCCGGCTGTCCACCCACCCACTGAGGGGCGTCAGCTATCTGAATTTCTGGCCCACAAAAGCGGAGCAGGCTGATATTAACGGGACGGATCCAAGCGGCCCGGCATGTTGCAGGGAACAGGTGCATGGTGATGACTCACATGGGCCCGGCCAACTTCCTCCGTCAACAGACAGCTGCACAGCAAGACCTGTGGGCGATCACAGAGGGACTTTCCTGAGGTTAGACCGGGACCAAACTGGCACCAGTTCCCGCAGTTCCTGACAGATCGACACCTCCTTGCCTTCAAAGTATTTGTTATGGTTAATCCCGGGCGGCAGCGGCTGGCAAATGAAACTGTGCAGATATTTAATTTGTATTACAGTCAAATACACTCTGCACATCAGAGCTCAGTGTGCCATCGGTGCCAATCTTCTTCTGAAATCGATCGAAAATGAGCATGTTGATGAATAACGTAAGAGCTGTTCAGCATCCTAAAAAAAGTTATTTATTTGTACACAACATTAAAAATAATTCGTAGTGCAAATTTGTCATACTCCTATGTTTGTTTATTTTTAAATGTTTGTTTATTTTATGTATATATATATATATATATATATATATATATATATATATATATTTTAAAATGCATACGTTATATGCTCTCCTATTTAGGGTTATGAGTACTTACAGAGTTCATGTATTTACAAAATTTACAGAGTTTGTTGTCAATATGATATGAATGTAAATTTACAGGTTAATATGTCTTTGAACCCCCAGTAACTATCAACCTAAAGAATCAGTTGACTAAATTGGTTTCTATCCATTCACTATTAGTGACTGTTCCTGTTATTAATGATATTAGCGATCCGGAACCTATTCCTGTGAATCGTAGAGTGTTAGTCTCTCCAGTAAAAGATTCTGTCTATCGGGCTGTTAGAGGCACTTACACACAGCACTAACTTATAAAACATCTGATGTGTGACTCCGTGTGCTTATGATCAGAAGGCTGCTGGTTCAAATCCTGTGGTTGCAGAGTATTTTTACCATTTGGCCCTAGAGCGAGGCCCCAAGAACCCCATTGCTCCTGGGATTATCTATCCCAACTTCCTCAACTGTACCTCGCTGTAAATAAAAGCATTTAGTAAATTTGGCAACATGCAAGAAGCACATGCATGAAGAAGTGAGACCTGCAAATAGTTTAATCTGTTTCGCTGTATGTTTTGACTGTTTGATTTGTTAGCGTACTTATGTTAATCCTAACTGTTGCCTTAAACTGGCCAATCACGTGGCTCCTCTTTGGCCATCAACACGAGAGTGCTCTTAATCAGACTGTCTGCCCGGCTGCTCCCCCTAATCCTACCGAGCAATGATAGACTCCAGGAGTGCTGTGAGATTAGTTTTCAGGCAGTTCCTCTGATTAGTTCCTTTCATTAGAATCAGGGCCATATAATGTATTGATTACTACATGAGCTTGTCAATTGCCCTGATGAAAATATTCAGCGTCGATGATTTAATTGTTGCCGTCGAGTGTATTTTTCGGCTCGGATGAGCATCTAGGGCTTTCTGTGGTTAGTCTGCTATGGCTGCATTAAGTCCTATGCAATTTATGGCTACATACATGCCCTGTGTCTCAGTGTTGCTGGGAGCACACATATATATAGAAAATCAGGTCATTCCCCAGATGGATCCGGTTACATATTGCTTTCACATTTCCAAAAATGAGCACATCGCGTCACACTGTTACCCTGGGTTATTTCTCTTGGCTAAGGAGTTTATTTATGGCTTAAAAATGGATACTTATTCCTGTGTCTGCATTGCTCCCCTGGTGGGTCCAAACTGTAAAGAAAGCAGACAGGCGTCAGTTAAGCTCTCGGCCAGCATGGAGTACTGCATTGAGCACCGTCGCGTCCGTCGGCTGTCAGAGAGAAACAGGCCGTAGCCAGCAGGACGAGGTGAAGCCCGGCGTTTGCTCAGTGGGATGGTTAAAGGAGAGCTCCATCCGCACGGGAGGAGACACCTGTAAAAGCACCCCAAGGATTCTGACAACAAGGTAGTAGCAGTTTTAGCTACGACTGGGGCTTGTGGTTTCCAGGCCAGAACTGTACCTCCGTCAGGCTTTCGCCATTTGCTCGGAAGTAGGTAACAATCAAAGTAACTCAGGCTGGAAATAAGTATGATTCCGTAAAACCTGGGTTGGGAGCAGAGACCTGGATTTTGATGCGACGACGCAAACAAAAACGACAGAATTTTACAGCCTCCCTTAAAAAGATACGACGGAAAGACATTGGCCGTGTGACCTTTCACGCCCACATGCCAGCCGGGAGTCACGCCATATTCTACCGCGGCTTAAGGACTAATTTACACTCTGGGCTGGCGCCGCCGTAGACCAGACGTGCACTGGGCAGATCGTTATCTGTTTCGCTGCCAGCTGATGGGAGCATTATCCCAGCTTTGAACCCGTTACCTTCATGTCGGCTTGCGATGGCACACATCAGATCGATACCCCCTCGGAATCTTCAGTTTCACATATAATCCGTTCCTTAATAGTGAAACCTATAATCGTAGTTTATCTCGACAAGCCCGTCTTAAACATTTGCCCGCTGGATCTCGGCCGGACATAGCAGAAGCTTCAAACAATAAGAGGTAAGCTTCGTTAGCTATGGGTGGTGAGGCTAACAAGCTGCTCTTGGCCGGTTCCCGGGGAAGACAAAGGCTAGCCCTGGATCGGCGTTATGCTAATTAGCTGAGAGTCTCCTCTGGTTGGTCTGTTATGGGCCTGAAGTCCCAGGCCAGAGACAAGTTAATGTTAACGTACATCCAGCAAGGTCATCCATCCTGCTGATGGAGAGTGCTGGAAAAGGCTACTTACCTTGAAAATTGTGGGCATTATAATTATTTGCGAGACAAAGAAAAAAGAAAGCCAGACCTGGGATATGCTTGTTTTGCAGGAGAAGATAAAATATCCCCACATAATCCTGCACTCAACATAGATGGAAGATGGATGGATGGATGGAGAACATATCTTGTGGGCTGAAGATGAAATGTCAGGGTGTTTTGCAGTAAAAACACTGCTGTATCCTTGATTTTTCATCCAGTGAGTTCCAAAAGATGAAAGATCTAAATTAAGGCTGAATTAATAGGCAAAACCATGGAAATGTTTTAATACATTGGCTGTGATCCATTTTGGGCCTTTTCTATTCATCGTGAATATTAAGGCCTGGAAATGGCTCTTTCTTAACTGCAAAATAAAAGATAAAAATGGTTTTTCCCTATTATGCTGGGATCCCACATGCTGGTGACTAAGTACTGACTGTGCTATTAGGTGAGGGGGGCTGGGGGGGTATTCGGTCTTTGATCTTGACCTCTCGCCCAATAGGGGCTTGTTGTCAACGCCGAACCCATTGTTAGCCTGACGGTCAGCTGCTGGGATGGACGGCTATGCTCATTTGCATAACAAATGCTGGGCTCCTTTTGCAGGGGGGGGGGGACACAAAGGGGCACCCGCTAAATCTGTCCTTCTGCCGATTTTGATTTTTCTCCCCTCCCTCGTCGCCCCCCCTCACCCGTTCTTTGGGCTGTTTTCATCTTCCGCATCCAAACCCCATCGCATCTGTTGCCGCAGTAAAATCTGCGTTTCATGCCCCCCCCCCCCCCCCCAAAGGTTCCCCGTTACACCCGTCTGGGGAGCGGCTTGCGCTTTCTCGGCCCGGCTCGCAGCTGATGTGGGCCGCCTCGGAGGTGCCGGCGCCGTTGCCCGGGACAGATGGAGGCTCGCCGCTTCAAGCCAAGGACCCGGCGCCCGGCACCATTGGCTTCGTCCGGCCCGAGGCGGGGAGCTGCACATTAGCATAACGGCCAGCCAATGGCAAGACAGGCAGCGCATCACCGAGAATGCGCGTCTGTGCCCATTCGCGCGGGCCACTTTGTCTTTTGTCCTGATGGGGGTGGAAGGGGGGGGCTGTCAGTTTTAATTGGAAGCGATTTAGCATCTCGGATGAGAGGGAGCCGCGCAGATGGACTGGGATGCGGCACTGCAGCTGTACAGGGGCTGCAGAAAAACTCTCCGCTAGTGTGGCAGGAGGGTTAGGGTGCGGTACAGGCGCGGCCAAACATCAGGGCAGCGAAAACATGGTCTTGTGCAAAAGGAACATGGCCCCCACCTCTCCTCTGCTGCAGACATCCAGCTCATCGAATGTTTGTTTGGGAAAGAGCAGGTCCCTCAGAATTACCGTACACCTGCATCGCCTCAAGGACGCCATTATGAGCCGCAGCGGTGTCGCTTGGCTGCGTCCTGCATGTGGCTACAATATACGCACAGTATCGATGAGGTGCCTGCGAGACGTGCTGTTTTTATTTAAATAACTCTTCTCATGCGAGCTTCTAACAGCGTTTTTTGTATTGCATCACCTATGTCAACCAGGCTGCAGTGAAAACGGTGAGATGGGTGATGAAAAACCTGTCAGATCTGGTGAAAACAGTGAGTCATCAAAGGCCGGGTCCTGTTTAACTTGCCGGGGTGGGGGGTGGTGATTTTTATGACTGGGGGGGTTCTCACCGATAAAAATTATCCAACAAACCATGAGATGGCAAAAATGGCTAAAACCCATATGACTATATACCTTGATACTCTTCTAACTCTCTCCTGTTACTGGTGTCTTACTGGTAGCTGTTAGCATTCACCACTGTGCAAAAGTCTTAGGTAGTCAAAGAACATGTCTAAAGCTATTTATCTGGGGGTAAAGGTATATTCGCTCAGAGCAAAAACACCGTTTAACATTAGATCATATGCAAATGGAGAATAACACAACAAAGAAGGATTTCTTCCGTCTTCCCAAAAGATTCCAATGTCCTGTTGGAGTTCCCAAACCCCTCCTCGCGGGCACCTCTGCCACTTCATGAATTTGTTCATTTTCACCACTAGTTCTGTTAATTAGTCATCCTTAATTAGTTAAACTACAATGAGGTATTGATTACCCAAACAAGGCGTGCCAGAGGTCAAGTCGAGAAATATACGGGCGAATGGCATGTCTGCTGGAAACACTTGGGTTGACTTTAGCAGAGGCTTTGAAATGGTTCAGCTGCCACAATTTGACGGACATTAAATCATGGTTTTACACTGACGTGAAGATCATTTGAACACTTTGACTGCCATAGAAACTTTCCACAGTACTGTATCAGAGTCGACTTCTTGACAGCTGTATGCTTTAATGTCACTTTGGACCAAAGCATCTGTTAAATAAAATAAATGTAAATATAAACGCAACAGAACATATATACCAATTATACTTTCGTTACGAGCTAGTATTCATTTTTGGTCTGTGCGTCTTATGTCTTGGCCTAAAAACTTTCTTGTTATTTTTTAAACAATAAAGGGTAGCACTTAAGTGTCAATCAGAATGAGAAAAAAAGTTTTTCTGTTCTCTAATTATTAAATATGGAGAGGAAATAGGACCTTTTAGGTCACCCATCCTCCTGAGCCAAACGAAATGCAATTAGCTAGTAAACAGAAGGGTAAGCTCAGTGTTTGTGTGTATGTGTTTTTATAAGCCAATTATATGCTACCATCCTTGTCTATGTAGTGTCTATTACAGGATGAAAATCTGAGTGGCGGAAAATTATCTGTATGGTGTTCAATAAGCGAGGGATGAAAGAAACTTTCTCATGGAAAAATATTTATCAGCTCCGAGCAGGAATATTGACTATCCCTAAGTTACTGTGTTATAAAATGCCCATTCCACACAACAATTCAACACAATTATTTTTACGGATGCGTCTCCGAAATTGTGGCCAAACGAACGCGGAACGATCTCCCTGTTCATTTATAAGTGAAAAAGAGTTAGACGCGGTCAAAAACTGTACAGGTAATGAATGTCCCCCCCCCCCACCCCAGTTCCTTATTCTTTGAAAATGTGTGCTCTGGCAGAGCTCCCTGAAAACATTTCTTTGTGTAATATGTGTCGACACCGGAACCGCGAGCCGGCAGCACCCAGCCTACTCGCAGGTGATGAGCGGTCACATCTCGCAACGATCCGGAAAATCCTGCGACGTTTGTCATACATTGGCCAGGAACAATGCGTTCGGCTCAACACAACTCTGATTGGCAGACACCGAGAGCACGGAGGATGGTTTAATTTGTTTAAAAATAACTCCGATGCCCCCATGCATCCCGCAATGAATGTCACATCTGCGCCATTTAGTTAATTTCTCCTAGGCTGCTATTTGCATATGGTAATTTTAAAAAAAATCTAGGAGAAATGAGGGAGGGAAATAAAGAGAATCCAGCAGCAGGCAAATCTTAATCTGAAAAGATAGGTGAGTAATGAATTATTATCATTTGAATGCCTTTGTTGTCAGTAAATTCATTAATTGTACTGGGAGAGTCACTGGGAGCACATCAGGTAATCAGTGATGTGATTAAGAATTCAGCAATGACTGTGGGCTGTTTTGCGTCTACTGAGCGATTATACAAACAACGTATTCTCCATGACCTTCTCTCCATCTGCGTACCTCTGAAGATGCGTCTGAGTTCAGCTCATTTGTAACCTGTTTGGTAAAATAGCCAGATTCTCCCAGGTAAAGATGCGGATAGGAGTGAAACAAAGGCATCGTTCCAATAGCGAGTCCCTGGCAGGGATTACAGGAATTATTCAAAGCATCATGTCAACTTGTGCCTAACAAAGGGTGTTAAAAGTATAGATGGGAGGAGACCCTGAGTAGACGCCTGCTTAGAGTTTTAAGACCATCATTGGGAGAATTACTGCGAGGTGTCGATCCGCGGCATTAATGACCAAAGCGGGAAAGGCTGTGGCGAGATCTCACTATTACATTCACTCTCCGGTATGAAATCTGTCTTTACAGGCAAAGGATTTCATGATCGCCCTGATAGCACCTTCCCGTCCTTTTCTGGCTCAGACTCCCACATGATTAGACGAATCAGAAATGGTTTTACCTCTATATCCGGACACAGGCTTGTTGGATTTCAATATCTAATATAAGGCCTTTTGTTTGCCATCGAACTTCAAAGAACATGTTGGGGCATCAGTCTCTAATAAATGATCAAAGGCTTTAATAACCTTCAGATAACTAACTCTGGATACTGTTTTTTTAACAGTATTGAAAATTGTTTATAAATATGCACCCTCACAACTTTCACATTCTTATATTCTTCAGTTGCATGTGGCTCCTTGGGTTAGGACCCTATGCCTATTATCAGTGGGTTGCAGCGTCGAATCTTGTGGTCATTTGAGTGATGTCACCCTTAGGCCCCTGGATATTGTTGCCAGGACTGTCAGATTGGCTATAAGACCCTTAGACCAGATATAAGACCAGATAGGTGTGACCCTTAAGACTGACACCGTATTACCAGTGTTTCCTAACCCAGTCCTCCGGGGGCCCACAGACAGTCCACATTTTTACTCCCTAACTACTGCCGCAAAAATGTGGACTGATTGCAGGTCCCCGAGGACCAGATGGGAACGACTGTTGCATTACAATCCCAAGGCAGGAGAGCATCAGGGAATCTCAAGCACGATCTTCAACCTGCCCTTTCAGCAGTCAACAGCGTCCCCTTAATAACAGACCGTGTCCCTCATCAGTCACTTAGCATCACGCCCTTGTAAGTCAGCATCACCACCTGTAGCTCAGGTCGCCCATCTCACTCCTTTCTTATGTGCGCTTTGTGTGGCCGGCAATAAAAAGCTCCAGAAGTTGTTCAGCGTTGGTTTCAGCATCGTCGTGTTGAGTGTGTGTGAGTGTGTGTGTGAGTGTGTGTGAGTGTGTGGAAAAACGAAGCCCTGTGTGGTTTCAACAGAAAAGCCGAAAAAAAAAAAGTAAAAATCAAACCAGAGGGAAATATTTGCATCCAAAGGTAGATGGCTTCAGCCTAAGGAAGTCTGGGATCAGCTTCGGGCAGCTCGCTGTCAGCCTTATAGCTATTTATTGGAGGTCAGGCATGTCTCCTTTGCTTTAGCATGAGATTTTTAAATTAGCATGAAGCGGGCAGAGCAGCCTCAACATGCTCCACGTCCGCTCTAATGACTGTCTGCAGTGCTATCCGGTGTTTCATTCCTGACTACAGCTGTCTGTCTTCTGAGCAGACGACGCTACCAGGCACGCAGCACTTACTAAGATGTACAGATTATTTCAAAAAAACAATGCACGCAATACAGACACTCCTCTGCTTACGAACGAGTTGCGTTCCGAAAGGCCGTTCGTAACTTGAAATGTTCGTAAGTCGTTATTCGACATCATTTTTGGGGCATACGCAAGTACTAAGTACTGGGATGCTGGGAGTTCGCAGGCTACGCCGCTGCGCGGCGGGAGTAGCGGCCAGAAGTCGTACTGGGCGGAATTGGTGCGCAAGAAAAAAAGCGATGTTGCGGACAGGAAACGGGAGCCCGGCGAACACAATTTGGACTTACAGTCCTCGTTCGTATGTCTGAAAGTTCGAAAGTTGAAAGTTCGTAAGTAGAAGAGCGTCTGTACTGCTTGTGTACCAAAGGGCCCAGGTTGGAGGTGCAGACCGGCCCAATCAGTTTGTTATAGTGCGTATCTTGGTGGGTTAAGATGCTGCGATTGGATGGTTGAGTAGTTCGAGCGACCCGAGGTGGCAGAGTGACTTTTTTCTTGGACCCTTAAGTAAGGGCCTCCAAGTCTGTCGCTGTGTTCTGAACTGTTCATACTAAAGCAGCTGCTAAATAAATAAATGTCAATGTTTCCGGTTTAATCGATTATTACCTGACTGCTGGACACTATAGTGCCGCTGCACAGCCTTTGAGTAATAAAAACCTCTCCAGTGTCCGCAGTGCGAGGTCAGGGTTGCATGCCGCTGTACTCCACTAATTCATTACCAGTTAACAGAGCCTGGTGGTTTCACTGCGGTACTAAGCACTGCACCCAGCAGCTGTCTGGAGGCAGTACTGCTGGGACCAATGCACTTACCAGCGCTGCCTATAAATAGAACCCGCTAGCTGACCTGTGGTCAGTCCTTTCAATCTCTTAAATTGACACCCCCCCCCCCCCCCCCACTTTTTTCATGTTTCTCTTCAGGTCTTTTCTGCAGAAACAGTCAAATTAATGACTTAAAGTATCGCGGCCAATGATACTGACACAAGAAGTGACTTGTATATCGGGTGTGTACACACAGACACACACACAGACACACACAGACAGCCACACACAGGACACACACACAGACACACACACAGACACAGACACTGACACACAAACCCCCCCTAACACCACAGGCACCCTGGGCCTGCCGAATCCTAGAAATCAGTTACGTTTCCATTAACAGCTGTTCTGTAGTTTTACCGGCAAACCTCTCTTGAAGGTCATGCTATATTAATATTTTTACCCTTTATACTGTTTTATTATCATTCCATATTTCCAAGCAAAAATTTCCACTCCTATGTGAGTCTGTTTAAATCCCATTAGGAAACTTTTAATTACTTATCACTTTTAATTAGATATCATTAAATACATGTTAGCAATAACTATAAACTTTGAAATTAACAATAACAGAAAGGCTTACTTAATGGGAAGGAAAGTATCCTAATGACTTTCAGGGTATCTGCGCTGCCTCTAATCTTTCTGGGTTCACACACAGTGACTCTGAGTGCAGACATCTCACTGTATGCCTTTGACTAATTTCTTTTAATTAATTTTACCTGTGATGGTACACTCACACAGCCAGACTCAGCATTCCGTCTGCTGACTGGGATGTCTTCGCCATGGCAACCGAGTCGAGGCTACTGTGGACAAAGACCCCTCCATGGAGATACTGCCCCCCCCCCCCCCCCAATCCCGGCACATTCCCCTCCAATGTGCGCTTAATTATCCGTGGTGATGATGCACCTGCTTCAGAATCCACATAAATCTCCACACAGAAACCATTGTCACTGAGGAGGAGTTCTTGTGGTAATGAAGCGCGTGTGGAAAGAAGCAGGAAAGATCACACATGCCTGTCTCTCCTCAGCCCCCTGCCCCCCCCCCCCCCCCCCCCCCCCCCCCCGCCCCGCAATGTGACAGAAAAAGAGCAGAAATGTTTCACGTGACCCGAGCTGTTTGCCATTTTTACTCCCCTAGCCAAGCACTATTATTATGACAGTTAGGTACCATCAACTCCACACTTTGTGACCATATGGATGTCTTTCCTGAAGAGTTTAAGGCTTCCAGTGTCATATTCATGGTGACCACTGGATAGAAGACACTGTTTCGGGTTCCGTTTTGACCTCTTCTTTGGGAAAACAGGTTAGAGTTGCCAAAGCCTTGGCTTAAGCCTTGGGTTATTTCCCTGAACTAAATTACTAATGTACATTTCCTTCAATTTAGTACTGAGAGCTTGACTGTAGACCTCTTACGAAGGCTTTCCCCCTGTAGTTTTATACTTTATGTACAGCTTTGCTTTCTTGACTGACCTGGGATTTCATGACTGTTCCAGCAGTGTGGACAGTTTTTGCAAGTTTGTTTTGGTGTAAATCTAGAGACTTTTGGTCTGAATTGGTAGCTTTTGGTCTAAATTAAGACAATAAAAACAGGTAACTGTAATGCCACAACAGCAGAGATCAGCTAGTGAGTAGTTAATACTTGAGCAGTTACAGTAGTAGTTAATAATGGGTAGTTACAAATACTATACTAAAACTGGGGGGGATCAGTACTTGGGGTTGATTTAATCTTAATTCCCCATTTTCTGTGCAGTTCCTGGTTTGTCACTTGCAATATCTGGTGCTTTAAGCTTCTGGTTAGACCTCCACAAAGTGGTAATACCCTACAGAGAGATTTATGGAAGAATTCATCAGCAAAATGCTGTCACACTCCATTTCTGGGTTTGGGGCTGATTCCGGACCAGTTTTTACAATGGAGACAGAATATGCACGGCTCTAATGATCCCCTGTGGAAGTTTGATCTCAATGCAGAGGTCCCTGGCCTTGAAGGTTGACACTCTAATTTAACAACCATTAGAGAACAGAGAATAGTGTTATTCTGTAAGCATGATCACGTTCAAATGAAAATTTCAAATGTACACCTGGACATGCATTCCTCTGAAATCTGCGTGCTCTGCTAATCTGTTCCACATTATGGAGATGTGGTCGTACATGAGAGAGAAACAGCTGCACTGGATTCATACAGTAAGCTACTCACTTGGTTTAGCAGTCTAACAGAGTTTAGCTTATGTAGCAGCAGTGTAGCAGTATAACAGCAGGATAGTTGTACAGTTGTAGTATAGCAGCAATGTAGCAACAGTATAGATGAGCAGTGTAGTAGTAGTATTGCTGTATAGCAGTACAGCTACAGTATAGCAGAAGTATAGTAGTGTAGCAGCTGCATTGGCTTCCTACAGTGAACTCCAGACTTGGTTTAGCAGTCTAACTGAGTTTTAGTTTATGAATAAATGTAATGCAGGATACACAATAAACTGTAGGAGCAGGATAGCCATATAGTTATAATATAGCAGTATAGTGGTAGTATACCATCAGTTTAGCAGCAGCACAACTATAGTATGGCAGCAGTGTCACAGCAGTATAACTGTATAGCAGTATAGCTGTAGTACAGCAGCAGTGTATCAGCAGTATAGCAGTATGGGTACAGTATAGTAGTAATGTAGCTGCAGTATAGCTGTATAGCTACAGTATAGTATAGCAGCAGTATACCATCAATATAGCAGCAGTGCAGGAGCAAGATAGCTGTATAGCAGTATAGCTTTAGTACAGCAGTAGTATAACAGTGTAGCAGCTGCACTGGGTTCAATGGGTTCATACAGTGAGCTCCAGGTTGGTTTAGTGGCCAAACTGAGTTTAGTATAAGATTAACCATAAGCCTGGATACATATTGAGCTGTAGTACCAGTACAGTCACAGTACATGAGAATAAAAGGCATTTATGCTTCTGTAATGTAAGTATTAATTTCTAAACATGCTTGGGTATGAAAAATTACCTTGGAACTTTATATATATATTAGTGCTGCACCGCCATCCATCCATCCATCCATCCATCTGCTCATTCTGAGTTGGATTGCAGGGGCAGCTGGACCCTGGACCATGGGGGTGGGGGGGGCAGGGGACTGAGAAACAGATATGATATGTCATGCATATACAAGTGACTGCGGAGTTATGAGCCCTTTCCCCAGCATATCTCAGGTCATTAAAGGGTCACTTTGATTGACAGCTATGGATGTGTATATCAGTCCTGGGAGCCTCTTGGGTGGGATACAGGTGTGTCTGTCTCATGATACGATTACGCTTCTCCTGCTGGCCAATGGATTGCCTCCCTGCTCCCTGGTGGGAGGACGCATCCAGGACCAGCCTAAATAATTGAAGTATCTCTGTCTGTCACACCCCCCCCCCCACCACTACCACCCCCACATACACACACATCTCTTTTTTGAAATTCAAATTCAACCGGGGCTTCAGCAGGAAGTCCATTTCCCTGCCGCACCGTCACTGAAGGAGATAAACAATCGCGTTCTATTACTTATATTCATGTGACTGTGAAAGGGGAAAAAGAACAGTTATATCCAAGTGATCTAAAAGTCGGTAACGCGGTTTGTGTTTGTGCTACAGCGGAAGTCAAATCAGCCATGACAACGTCAGACGATTAATTTGCTATATATGATTTCTTACCTTCTAGTCGGGGGTGGTTGACCTCTTTCTGTTAAGCTGTAGCAAATGATGCTCAGGGAAAAATGCCCCCTTCAGCTGCATTATATGCAGAGGTGGGTAAGTCAGGTCCAGAGAGTAAAAGTCCAGACCAAGATTTTGTTTCAACCAACCACAGTCACAGGGTACTCAACTGGTTGGTTGAAACAAAATCCCGGTCTGGACTTTTATTTTCTGGACCTGAATTAGCCATCTCTGATTATGTGACACTTTATAATGTGTTATATTATGGGATATGCAGGCCCCATCTGCAAAAAAGATGGGATGCTGTGTAAAAATACAATGATTCACAAATCATAAAAACCTGCATTTAATTTAAAATAGAACAAACACAAGATGTCAAATGTGGAAACTGAGAAATTTTATTGTTTTTTTTTTTTTGACAGATAAAAGTTTTAATTTGATGCCAGCAACACGTTTCAAAAACACTGGGACAGAGGCAACAAAAGACTGGAAAAGTTGTGTGATGCTAAAACGAAACACCCGAATATCTGTTGAATATCTCATAACTAATTAGGTTAATTGGCAACAGGTCAGTAAGATGATTGGGTATAAAAAGAGCCTCCCAGAGATGCAGAGACTGTGCAGTGAAGACGGGGAGAGGTTCACCGCTCTGTGCAGTGAAGACGGGGAGAGGTTCGCCTCTCTGTGCAGTGAAGATGGGGAGAGGTTCACCGCTCTGTGCAGTGAAGATGGGGAGAGGTTCACCGCTCTGTGCAGTGAAGACGGGGAGAGGTTCACCGCTCTGTGCAGTGAACATAGGGAGAGGTTCACCGCTCTGTGCAGTGAACATAGGGAGAGGTTCACCGCTCTGTGCAGTGAAGACGGGGAGAGGTTCACCGCTCTGTGCAGTGAAGACGGGGAGAGGTTCACCACTCTGTGCAGTGAACATAGGGAGAGGTTCACCGCTCTGTGCAGTGAACATAGGGAGAGGTTCACTGCTCTGTGAAAGACTGTGGGCAAATAGTGCAGCACTTTAAGAATAATGTTCCTCAATGTAATGTTGCAAATAATTTGGGAATTTCATCATCTGCAGTACATAACATCATTAAAAGATTCAGAGAATCCAGAGAAATCTCTGCATGTGAGGGACAAGGCTGAAAACAAATACTGGATAGCAGTGATCTTTGGGTCCTTAGGCGGCACTGCATTAAAAAGACACAATTCGATAGTGTAAATCACTGCATGGGCTGAGTAACACTCCCAAACACCATTGTCTGTAAGTGCAGTTTGTCACTGCATCCACAAATACAGGATGAAACTCTACCATGCGAAGAAGAAACCATATTTAACCATGATCTAAAAACACCATGATTTCTTTGGGCCTGAGCTCATTTAAGATGGACTTTGGTCCTGCAGTCTGACGTAAAAAAATTTTAAACTGTGTTTTTTTTTTTTAAATCAGGGACGTCACGTCCTCCAGGACAAAGAGGAGACAGACCATCCAGCGTGTTATCAGCGGACAGTCAAAAGGCAGCATCCGGGATGGTATGGGGGTGCATTAGTGCCCATGGCTTGGGTAGCCTGCACAGCTGGGAAGGATGTGGGACGGATGCCTGGGTGCGAGACTGACCTACCAGCAGTCCACACCTGTCACCCACTGAAGACATTTTTTTAAAACAAAAAATATGACAAAGGAGACCCCAATCTGTTGAGCAGTTGAAATCCTATATCAGGCAAGAATGGATCAACATTTCACTTTCTAAACTCCAACAACTGGGCTCCTCGGTTCCTAAATGTTTATAGAATGTTAGTAAAAGAAGTGATGCAACACATTGGTAAACAAGCCCCTGTTCCAACTTTTTTGGATATGGGGCTGTAATTTTAAATGATAGCTAGAGTACCTGATGTGTGGACCGGGTGTATGGTGTCTCTCTCGGGAAGTGCACCTTTAGGGTGGGGGGTTTGAGTCTGGCTCTGAGAGTGCGGAGTTTGTGTCCTTCCCCCAGGTCATGTAGGATTGCTCTGGTTATTCCAGTATCCACCCGCAGTCCATCAGGGTCTCTCAGTCTTTGCGGTGGGGATGTACCATGTGATGGACCGGTGTCCCATCCAGAGGGCAGCCTCGTACCCTCTGCTGCCTGGGATGGGTTCCAGCCCCCCCCCGCTCCACCCCCGCCACAGTCTAGGATAAGAAGTTGGAAATGGGATGGATAGATAGATGGATAAAATAAACCACTACCTCTCCCCATGATTCATAAATAAATATTATATTTTACATTAAAAAATACATTAAGTAAGAATAAATAAAAATAATAATTATTATGATCATCGTTATAATAAATTTGTTGAATAAGTACATAGTCCAAAAAGACACGGCAAATGACCTGGAATGGAAAATGCATGCACTGAATCCCAGTGTGATATTTCTGGGATGGCTTATTACCTAAATGTAAGCTTGGCCTCTGGTTATCTAACTATGTCAGTGTGTCAGACCTTTGTACACATAATTTATTTCTTAGACTACTTTGGAGAATTCATTAGTAATCTGTTGTGTAAGTGATATTTCTATGTTTATTGGTTAGCATGCAATTAATCTGGGTTTGCCCAGAATGCAATGTGGCATGTAGAGGCGGAGCTACAAATGTTGTATAAGTTTATGTGTTTTGCTCTTAGGCTTCGCTCGAAGCCGACAGCCCGCCAGTATTGGTCTCGCTTTCTATTCCTCGCCGGCTGAGTAGATGCCTCCATCTCTCTCTCTGTCTACTGTTCCCCTTACGCAGGAACATCCAGTCGGATACTGGGCCATGGTGTGATGAGGCCCAGTGCCAAGTCTGACTTAAAATGTCAGTGGGATCTCTGTTTATGGCATGTGACAGAGAGCGATGCGTTTTACAAATGGCTGGAGAAAGTGCTGACACAGGCCCTGGCTGTTTGTCCTGCTGTCAGAGGCCCAGTCTGGGGTGGGGGGTGGGGTGGGGTGGGGGGGCGGCAGGGGGGTGGAGCTTCTTTCCGGATTCATCTTCAGCTGCTCTCCCAGTTAGACTGCCATGCATAGGGGTGCCTTTGGCTGTCATTGTCTACAACTGCTATCTACAGTACACACACACACACACACACACACACGCAGAGGTTTGTACTTATGTGTTTGTAGGGACCATCCATTCATTTCTATGGGAAAAACTCAAATCCCAACATGTCAACCCTAACCCCTATCTAACCCTAACCCCTACCCAACCCTAACCCTAACCCCTACCCAACCCTAACCCAATCGTAGTCTTAACCATAAATAACGAAAAATTAAATACCAGGCTTTTGTTTGTTTTGTTTTTTTTTTTTTACCTTTTTTGCATTTACAGATCTTTCTGGGGACCTGCAAAATGATTCCCAAAATGTCAGAAAAACAGGTTTATATTAAAATCTGGGGGTTCTCCACAAAGTAGTATACACTTACTCCACACACACACACACACATATATATTATACAGTCGCTGTCGGAAGAAAAACATGAATCTCAAAAAATCCATTATTTCAGGAGTGTGGAAAAAATGCATCTTCTCAGCCCAAAATGAGGCACACAAACAGAAACCTGTCCTTTCACCGCCGCCAGTAGACGGTTTCATGTTTTAAATGGCTTTACCTGGACTGTTATCAGTAAGGCAAATGTGTCAGTGTCATGGTACAAACTAATCTCCCTTTATATTCTCAAATAGCAGTAACATTAGCTAGCTGTCTAGCTGTCAACGGCAAGTTGATCAAATTAGTGATATAAAGAAATCCATAGAGATGACCATCACAAATACACATTAACGCGTACAAACCTTAAAACTACTTAAATAGATAACTTCATAAACCTTTTTTTCATTGCTCCATTATATATGTCAAATGCTATCAGCGGAAATGGGTGCATTCCGTCTATAGTAAAAAGTCACAGTTGTGATGAAGCGGAAATACGTGCTTTTCATCAGAAAACGACAATAGACGTTTTTATTCTTAAAGTGACATGTATACTGTGTTATTTAAAGAGACAGCTGGTTTATCGAAAACTGTATGGATAGACTGATGTGTACCAATGAGTGCCGCTGCCTAATAGGGTTCTTTTTTATACTGGTTATACTGGTTTCTACTATATTGTCGGTGCAAATAAAGGCTAAAATGAATTTGTTAAGTGCCCAGTGGTGTTTCTGGAGTCCCAAGTCGCCCCCGAGGGGTGCCGTCGAGGGCCGGTCTTAGGCTCGATACGGATCTCCAAGCAACGTGGTATCCAGAGTTTCCATCGATGTGTTTCTCCAAGTATCAGGCCGGTAGCACGAAAAGCTCGAATTATCTTAGCTTGCCTTGTGTTTCTTTTTTGTCTTGCCCTACAATAATTAAAAAAAAATGAAATGCAATGCACCAGTGTTTGGCAGTTTAAATGCGACACTTCGGGGGGATTCAAGCTATACCAGGATTCGTGTCCCAGGACAGAGGCATTGGTGGATTATCCGACTGCGAGGCCCTGAAACTAAAATGCGGGGCTCTCTGTTTACCTGTTCCAGCGTTGGTGATATATAAAGAAGATTGAAGGCCGTGTCACAATGGTGAAAATGCTGGGCCCGGACCTTTCGTCAATATGGGACCCACTAAGAAGCGGCACACGCGGTATCCGTATAAAAACCTGAAATCCATATATATTACTGTCACAGCATCACCGTCGGGCCCGTCCGATACGTCCGGTGCTGTTACTGCGCTCACTGCGTTGATGAGTCAATATTTCACCTTGTTCCTGCCGCAGCAGAACGCCTTTCAGCATCTCTGCGACTGGGGTATTCATCACCGCTGCTCGCTCCAGCTGTTTGCTGAAAGGTTGCGTCGTTGTACCGCTAGGAAACAGCCAGCCTGCTCTCCCCACTGGGCTGGGCAGACATGGAAAAATAATTCACCAGCAATCCCATTCTCCCTTGTGTTATCGCCCTCTGTATTTATAGTGTCTGTCTATATATACAGATCTCCCTTTATAGAACATCTTAAGGAGAAGCTTTTAAAGTATAATTTTGTGACTGTTCCCATGAATCATTTATGAAAAGATTCTTAAATTAACCTCACGAACAGCTTGTCAGACGAATCGGAAAGACAGGGATATACCCTTTAACAGGATGTGAAGGAGATACCCTCTTTACTTTTGACAGTGTGTGTGGAATATAAATATTAATCATCAGAATGCTATTATAGCCAAAGCAGAGGCTGTCGTTGGGCATATGTTTTAGTAAAGTGTTCAGTGCGTTCACAGATTTGTAAAATCAAATATGCTGCTTTTTATGTCTTTCACTTTTCACTTCTTTAAAAGTGGAGGTGTGGTGCTTGTGATCGGAAGGTCGTCGGTTCGAATCCCGTGTTCAGCAGATCGGCTACATCTTTGGCCCTCGATCCAGGGTCACCGTTAGAGTATTTGGGCCTCATGAAAACATCATATTTGGCCTCCAACCCAGACCTGTCTAATTATGTTCCAAATTTAGTTTTCGGAATCATCCTAAATTTCCCCAACTCTACTGTATGACTCCCCTCTGCAATCCCTTTAACCCCTGAAAAATTCTTCAGTGGTGCTGGTTTAACCCCAAGCTTTTGTCCCGCCACAATATCTGTATGTATTTCTTTAAGAAAAGAAAAAGCATGGTGGGACATGCAAACTAACTAACTTCCAAATTACCTGCTTTCATGCTTGTGCAAATGTTAAAGTGTTATTTCAGAATAGGGCAACTTCCTACAGCATCACTGATAATGTTCACTAAACAATTTGAAGGCTGTATTGAAATAAACCTTCATGTTTATATGAGTGTATGTGTATATATATATATATATATCTATATATATATTCGACTGCAGTGTTTTTAAATATCCGTCATTCAGATGCAACGCGCCTGATTCGGACGCAGTAGGAAATTCCCACGTAATTATGCGCAGCTGGAATCCACAATCGAATTTCTTCATAACAGCCCTGTCAATTTGATCCTAATATAGCTCGCCGTGGCTTTGTAAATGAAATGAAAACCTCAGCGGCGCTCTCGCTCCCCACAACGGCGGCTTTGTGCGCCGGGAGGGACGCCCGCAGAGAGCCCCGGCCGCTGACCGCGGAGAGGCCGGCTCAAGCCTCGGCAATAACATCGCTGGCGATCCGGTAACTTCTCAGAAAGTCAAACGCGACTGCGCCCTTCAGTATTATACCGGCTCGTCGGGCCGTCCTGAATGCCTAATGGCTTCTAGCGTTTGAAAGCAAATCCGTGTTATGTGATGAAATTACTTTTTTTGCGACTACAGAGATCCAGGGAGAGCAGTGTTTACCTGCAGGGAATAGGCCTCGAAGCCGTGCTCATTCACTTTTAAATTTTTAAAATCGTCTTTCCTCTTTTAGATTCCAGTTATATAACGTATTCTTCTTGTTCCTGCGGAATACATTTAAAGATAATGCAATAACGAGTGAACCTTAAGTGAGTGTTTGATCGAATCTCTGCATTAGGTGTCGCAATATTATGGCTGAAATATTATATGATGGCAACTTAAAGAGAAAAAAAAAACGTAGGAGATTTGCGTTTATAGCTAGAGTGAAGCTTGCAGCCTTAAGATCTGTATCCCGCCTCTGCCATCTTATATCCCATTATTGGATGTACTGTGGAAAAAAAACTTACAGGGATTAATAACAAGCCCCCACACCAAATCCCTGTAAATGACAGCAGGGAATTTGCAATAAACCAGACAAAAAGCAGCCCGCTTCAGATGCTAAGCTGTAAAATCGTCTAGGAAATGTCAGTTACGTGCATAAATAGCTTTGTGTTTTTTCCATGAGGACAGAGTTATTTGCATGATCTAAAAATAAGGAATCATCTACCTATTTTGGGCAGACAAGCATAGAGAGAGAGAGTACAGAGGGTTGTGGAGTTCAGGGTTGGTTGTGGGTTAGTGAGGGTCCAGATTACCCACAATGCCGCTGTTCTCAAACACTTCTGTGGTGGTTCTTCCTACCTCTGAAGTGGACCCTGCAAGACAAATATGAAATAATCACATTCCAGAAAGAAGCCCCTTTTTCCTGGAAGGAGTGAAGAATCCAATACCTTCGCTTTCCCAGAATTTGCGCCAAATCCTGTCAGACACCTGAGAGATTGCTTTAGCACTGCACAGAGTTGTCAGGGCATAGATTAATCTTGGACGATATTGCATTCAATTCTGTACCCTGACACGGAAGCGCTTTCTACGACTAGTGCCACCAGTCCCTGAACCAAACTGGCTGAACTGGGCTCGGGCTCTAACCAAAACACAATATTACACTTATCTCTTTCCCATCAGGCTGGAGAAAAGCTAAGCAGTACAGGATCCTGTGCTTGAGGATGAATTTCTGGGGGGGGTAGCGACTTGCAGCTGGAAACAAACACACGAGGGTCACCCAAGGAAGTGCGTATCATCCGTGAAAACATGTTATGATATTACAAAAAAAATAAAAAACAGTCCGTTAACATTCTGGAATAGAAAGGCGCTCAAACCTGAAGACAGTTGGATGTTATCAGGCTATCCGGTGTCGCTGTAACGCCATAGAGGCTTATCTTGTCTTAGCTTGCTCAGCGTGAGCTTTAGACTGCCGCAGTACGCCTATGTACAGAAAGGATCAACAATAGACAGCATATTAATGACCAGCAAGAGGCGTTATCCCCTCTGGTGGATCCCGTGGTGAGTCACAACTCTCGACGATGTGGAAAGTTCAGTCATGCTATCCTGAAGACTTTGGCCGAATATAATTACACCACTCCGGTGATTCAACTTATTTAAGGGCTTTAAATTTCTTCTCTGGAAATTCCCTGGAAAAATCCTCAAGTTGGTTCATTGGCCGAGCATTAGTGAACATTGTAAACAAAATCAGGCTTTTCGTTTGTCTCCCTTTGGTATTAGCAGAAGAGATCTTTCTGAAGGAGACGGCAGATACCGCGGTTCATGGTGGATGCGGTGGGCTGTTTAAGGGAGTACTGGAATTCTGTTACATTCTTCTTGTTATGAATCACTTCATAATTTACCCTAGAGAAGTATGTTTCCTTAAGAAATTCCTCAACTTCTTTGTGATGATAACGCTCAGCCATCATGTTGGAACATTACTGATGCAGTTAAAATGTAACCACAGCAAAACAACAGCTGATTATTATTAGCTGTCTTTAATATCCTAGCTGCAGCTGGACTCATGACTTCCCTTTGGAGATACATAGTTACATTTTCAGGTTATTTATATCCGTTCATTAATGGTTTTCCACTTGCATACCGACAAAATGTAAAAGAATAGGCTGAGCTTTTTAGGCAATTATTTTCGTTTGAAAATGTTTAAAGTGCTGAGTGAAAGTAGTGTTTCAGCATTTCGAAATGTACCTAAAATGTAGCCACAACAAATGAACACAATGGCAGGATGGGATTTAATTTGAAATAAAATTACCCTCAAAGGAACTCAAATCACATTTATAGTTGCAGTAAAATGAATGGCAAGAGGAGCCAGCACCTCAGTTGTCGTTTTAAGCACCGTCGTGATGAGATTCCGCAGCAGTGACCTGCTGCCCTTCCCAGGGTCCAAATGGGAAGCAGACCGGCCGACTTTTCCCAGCGGATCGGCCCGGCTGCCGCTTGCCGAGTCACTGTACAGTAGGCTGACGCGATGCCAGATTCCAGCAGTGCCTACCTGACATTTCCCAGACCCGGAGCTGAGGTGGCGATACGATCACCGGACCTTCATTAAATTCCAGTGCGGCTGTTGCTGTGGAGGGTTCCATGGTGTGGGACGTGTGTTTCTAAGCAAAGGCCTGTTATGACCTCAGCACAGAGCCCTGACAATTTGCCTGCACATAATAACTGCACCTTGCATGTGATGCATGCTATGGACTATATAAATGTTGTCTGTATTGTGCCAGGGGACATCAGACAGCAGTGGAAACCCTGGCAGATTCACAGGGCCCAGGGTGGAAAAATCAGTGGGAGGGGTCCTGGCATGGGGTCCAAGGTGACAGCAATGGGTGACATTTTTTCAAGAGGGCCAGCATTTCTTGCGACACCCCCGATTGTGCCTGTGTCCACTTTCAGCATTACTCCACTTGAATTTGCACAGATTACTGTCCTCTCTGTTGTGTGTTTATTCCCTCCCTGCGTTATGCCACAATTGCTAGCTGTCTGTTGTCATGGTGTCACCGACAGCAGCCAGCAGTGCCAACAAAAATCTGCACCAGCCTTGGTCATGTGCCAGTAAGGATTCTGATTCTGGTTGGCGGGGGGGGGGGGGGGGGGTGGCATAGCTGGGTAAATTCAAAATGCACAGAGGCGAGATGCTGCAGAGTCGACGGTACAGAGCAGGGTGCCAAGGCCGCTGAGACCGGCAGTAAATGACCAATCAGGACATTTCTAGTGAAGGTCAGGGGTCGCAGCAGCTTCCTGTAGCCGTAAACGTGCAGCCCACCGTTTTGCTCGATGTTGGCTTCCTTGCAAATTCACAGAAGATTGTGAACTTAGGAGTGAGTGGTTTGGGGGGGGGGGTGTTCTTCCGGCAATTCTGCTTATAATTCATGCAGCTCCTTGCCATGTCTCCCCCTGTCTGGTGACCGCGACTGAACTGGGGGGGTAACAGAATGGCAACTAGCTTATGCTCGTGCCTTCAGGGGACACTCCATCTTCAGATAAGAAACTCGTGGTTTCCAAGTAACCACATACTTAGAATGTCCCACTTTCCAGATGTTGTTTCTCCTGTTGTTATTGTCATTGTCTTTTTTTTCCAATTAAAAGCACTTCCAGTACTTTTGCACATTGTCTATCTCTCATTATATCGCCATCGTCTGTTTTAATCGAACCTCGCTTTTTGAAATTTTCAGACAGCTGAAGCATATCTGGAGACGATCGGACCGCTTGAGGTTTACTTGATGTTGGGAACATCTTGAGATGGACCATTAGCGTTTCAGTAAGAGCGGGACCAAGGCAGACCGAAGCGGACGGATTTCTGCGATCGGCTGGCTAGTGGCCGTCAGCTCTGTCTCACATTTTCTCTCATCATCTCAGCTTGAAACCAACAACCTCCTGTGGCAAGATGGCCACCCTAAATGAGAAGAAATGATTTGCCTTTCATCTCGGCCCTCTACGCTTCCTGTTCCATGGGTTTCCAAAATATACGTCGTCCCTGGCAGTGTTCACCTCTGTACGCCTCTCCTAACCGCACCATTATATCCGAGTCACTGCAGGACGACCATCCAGTCGTGATCCATGTGAGCGCGCGTCTTCCTGCTTGTCTGTTACACCCAGGAGGGAGATCTTTGCTCTGGTTAGCTTTGCTTCAACACAACACAAACTGTGACGGAGATAACAGAGGCCTGTGCAACATTCCCACAGCAGCTGAAGATTTTCACATCGATTATCTAAGCCAGTGTTTGTCACCCCAGTCCCCGGGGGCACCCAGATTTGCCCCCTCCTAGCTCACACCTGTACTGGGTATCCAGTCTTCTAGATTGCACAATTTATTTTGGTTCAGGTGCGTTAATTTTTGCTCCCTTCTTGTTCTTAAGACTGTCCGGGGGGGGGGGGGGGTCCCTAAACACCGATCTAAGCATTACAGCTGTATAAAATAGCTAAGACCCCCTTGGGTGGGTGTGTGTGTGTGTGTATATATATGTATATATATATATATATATATATAAACAGAATTAAAATAAGATATGGAAATCAAAAGCTTATAAATTAATAAAGAAGCATGTAAGCATACAAATAAATGTGAGAGATCCCCATATGAGGTAAGAAGGGCTTTGTGCATTTGGCCTTATAAAGGCATTAAGAATATACAATGCAGGGTGGGTGACTAGATATGAAAAGGTGCCCTAGCCTAGGCTAGCCCCCCCCCCCCCCCCCCCCCCGGACACCCCTTCCCACCTAAGCGGCTCCTACTGGCCCTTCCTGCTTGCACACTGCCAACGAACTTTTAGGGGCATTAATACAGATCAGTAAAGAGCGCTGCCGAGCCCCCATCTGTGTCTTCCCGGATTTCACTGCCCCCCGTCTCACTGATTAACGCACTGAAAACGATGCTCTGCTTAAAGAACCACCATTCACCCGGCGCTTTCCCCACCAGTAGGTGCGTCGATCCATTTCCTTTGATCTGTTTACAATGTGAAAGGGCCTTCAGTCTCTAATTAATGATCAAAGGCTTTAATAACCTACTGGTTGCAGTTAACACACTTTGTAAATGTGCTCCTGCTTTATAGAGTATTGAAAAGTTGCTTATAAAGATGCACCTTGCAACACTGTAACTGTGATCGGAAGGTCGCTAGTTCAAATCCCAGGGTCAGGAGGGTAATTTGACCATGGGGCCCTTGAGCAAGACCTTAACCCCCAACTGCGTCAGGGACTGGCTGACCCTAGTCTCTCAAAGATGTATGTCGTCTTGGATAAAGGAGTCTGCTAAATGACTGAAATATACATTTCTAAGGGTAGGTCCTGCTAACAATATGAATAGGAAATGTTCCAACAACCTCATCTCATGCAGGGTGGACCCCCGCCTAGTGACCTATGCTGCCAGGTCTAGGTTCCAGCCCCCCTTACGTGGTCCCGTATTGGATGGATGGATGGATATCTTGAAATGACGAGTTTCTGGGAAAATGTTATATCTCTCTGTTCATTTTCCTGCTCCCATTGAAGCTTGTTTTCCGTCTTTCTTTAAGCACGGCCCCAATCCTTTTCCTGGCTAGCAAATGCCTGTCTTCATTGTGATCTCACTGAATTTAAAGAGAGGAACAGTCTGGGTAAGGAGGAGAGAAGTGCACGCTGAGCTGGACCATGTTTGTAACTCAAAGGTACCGTTCAATAGGGCTGTCCTTCATTGTCTTCATAGCCTACTCTAGACCCCCCCCCCCATCCACCACTCCTCAACCCAGCTACCCTAAGAGGGCACTCACTGAACCTGAATGGCGTTAATTACCTCCGATAATGAGGGCCGGAATGAAAGGACCGTGGCCGTCTGCCAGTGCAGCTCGGTGGTTGTGAACAAAGGCAGATTGTGGACCGCTGGCATGTCTTGTGGATTTCAGAAGCAGATAAGGGGTCTTTTTCGCAAAGGGGTCTTGATTTAAATTTTTTTTTCTTAGTTAACCTGCGGAATTTGAGGTTCTGTCACAGCGGTGATCCTTCCCACTTTGTCCACACAAAGAGAGGCTCGTATGTGCACTAGTTGCTTTAATGAGAGCTCTGGGTTCAACACCTCTAGCTCCATTAGGATCTCACCCCCTCACCCCCCACCCTCTAAGACAGCCCTTAGTTGCTATTTCTGGGGATTACTCTTTGGTTCTTTTTGAAGTATCTGAAAGTCAGAAGGGTTATAAAGGCCCATATTGGAGGTAGTTACATCCTCAGGTCTGCCTTTGTGTGGGGCAAATGGTGGACAAACACTGGTCACTTTGACAGAGAGCTTCCTCTCGTTCTCAAGAGCTTGGCCCATTCTTTCCACAGCCCTCGCTAATACCTGCTAATCTGTTTCCGTGTCTTCTGGGGGAGCCCTGCTTTCATCCCGTTGCCTGGGTTGAGAACAACAGTTGTCCATCACCCTCCGAACACTCACGATCCTCCGATTGGACGGAGAGGTATACGGTGATGTGTCCTCCTTGAAGCGTTTTAGTTTAGCATTTTCGCTTAGCATCAGAGAGTCATTTACATGTTAGAAATACACAGCATTCTTTCAGCGTTATGGGTGTGACATGAAATTGTGACGTGGAGACCTTTGCACAGAACTGTGCAAATTTTAACTATCCAATCATGGATGAGGTATGAGTGATTTAAAACAGATTTAATAGCTATTAACACAGACATCATGCCGGTGAATATCTGTAAGTCAGGAAGAAAGCCTCGAATAATCCTTCTGTTTGTCATTGGTAAGATTCATCTGGTTCATATTTGTTTCGCAATGCTCCATGCTCTGTTGTATTTACAGATGCTTGATGAGGCCGTGAATGCAATTAGAGCATAAAATGTTGCAGGCGGAGCGTGTCTGTGTTTCTGTGGCCGGCTGCATTGAGTGCAGGCCGTGTTCGCGCGCGTGTGTGTGTATGTGTGTATCCCCGAGTGAGGGCCCTCCCCGTGGATGATCATAGATGTAGGCGTAAGACCTAATTGGCTAATGTGACCTCTGCACGTGGAGAGTAATTGCGATTTGTGTACATTCATTGGTGCTCCTCTGGTCTTGGGTAACGGGTAACGCTGGGGCCGATAAGTTCAGTGAGGCCCTCACGTCTGTAGCTTGTTTTTATATTTCAGGGTCATACTGTAGGTGCAAGTGTCTGAATTCAATACTAGATAGACTAAATCTGTCATTTTTTGGTATTTTACAGATCCTCTTTGATTGATTCCTGTCTTTCCACTCAAGGTTTTGTTTGATTGGTGGCTCCAGACACTCTTCTAGCTATTCCCATGTCTTCTTCATTTTAATTCCTTCCTTCCTTCCATCCATCCATCCATCCATTCACCTGCAGAAATTCCAACAATATATCTTAGCCACAGTAAAAAGTTTTGCCTGCTCTTTTGTTAGTTTTGCCTTATCTGCCTTTGATAGTGTTTTTTTTCCCCCGCATGTAGCTGACGAGTGCAAAAACTCAACCTTCACGTCCTGTTGAGGCGATTGAACTGAGCGATTCAATTGCAGAATCATATTGCATTATCACGCCAGCGGGCTAAACATCGCAGTTACATTCTGCTTTCCCTGGAATCTTTAAACTTGAGATGAATCTCTCAGTAGAGCCGCATTTACAGATAAAAAAAAATGTACTAGTGAAAAACTGTAAGCGTGAATTTCTTCAGTAAATGGGTCATTGTATTGGTGGTCGCAGTTGCGAGCTAAAGCCCTGGTGGGGTAAGTTTTTGCTTATCACGAAGGCTTTCGGTTGGCTCAGTTCCTCCCTCGTTCCAGACGAAACAGGAATCTTTCTCAGGATTCCTAGGCCATGTGTTTCTGCTCACCGATGCGCCCAGGCTTTCCCACCCTGGGAAGCAGACGAAAATACACCAAACATGCGCTCCAATCAAGGAAGACCAATTAATTTAAGTGAGTCAAATTAAAACTCTGTCTGTAGCAGGAAATAGTTCATCTCAAGTGTTCGCAGTTTCCACTGTGGGAATTGGTACAATTTCCGCTACAGTCCTCTATACAGATGTTTGTGTTAAACTGTGTTAACAAACTTTATCTTGGAAAGCCCTTCACGGTGCTGTAAATGTTCATGCTAATATCTTCAGCTGAACTTTTTTTTCTATTACTGTGTAATAACAATTATAGCAGCTAATATAGCTCTATTTCTCGTCACAATTACATGTCACCTCAGAAAAAAGCTATTAGAGAAATTTTGACATGAGGTTTTTGAAATGTCAGAACGTTTGAACACAGCGGCGTATTCACAGCTCGACGGGGGGAAAATCGTAGCCCCAAACAAAGCGGCAGAATTCACAATCGGATTAGCATTCAGACGCGCTCTCGTACATATCTGCCATAATGCTTTCATGGCGCGGCTGTCTGAGAGAAAGCAAAGGACAATTAGGGCTTTCATGTTGTTAAACAGCGGCACTTCATCCCGTCCTCCTTTCAGATCGCTCGGCGCGAACATTTCCTAAAGGTTTCATTAACGCCGATACGATGCATTAACAGCAGAACGTTTAATAATTCATGCTTTTATAATGAGGCTTTTTGAAGCTTTGCTTTGGTTACATTTCCACCAATGCGCTGGATGCACACTTAAAATTCATGGATGATTATTCTATTTCATACCTTTTAATAAATCAAAAAATGGGAAATAAAGAACACTTGGGTGACATTTACATTAGGAAGCGTAGAAAGATGATCAATGAAACATGAGATAATGCTGATTCACATTAATGCTAATGAACCCAAACGCGTAGTTCTTATCATTTGGGCAGAAAGAACAGGCCAGAACAGAGCATACAATATGAAAATGAAATATTATTTGGAATAGATGATTCCTAATATTAACTGATGGTGATTTCAGAAATTAATATTTAGTAGCCTTTGATATAAATGTGTCCCATTTCAATGCAGTTACTAACATGCTGCAGGAGTTTGGAAATTGTCTCTGTTTCACGAGCAATTAGTAATTAGTGACTAGTACTATCTTCATACCTGGTACGGAATAGTAGCGGAAACCAGAAGAAGACATCTAGACACATTTAATTAATTCAAAATTATATGCATGCGCATATTTTTTAAGATGAAAAAGGTAACGAACAATAGTTGCAGGTGTGACGTGTCCATATTTATGGTGGGAAACAGGAGTTTTCGGTCACGGAAGCCAAAATCCCAAAGTCTTTGGAATGTTGCTGTTTGGGTAGCTGATCGCCAGTGTATGTGCATCTGCTGCCGATGACTCTCTGCTCTTCTCTCCGCCCCGCCTGAATCCTGACCAGTGGGCCCCTGGCAGCATGCCGGGTGTCCCAGCTGCGGGTCGGTCGGTTTCCTTTGGCCCCCGGGGCTGCGGTGCATCTGCAGCTCGACATTGTGTGCCTGAGGAATGTCACAGGTAGTGACTAATGGTCTCGATGCGCTGAAGAGGGACAATAGAGCAACAGGTATATCCTGCGGTGGGGGGGGGGGGGGGTTAATAATAAATCCCAGTCTCCAGCAGGCACTTAGTGATGACAGCCCCCCCCAGACACACCCTTCACCGCGCAGAATGGTTACTGTCGGGATTAGTTCTGGGTTATGGTAACGTGGACTAATACTGCGGCCTACTTCTAATAAAACGCTAAATGGAGACGTAGAGCCTTCAAACCCTGCCGGTTCGATTCTGAGACTTCAGAGAGAAGCCACCGCTGCACACGGAGCCGAAATAAATCTTGTACCTGTATCCTAATTAAACCCACATTACTGAGCATCTCAGGCCGAAAATCTCAAGTGCCAGAACCGCCCCAGACGACACATTCTCACAACTCAGAGTTCCGTCCTCTAATTAGCACCCTCTTTGTATGTGAACGACAATTCGGCTGTTGCTGCCAAATTATAGGCCGTTATTAGACGAGCCTCTTAAGTGAAAGCCGGCTCTCCTCGGAAAGCAATCAAGCCAAAGTCGCCCGCTGCTCTCGCCCGATTGGCTGGCACGGCCGAATAATCAGCTGCCGTAATTAATTATCGACCACGCAATTAGACACGGCACGAAAGACAACCTTTTGCGGACAGGTCCATAAAAATAAAGCTAGTCACGGTGCTTAGGAACAACGCTGGGGCACTTTGCAGCAGAAATAGCTGAGAAATCATTAAGTCCCGAGTTTTCTGTATTTGATGTGCTTCCCACATGAGAACGAAAATCCGAGTCAAAGATAAATGTTAAATACCCTTGAAAATTATGTAACACACCAGAGTTTGACCTACAGCTACACATATGCTTCTAATATTAGTATAACCATTAGCAGTTTGTAATACTTTCAATGGCAGACCGGGATTTTTCATATTGTATTTGAGATGTTCTACTCATAATACTAGGAACACTAATAATTGACTGTCCACCTTCATTTGAATTGACTCTCACCCTAGAATTCATGTTATTCTATGATGTGGAGCTCGCTGAAGCAACGTCGCAGTAAGAATCCACAGAGGATTCATCTGGATATCAGTGAAGCACCACCTCAGTTCTGACCACACATGTAAACAGGAAATTGGATTAGAAGGGAGGATTTCTGCTTTGCTTGCACTCCCCCCCATGCACCTTGGATCACCCGGAGTGGGGAAAAAAAAACACTCCACATTTATTTGTGTCTGGCAAATTTTGATGAGGGACTCAAGCAAAGTATGGAATTAATTAAAATGGCATCGTTACTAAATTGAAGTTAGGGGTGTTCTCGTCTTGAAGGTCAACGTTGCATTTTACACTGCGCCGTTTATTAGAATTCCAGACTGAATTGGATTTTTAATCATGCAAAATATTTTAATTAAAGCTGTCTATTAATTAAAGATGTAATTGGAATGTTTGATGATTGCTTAATTTGGCCTCATCCTGTGCTCCTATTAATATCCTTAAAATTGTCAAACATAATTTAATGGTCTCTTTTGTCACATAAGGTCACATTTAAGGGGTTGTTACTGAAATTACATTTGTGAGCAGTATATTTATGCACACGGATATTATGATGATTTCCCAAGAGTAATAGTCCAGAAACGTCTGGGCAAGTTATACATAAATGATCATCATTAAAATAACATAAAGTGCCACATCCATTAGATTTTTCACTGGAAATGGTCCTTTGGCAAGATTTAGCAATTTCTGGCCGTGATTTTGCCCGATGCTCCATTATAAATGCCAATTTTGATCACTCATTTGACAGCATTTGCATTAAGTGGATGCAGTATTAGTGCGACTTGATGTCACTGAATGTGGAACACTGTAATGCAGGTTAAAGTGGTAAGGTAATCTAAAGTGCCTGTCTGTGTTGTCGGCAAACACTGTCGGGTTAAGTGTGTTTTATTCCATGTGGACAACGGGGGAGACACCGACCCATTGTAGGGAGAAAAGGAAGACTTGTCTAAATGCATGGAGTCACTGCAAATAGCTATGGCTAACTGTAGTGCTAAGAGCCCCCCAGCATAAATAACCAGATGTTTTAATTTAGGTGTTGCTGAAGCAAAATCTTTAACAGGTACTTAGTGGCGCAGGCTGCCTGTTATAGCCTGCATGGCGTGTTTTTTAAGCATTACCCAGAGCAGAAATAGTGGAAAATTGACTGAGCATGACCATCCTTCCTGCCAAGGGGGTTGGGGGGGGGGCGGCAGGGGCGGGGGGGGGAACTACCGACATTAGCTTAGGCACCTCACCGCGGTGAAACAGAGTAAACCAGGAAGTCTCATTGTGGGTGTCTCTCAAAGCCATTTGTTATTGTAACACATAATCAGTAATTTAAGTGTAATATGAGGTGGGGCGGGGCAAGGCGGGGAGGGGGCGGGGCAAGGCGGGAGGGGGCGGGGCCACCCGAGGGGGTTGAGTGCAGTCATTGTACCTATTCCTCATTTAGATGCACCATGAATAGCTGTTTCTTGCTTTCTCTTTCCTGCACTAATCCCACACCCGTAGCCACGACTGTGTCACCCACCGACATACTTCAGGTCTGATTCACACCACTTCAGTTTTCGTTTTGTTTCAGGTCCATTTCATACTTCCTCTTCCTTCTCCAATGGTATATGGTTTTTATAATAACTCAATAAAAAATACATAGAACATTCTATTATAAATGTTTGAAACAACCAAATAAATATCCCTGACTCTGACCAGGGAAAGCCGTTACAAGATGGATAGAATAATTAATGCTTTTATTGAGAATACTTTACGGCCATGTCTTTAGCAATTTATAAACAGATTCATAAAGCATTATAAACATGGCTATTAATATTTATCAAAAGACATAACATATACCCATGTTTATTATGCATTATGAATATGAATATAAAGGCATCTATAGTGTATTATAGATGAGTGCTTCATAAGGCATTCATAATGTATAATACTCACTCATACTAATGTCATACATAATGTTGAATCATATATAAATATGTACCATTTTTTAAAACCCTGCCAACTACAAAGCCAGTTGAGCTTTAGCAAGTATAGAATATTCTGTTAAGCGAACAGTATTTTCATGTGGCCTTCTGCTCGCCCTTCAAGCGTAAGCACAGATTCAGCCTCTTGATTATATTTCCATCTTTAGGAGTCAAACTTCTTCTTTCAGATGCTTGAGCGGGACCCAAATATCAGAAAAGACCTTCTTTTAACAGTTTTGTTTAATTTTTTTCCACCCCCTTGGCTGAAGTCGGAATGGTCTTGTAGCATGTGGCCCGCCAGTTCGTTTGGACGTCGAAAGCCTGTTTATTTTAAACTCTCCACTGCTAACCCATGACTCTGCATGCCAAACTCGGGAGGCTCGCCCACTTCCCCTGTGCTTGCACATTTCTCGCTTGGCCGTGTCTGCCCGGACCACGCCAAGGCTTCCCATCCGAGCGCCTAAACACACAGGCGTATTAAGTCCGTCTGTATTGACACAGTCGGCCAGTAGAGCAGCGGTTCCCCCTCGCATGAGCTCACGGTGATCCTCACATCTGTGGGAACGTGTCCAGTGGTGGTCAGGGTGGGAGCAGAGTCAGGGCAGGAACTGGGATGACAGACGGAGTAGGTTTTCTGAAAGCCTCGTGCCTTCGAATGTTTGTTTTTCCAGGGATGCTTGCATGTTTGTTCTCCATCTACAGGGGTAAGGCTGTGTACGGTGTGAAGGTGAAATGTTTGGACTCCTCCATGTGTGCAAACTCATGGTGATTAGGGCTCACCTTGGAGGCTGAGACCTGGAGCTGGATATCAAAACAAAAGAAAATAAAATAACAAAACTCCCACAAGAAGTCATTTGAGGTTCATCTGCTCGGGGAATGCCTGAGTACACACGTGAAAGAGCTTGCTTTTCACCGAGTAATTATTCGTATTTATTTTCTTCTTCGAAGCTTAGCAAAATACAGATAGGGTTTGCATAAAGCACGTTCACAGAAATAGCTAGTTACAGAAAGACAAACAAGATGCCGTTGAGCACGGATACCAATTTCGCGAATGCCAGTCTCGAGAGCATCCTTCAAAATCACCGAGGTAGTCAGCAATTTCGATACGCAAACACCGTAAGGCAAGGAAGGCAGAACTGCGACAAGGATGCCAGCTCATGCATTTTTCATAGAAGAATCTCTCTTAGAACTGTATGAAAAGTTAGCAAAGAGCTTCGTCTTCACTTGTTTGTGGAAAGTAACACTGAACTCTGGTGTTACTGGTACCAAATCTATTGTCCTTTCACCGGGGAGAGAGATGTGAAACGGAACAGACTGCTGAGAGGAGGAACACAGGATGAACTGTGTAGCAGGGCACCTGCATATGAATGCTGTTTTTGGGGGGTGTTTCGGGGCCATGGGCAGTGGTGAGGGTGAGGGTGTGACATAAAGCATGGTTGAGGGTGCGATAGGCATTCTTCTAAAGATGTTAACGAGGCACAAGTCTCAAAAACAAAGGACTGATGAAGGCAGCTAGCAGGGTTATGGATTATTTGGCGTCAGTCAGATAGTATCCAAAGAGACAAAGAGTCAGATCGGTGTTATTGTTGGTGGAAGAAACATCAATTTGGATGTTAGAGGGATATGAAGAGCTGACTCATAATATGAGAAAGACAGAGAAACTGCCGTTAAATGGTAAAGATTTCAGCGCCTTCCGGGGAAGACACGATCCTGAGTACGCAGAACTTTCAAAGTAACATCAAGGCTTCAGGTGCTGCCTGGAGATGCAGGAGAAGGGGGGGCAGTTTCAAAATGAGGAGTGGGAACTTTTGTTCCTTGTTGAGACTGAAATGTACGTCAGCGTGAGCTTCCTCCACTGCAGAGGAGGTGCAAACCAGAGGACACCACCAAGTAACGCTACCCCAAAAGCGGCCCCTCTCCCCCTTTTCCAAACCTACCAGCCTTCACTGAGGTTTTCTGAAGTGTCCACAAAAAATACAGGCACATAAAAAAGTAGCCAACAGTGGGCCCATACATAACTCGTGCCAGCTGTTGCTGTTTTCTCCCCGAGCTGAGATTCTCGGCATTCCCAAGGCGGAGCGATGCCCACCGCCTCCTTGCCCGGCCTCGTACAGATCTGGCCGCTGGTGAATAGAGCCCAGTTACATTTCAAATATCTTCTGATGAAAAGTCGGCCGGGGCTGCGGTGAGTGAGCGGAGTCGATCCGGGCCTCCCCACAAAGGCTGCCTTTCAAAAGGGGGGGGGGGGGGGGGGGGGGTTCTACTTCAGCCCTCACAAAAACAAGGATGGAGGGGGTACATGGTGCGCTGGCATCCCTCAGAAGCTCCTCTAAAGGGCCCACACAAAGGAACAGGTGTTTGATGGTTTAAGGTTTCGGGCAGAGGAGGATGATGGGATAGCGGCATGTTGACATTCATTGGTGACAATGAAAAAGTGTTCCAGAACATTCCAGGCTGGCTTTACATGATTTTCCATGGTAAAAACAGTGGCAAACAACTGAGGCAGAGTGGGGAAAAGAAACAACTTGTCATCTACATACGTCTACTGGCTATAAAACTAGATCTCAGAAAATGGTGAGCAGGTATAAATTCCGTGGGCATGTTAGTAACCCTGTATAGCAGTGCCTATAAAGCAAATAAATAAGGAGATTAAGTTTGTGGAAAGTTCTAGCACCCATTACTGTTAGGTGTTTCTCGCACTCATAAGTCGCCCACAGCAAATATAAGAAGCCTTTACTAAACCTCACGTTACTGAAAGTGCACTTGTTTCCATAAAAAACGCAACGGAAGATTGTTTTTGGATCTTGTTTATAACGTCACGAAAACTCATTTCATTGAGGTGATTGTGGACATCCACTTCCTCGTCATGCTTGTCATAGATTTTCGACGCGTGTGTTTATAGAGGAGGCCGATTGAGTGAACGCAGCCGAGGTCTGATTGGCCAGGAGGGCGGTCATTGCCGGTGACCATGGCAGGCATTCTGGGAGTTCAGCTGGCGAGAGGCTTCTCGAGAAACACGACAAGACGCTACTGAGCTGTCCGCTGGAGTCATCTTTGACACGTGGAGGCCCTTTGATCTCAAAACACCAGAGTATTTAAGGTCTCCAGACTTTCCCCTCTCGACCCGTCCTGGGTACCTTCAAACTCCCCTTCTCCCATATTTGGTCTCGACTCTAACATCCCCTGCACTCTATTTAATCCGCATTTCCCGCCGCCGCTTTGATGCAAAGAACAGATTAGGAGGCGGAAATTCATTGGATTTCGTTTTAGCTGCTCGTGATTAGCAACTAAAGCTGGGGTATTTTGATACTGCCCCACCACACAAGTAGTGTATTTCTGTTTTAAACGGCCAGAGGTTTATTGCCTTTTCCATAGGTGGTCACGCCACTTGGTGGCATTGAGAAGGAACAAGAGGTTCTCACCTCAGCCTGAACCCGCGCGCGGTAAAAGCCTGTGGGATATTTCAAACTGACACCTGCGGACAAGAGCAAAAACTGTCCTGGTAGGTCGTTTATCAGGACCCGCTGTTGTCCGGGGAAGGGCATCTGGTAATTAATGGCAACGCGTGGGACCATTTCGTCTGCTCTGCTGAAGAAGCCAACACGCACACAATGTTAATCGCCCCTCCCAAGGGAGGCGTGCGAGGAGGGTTTATTTAGGCTTGTATAGCCGTTCCTGAGGGCCGGAACGATTACCTTCGCTCATCTCCGAGCGAGAGATCGATACATCGCCGGCTCTTGCCTTCGCAAACTCGGCATGGTCGTCCGTCTTTGTCTCCCTGTGAGAACTTCCTTATCCAGAACCTTCAGACAGCTAAACAGCCACACCTTACTGCAACCTCTCTGCTCCACTGAAGTTCCCAAAGGCTGGAGGAAAAAAAAACTCTTCACACACGCTGACCTCAATTCCACAGTTCCTGGAATGCCCCTCCATATAGCTTTCCACAATTAAACACACAACATATTCATCTTTTACACCCTTTCCAATAAGCAATACCTCATTGTTGTACATAACTGACTGTACTTATTGTATTGTTTTGTACATATTCTATGTATGCCAGCATTCCTCGCCCTGACACGCATTCCTGCAGTTTTAATACATTTACCAACCACACCTGCGTATTGCATATAACAATGCCACCGTACATAACCATCGTCTCGTCTTAACTGCGTATCGGCCGTATGTAGGACAGCCATGGACAGCCGGAGACGAATTCCCAATGTGTGTGAAGATACGTAGCCAATAAACCTGATTCTGAATTCTGTTTATACATTTCATTTTTCTTTTATTTGGAAAATCTTGGGGAAAAGATGAAATATCTAGCATGTCATCGTACCCCAAAGAGCTCTTGATTGCTGTGCTTTGATTTCTCACAGATTATGTTTGCCGTCCATCCTTCCAGGCGCCCATCCCATACGGGGTCCCCGTGAGTCTGGAACCTGTCCCAGGAGGCAGAGCACGGCCTGGAAGGGCTCCAGGAGACACGGGGAGAAGCACACGATCTCCGCACACGGAGCAGCGCCGAAGGTGTGAGGCGACGGTGCTCCACGCTGAGAGCCAGCGCCACTAAGATCATATTTACATTTGTAAATTGTCAGCCTAGCTTACTCAGTTACTATCGGGATATAATATTATGGAGATTTAGTGCGGGGAAGTGCACGTCTACTTGGCGAAGAGGAGTCTGCTGCACGGATGCTGCATTGGGCCGCAAGCATGTGTTCTGTAAGCATCATGAGATACGCGGGTCGGGTCGCCGAAACCCCCCGTCGAGGTTTATCAGCAGGGCAGCTGTTGTCAAAATGACCCTTTGTCTTCTCAGTCACAATAGGAACTGCAGACCTAATCAGGCCTGAAGAACGTTTCACCCTGAGCCGCGGTGCCGTAGCCGTGAGGCTTTTCCAGAAGGTTCCGTGACCCCCTGATGCCGAATTCGCCCACACAGCGGGACCCCCCCCCCCCCCACTGCTTCTGTGTGCTCTGTCTCCGCAGCACATGCTTCTGACCGCCTCGGCGAATCATAAGCTGGCGTCAATTAGAATGATTTTGCTGTGGCCGGTTGCAGCCTGTCACATCGCTGGGAATGTAGCGAAGGGGGGGTGGTGGGGGGGGGCAGCTTGCTGAGCTAGCAGGGCTTGGAGGCGATGGCCAGTACCTCGCTCTGCGGTCGCCAAGGAAACCCACCGCCCTTCCTCCTCAACCGTTATCCAGTCTGAAGAGGGCTGGCGGTGCGGGGAAGGGGGGGGGGGGGGGGGGGGATTGTTTGCAAGGCATGGTTGTCTGGTGATGGGGATCATGGGTAATTTATACAATAAACATTCCACTAAGAGTAGCAGCTGCCAGGTGGACCGCCCATCCCACCAAGCCCCTCGTCTCTCGGCAGCACGAGAAACTCATTTGAAGTATCTGTTATGAGTTTCCAATCCCACCCCCACACGCACGGATGGTAACAGCTTCCCACTGCCGCCACACTGAGCCTCTTCAGCTCCCCCCGAAGCTCAGGGGATGAGCTTATGAAGACATATTTGTTGGGAGGCTGGGCTCCTATTCCGAGTCCCCGGAGCAGGAGCCCATGTGGTGAGGCAGTGATGCCGATGGAATCCTGGCACACCGGGAGATCCCCAAGTCCTTAGGTAAGAGCCTATTTTACCTTCAGACCACAGAGGTGTGCCTTTCCAAGTAAATCCATATTCAGGGGCTTAGGAATCGGGGGGGCTGAGAGGAGTGTACCCCCCCAATATTTAATTTGACTTCATTGATCTGCCCAATAAATAGACCTTTGTATTTAAGTTATTAAGTTCTGTACCCCTCAATAACAAACTCTCTCCCACGCTGTTGTCCATATTATTCATATAGTTATCGACACCTTGTTAAGGTCCAACAGCTTGTTCCTGCACCTTCATCAGTAGTAAGGAGGTGCCTAGGTGACATTAGCGGTGATAATGCCCCCCACCCCGTGCTGTATTTTATTCACCAGCTGGTAGCTCATTTCCATAACTATCCCTGTTTGCCTTGGACCCCGGGAATATCAGGAGACAGAACCGAACAAGAGGCAGCATGCATTCGTCCGGCGCTCATTAAGGCCACCGCTGGCGGCCGGTGCCGGTACCTGTAGGAGAGCGGGTCGAACGACGGATGGCTAATTTGAAGCAAAACTGGAAAAAACAAGCACAAAGCTGACAGGCTGCCCTTCAATTTTTTATTCACTTCATAGAAATAAGCGATACCCAGTAAGACTAACTGCACAAATTACCGCTAAATAATGCCAGAAAATTCTACACGGGCCATATTATAAATATGTATAATTTACAATCTGAAATGCTTATTAAATATTTAATGAAATGTTTTCTTCTCTGCCTCATGGCTTTACCACAATGGGGAATCCGCTTGCATTATTTTTTTTTTTTTTACAGATAGAGAACGATTTCAAACGTGCTGGATTTTCATCGATGATAACACTCAGGTGGCCGTGTTGTGTAAATACCAGCCGTCACGCCATCGCATCGACACCAACTCTCGTGTCTACAGACAAGCAGACATGAGAGTCTAACAAAGTCCAGTGAACATGACGATCAGGCTGGTGTTTCTGACAAGCTCCAGCTCGCTGGGACCCCTTGCTGGTGTAGCACTGATACATGGTAGATGGGAAATGTTTCTGTTTTGGTAAAAGCTGTAGTCCATCAGTCACCTATTTGATAAAGTAAAGTAAATAAGGAACCGGCTTTACCAGAGATTACGGCTGCATTACTTATTGACTGCGCAGACGTTTTTATGTGAAGCATTTTGTGCAGCTTTTATGGGTTTCTCCTGAAAGGTAAGTACAGTTTGCAGTTTTGTTGCAGTGATTTGGACCAGATGCTCTAGTTTCACGGATCTGCTTTCCGCACTATGCAGGTCACTGCATTTTATACGTCTTGCGTTACGACGGATACAGGTTCTCTGCTTGAAACTGTCCCACGGATGAATAGTGGGCACGTCAAAGATGTAAGAACAGCATCGCTGTTAGGGTTAGGGCTCAGAGAGTAAGAATAGTTCATCATTGCATGGTTTGTTGATGCTCATGCACATTCAGTGGTGGATCTTGGTCAGGGTGGCATCCTCTGATTGGACGGTGACTTAGCAAGCCACACCTCCCACCCCTTTCGAAAAGTTACACTTTCCCCCACAAATGGACATTGTACCACTACTGTACGTAACTTGTGAGTAACACAGTGCTAATATATTCCAGTAGCTCAACTAGTAGAGCGCTGCGTTAATTCCACCATGGTCCCTGGTTGGGATCCCAAAGAGCATAAATAAAATAATTTGAAAAAATGTAATGTAACTCTTCCCCCTACTGTAAGTTTCTTTTGATAAAAAACAATAGGTAAAAAAAGCATTTTTAGGACGTCACGTTCGGGGAATCGAGCAGCAGTAGAGGCAGCCTTAGAGCGGGAAGGGAGGGCGACATCAAAAAGCAACATGGCCGGGATCGATAGCGGCATTCGTTCGTTTAGGGGAGACTCGTCGATGAACAGCGGCGGCCGTGAACCGCTTTGATCAGCGAGCTCTGCTGGTATGGGCCTATCCGTGGGTGGTCTGGGAGGAGACCGGACAACTCAGACGAAAGGGATACCTGCAAAATAGGCATCATGCAGTATTTGATGTTATAATTTACCCGCTCTTATGTAGCATAGCCTACTTAGCTTACACATTAGCCTAAATGTGTATAAGAATAAAGGTAGCATTTTCCATGCACAACAGTGTAGGAAAGGGTTTGATATTGGTGGGGGTGGGGTGGGGTGAATGGATCCAAATTAAATATTGGGGGGTGCACCCCCCTCCGCTCCTACACTCCTGTGTAAGTGGCAATCTATAATTACAAAAAATTAAATATAGGAAGGTACAAGCTACCCTAGGAAGCACAGGATAGGGCACCCTGGATGGGATGCCAGCCAATCAAAAGCGACATTTAGAGGCATCGGTTTGCCTGATTGCGTGTGTTTGGGTCATGAAGGAAAACTGGAGTAACCAGGAGAATCATGGGAAATGACATGCAAAGTAATAAATGAATTATTACTATTATTACTGAAGGTATTACAGTAGGGAGTCACCTATGCACGTCACCACATCGTTCGTCTAGCCTGAGACTGGAAGTTATTTTCTCCTGGCGTCCTGATTGGTTGGGTTGATAATGGTGGGCGGGACCTGGAAAAACAACAGCGAGTGTGTCTTTATACAGCCCAAGGCACGTGCTGCTTTGGGATTTTTAGAGCTGTAACCTGTGACCGTGTTTCTCTCTGCGCTGATGGTTAAGTAAGCAGCATTTTAAAAAATCCATTATTTGCACAGCTATTAGCTGCGGGCACCGACTCGAGATCCTAATGCAGTCAGTAAGAAATGGGCACTTTATTGACCCAAACACTGGTATCAACACAGTGTGAGTCTGCAGTTTACCATGCAAAGGGGACGGCCTGCCTTCCAGAGCAAGTATATGAGTGCAATAAATAAATACATGAACACATTATGACAAAAGAAATTCTGAGTGCCTTGGATAGGTTTAATTGCAACTATGCAAAACAATGCTTTGAATTATGAATGAGTTCCACATAATGTAAACGGGTTAAGGAAGGGAGTTCATCCATCCATCCATCTTCCAAACCGCTTATCCTACTGGATCGCAGGAGGGTCCAGAACCTATCCTGGAAGCAATGGGCATGAGGCAGGGAACAACCCAGGATGGGGGTCCAGCCCATCGCAGGGCACACTCACACACCATTCACTCACGCATTCACACCTACGGGCAATTTAGCAACTCCAATTAGCCTCAGCATGGTTTTGGACTGTGGGGGGAAACCGGAGTACCCGGAGGAAACCCCACGACGACATGCGGAGAACATGCAAACTTCACACACATGTGACCCAGGCGGAGACTCGAACCCGAGTCCCAGAGGCGTGAGGCAACAGTGCTAACCACTGCACCACCATGCCGCCCCGGGAAGGGAGTCCTCAGCTCAGAAATAGGTGAAGCAGGACTGATTCTGAATTTTTAAGCTGGGTGCCAAGACCACATGTACAATCTTCGAGTTCTTGGTATTGAGAAACACCCTCAATCTAGTATATTGAGACAGTCTACATGCACGGTGTATATGCTGTTATACTGCGTGCCGCGTCTTCAAAGTGATTCTTAGTGTCACTAAAACCAATCTATGTTACATTTGCATGTTTGCTGTAGCTTTTTGTCATGTTGTTGAATTCATTCCCTGCTCCATCTGTCTAGAACTGTACACACACTCACACAGACACACACACACATACAGACACACACACACACACACACACACACGATTCTAGCCCCACAATGAGTGCAAAATGGTTCAATTAGGGGGTTTGGGGGATAAAAAGTTGGAAGGTAACAGGGGTAACCGAGCGATTAACTATTAACCTGTGGATGATCCGACCCACCGAGCGAATGAACACCCAGCTTCCACACCCCCCCACCCAGCCAAATTGCAAACAGCCCCCGCTCACCCTCCCCCAACCCCAGCCCGCGGACAAAAGCAAAGGAAGCGGCCCCCTCACCGGCGCATTTAATCATTGGCCCTCTGGTAAGATGAGAGGGGGGGGCCCAAGGACACAATTATAAATCTCAGGTGCAGGGAGATTAGGAGGGGATGTGCCCCCGCAATGCTGAGAGGGAGCGCGCCCGAGCCAGGGTTAAATATACAGCTTTTCCAGGAAGGGAGGTGGAGAAAGTGCAGGAATAGCACAAAGCTTCGGAGATGACCATCTATGGAGATTAGCTGCGGGACGTTTGCACGTGCTCTCTGGAGCTCAGGGCTCCGTAAATACGGGCCTCTCGCTCAAGGGCTGCTCCTCTTCCTGTGTAAAGCACTCTACCCCGCCGAGAATCCCAGGCGCCCATTGTGACCCACTAATTATGTCACATGGTTTGGTTTATTCTGTCTCAGGCCGGAGGGGGGGGGTGTTTTAACGGGGACGGATTGTGACCGAATCACCCAGGATAGCCAAATCTCGGACGTGGAGGGTGGGGTTGGTTCATTTCTGACGACCTCGCTAACTGCTACAGTACAGATGCCACTGTACAATACAGTGACGGTAATTATCGGCCTTGAGAGCCGCATTAATGGGCAGAAGAGTGATCTGTGTCGTACAGGAGACAGACTCTCTGTGTTTCCTTCAGCTCTCCCAGCTGTACAGGGTTGCCTTGAGTGTTTAGCTTGTTTTTAATGCTTATTTTTGGACGCACTATAATTTCTGTATGTTATGAATCAAGTTATGTTTTACTATTCCAATCACTCGTTTCACTCCTGGCCACCTAAGTGTCACGATAAAGCAAGAATAGCCCTAATTGTTTTTGGTATTTATGTTACAAAAAGCCTGTGATGGGTTGACGCCGCATCCTGGGTTGTTCCCTGCCTTGTGCCTGTAGCTTCCGGGATCGGCTCTGGACGCCCTGCAAATGAATGAGTTAATGAACGAATGAACGAATGTTAGTGGCATCCTGGGGACACCAAGTCAATGAAAGCTAAACTGGAATATTAGCCCGTGTCTTTGTTTACATGATGAATTGGGCTGTCAATCATAAACCTTTGCGGTTTCAAGGTTGCACCCTAACTCATTCTGCTATGCAAAAAAGGGTTAACGTCACATTTAATTTGTTTCTGAGGCTATGAAGAATGCAGCCATAACGTACGGTCATTGTACCACACTGTAGCACCGTGAAGAATGGGGTGTCATATTCTACAATGTTACATGGCATTGATATGGTAAAATGTTTAAGCCCTCTATGCATTTGCAAGCAACAGCTGTTCTTCCCATGTAGCTTCCTATTCCGGTTCTGTGTCCATGTGTGAATTCGATCAATTCAACTTGTATAACACATCCTGACAGGTGAGTTGTTACAGGGTGACATTGCGTGACAGTGTTTCTTGATTTCATTCCGCTGCATTTTTATTTTGCATGCTGCGTTTTCATAATGCGGATACTGAGAAGCGGCATCCGTCTGCCGGCAGCGGTGGGGAGGTGGGGGGGGGGGGTAATTTCATATGGAGGCAGTTGTACTGTCTTTTATCTCAGAGCCCGTGAGAGGGTTCACACACCCCTCCATATTTGGGCGTGAGGGAGTCAGAATAGCGACGTGGGCTGAGGTGGGGGGGGGGGGGGGGGGGGGGGCCCAGGTGCTACGACAGGAGTGGTCAGATTAGCCAGAGGAAACCCATACAAACATGGGTAGAACATGTGAGCTCCACACACAGAGATGCGATTTGGACCCAGAAGCTTAAAGGTTTAAAGCTACAGTGTTATGGACTGGTCCACCACCACAACAACATTCAATCTCATTTGAATTTATTTTTATATAGCGCCTTTCACAATAGAGTCGCCCCCAAGTCACTTTACATTGGTATGTTGTGATACATCCTGCATCATTTTTGCAGAATATTTTAAAACACAGGAAAGTGATATCAAATAAATAAATAAATAAATAATAATAATAATAATAATCATCATGTCATGTGCTTCCTAAAACAGGCTTTACACTCACTATGATCCAGTCCAGAATAAGCAGTGGGAGACCAGTGGATGGATGGATCATTATGGTTGTTATTTTAAACACGATGGAGTGAATGTAACAACAATTCTTTAGTCCTCGTCCCGTATGCACTAGCCTTCGAATTCGCATGGCGGGGAAGGGCTGAGAGCGAGCGGCATTAGGCTGAAGTTAATGTAGCATGAATTCTTAATGGTCGTGCGAAATATTAATGTCATAAAGACGTTATTAATTGCTTTCTAAAGATAACATTTTGTTATAAGCGCTGAGAACATGGAGTGAATTTCAAGCTGGCTGGAGTAATGCAGACGGGGGTGTTTTTTCGGACGTCCTCTTCGTTTGCAACGTATCGCAGTAAAGTTGCGCCATGATCTATTCCAGTTGTCCCATCCGTTATCACAGAAAGAATAGTTTTCACAACCATCGGAGGTGTTTGGCGCAGTTGTAATGCAATAACTCGATCGAAGGATGTACATCGCTGCTACCAATAAATAAGCGGATACAGACGAATGAAGGAAAGTTCCGGCAAATGCGGTGAAACTCTGAGGGCGTCACTTAAGACGGCTTTCGACGTCTCACTGTTAAAAGTTCCTTGTGTGTCCCGGAGTCATGAACTGAGAAACAGCTACGGCCATGTCCCGCCTT